>NC_041390.1:411196798-411312090 GCF_002162155.2 Triticum dicoccoides | reverse complement strand
CGACGACCACAGAGTATTGACAGTCTTCGAGGCTTTCGCTTCAAACAATCGGCGCAAGAGGGCACTCTGCAACCTCGCCGAAGTTTGCCAAGTCGCAACAATAAATCCCTGGAACAACACGGCCATAACTTTCAACGCGAGTGACGAACCAAAAATCCGGTCAGTCCGGGCACCAGCCTTCTTGGTCCTCAACCCAATTGTCGATGGCTTTTGGCTCACTAAAGTGCTCATGGACGGCGGCAACGGACTAAACCTCATCTATGAGGACACACTGAATAAAATGGAAATAGGCAGGAGCCCGCATCAAGCATAGTAGTACGACCTTCCAAGGGATCATTCCCAGCCGGGAGGCACGATGCGCGGGGAAAATTACACTCGAGGTGGTATTCGACACACTGGAGAACTATCGGTCCGAAGAGATAACCTTCCAAGTGGCCCCTTTCAACAGTGGATATCATGCCCTGTTGGGGCGAGATGCATTCATACGCTTTCAAGCTATACCTCATTACGGGTATATGAAGCTCAAGATTCCCGGGCCCAACGGTACTATCACTCTTGCTAGTGATACGGACATAGCCCTCCGCTCCGAAAACAAAACAGCATCCCTGGCCCTCGAGGCACTGTCTGAGGCCCTCGCGGCCGAAGGGTTAACTGCACTACGCTCAATGGTGGATAGGGACGATGTAATCCTTGATAAGCATCCCAAATCCACCTCGTTCAAACCAGCAGAAGAAATAGTCAAATTTCAAGTCCACCCAACGGACCCCACGAAGACAGCTTCCATCGGGGCATAGTTGGACCCAACGGTTGACGCCTCACTATGAACATTCCTGCGCGAGAACTGGGACATATTCGCCTGGCACCCTTCTGATATGCCAGGAATCCCACGCAGGCTGGTCGAACACAGCCTCAATATATTGAAGGGATATAAGCCGGTTAAGCAAACATTGCGGCGCTTTTCCAAACCTAAACGACAAGCCATGGGGGAGGAGCTAGCCAAGTTAATCGAGGCCAGATTCATCATAGAGATAAAACACCCGGACTTGCTAGCAAACCTGGTGATGGTGCCAAAGAAGGACAAATCCTGGTGCCTGTGCGTTGATTTCAAAGACCTCAATAAGGCTTGCCCTAAGGATCCCTTCCCCCTACCCCGCATCGATTAGATTATTGATGCTACTGCAGGACATGACTCACTGTGTTTCCTCGATGCATACTCTGAATACCATCAAATCAAAATGAAGGAGTCTGATCAAGCCGCAATGGCATTCATCACCCCATACGGGCCTTTCTTCTTCAACACTATGCCCTTTGGGCTTAAAAACACCAGCGCCACCTACCAACGCATGATTCAAACATGCCTGGAGAAACAAATTGGCAACACAGTTGAAGCATATGTGGATGACATCATCATCAAGACTAAGCACGTCGAGTCGTTAATAGACGACATGCGTCTTACATTCGACAACCTCCGGACATATAATGACATCAAGCTCAATCCGGAAAAGTGTGTTTTCGGCGTCCCCGCCAGAAAACTGTTAGGCTTCATTGTTTCCAATAGAGGAATTGAGGCAAATCCAGCCAAAATCCGAGCTTTATCACAATTGGCTACACCAACAGACCTTAAACAGGTCCAAAAACTAGCCGGATGCGTGGCAGCTTTAAGCCGCTTTATCTCTAGACTAGGAGAAAAAGCATTTCCACTTTATCGCCTTCTCAGATGTACCGACCACTTCGAGTGGACGGAAGCGGCAACAGCTGGACTGGAGGAAATAAAGGTTCTTTTAGCGAGCAACCCGATCTTGGCCGCGCCAAACGTCGGCGAACCGATGTTATTATACATCTCTGGAACACACCAGGTGGTGAGCACAGTGCTCATCGTTGAGCGAGAGGAGGACGGACACAGGTTTCCACTTCAAAAACCGGTATACTATGTATCCATTGTCCTCACACCATGCAAATCCCGGTACCCTCATTACCAAAAGATAGCATATACGGTCTTCATGGCATCCCAGAAGCTATGACACTACTTCCAAGAGTGTTCGATCACGGTGGCTTCCAAAGTACCACACAATGATATAATAAATAACCGCGACGCTTCGGTCCGAATTACCAAGTGGGCTATTGAGCTCGTACCATTTGACATAACATACAAACCACGCCGAGCCATTAAATCCCAAGTATTGGTCGACTTCGTCGCCGAATGGACAGAGGCCGAACTCCCTAAAGAGTATGGTACATATTCCAACTGAGTCATGCACTTCGATGGCTCTAAAATGCTGGCTGGTTTAGGAGCAAGCGTCGTTTTAACGTCCCCCACTGGAGACACAGTCCAGTACATACTCCAAATATTATACACAGACTCCAACAATGCAGCTGAATATGAGGCCTTATTGCATGGTCTTCGGATGGCTACCTCCATGGGCATACAACGCCTGGAGGTGCGCGGGGATTCAAATCTCACAATATCCCAAATAAATGGAGACTTCGATGCCAAAGATCCAAAGATGGGGCCTATCGTAACGCCGTACTCAAAATATCAGCTCGATTCGAGGGACTCGAGTTTCATCATGTGACTCGAGAGAGTAATCAAGCGGCGGATGTCCTTGCTCGCATGGGCGCTAAGCGTGATCCTGTCCCACCTAACATCTTTCTGGAAAGGCTCTTCAAGCCATCCGTGGTGTGGCAGGATGAGAGCAGCAACGCCAGTCCAGATCCGATCATACCCCCAGATTCCGAACACAATACCGATATCATCGGGGGCTCAGCCACCGAAATAACACCATCGGTCCATCTAATAATGGCAGTAATTGCCCCATGGACCGAACCCTTCTTGGCCTACCATAATAGGCGAGAGCTCCCCGAGGATTAGAATGAGGCTCGCTGTATTGTTCGGCGTTCGAAAGCCTATAAGGTCCATGAAGGAGAGCTCTACAAGAAAAGTGCTACCGGAGTCCTTCAAAGATGTATCCCCGAATAAGAGGGACGACAGCTCCTGGCTGAAATCCATGCTGGTCTCGGCAGTCACCACGTCATGGCTCAGGCCCTTGTAAATAAAGCCTTCCATATAGGTTTCTTTTGGCCGACGGCCCGAGCAGATGCACAGGACCTTGTCCAAAGCTGTGTCGGATGCCAGCCTTTTGCCAATCAAAGCCATATGCCACCTACCGCTCTACAAACAATCCCCATTATTTGGCCTTTCGCGGTCTGGGGGCTTGATATGGTCAGACCCCTTAAAGGAGGAAGCCACAAGAAAAAATATCTACTGGTCATGGTAGACAAGTTCACCAAGTGGATAGAGGCCAAGCCAATTAAAACGACCGAAGTTGGACCAGTGATGAAGCTGGACCAGTTCACCAAGTGGATAGTGCATCGTTATGGTGTCCCACACAACATCATCACCGGTAATGGCTCGAATTTTACAGCCAATGAAGTGAAAACCTGGTGTGCTAACCTAGGCATTAAGATCGACTACGCCTCTGTCTATCACCCACAAACAAATGGTCAAGTCGAACGAGCTAATGGTCTTCTCATGAGCGGCATCAAGCCTAGAATCGTGCGGTCTTTGAAGGAATCAGACAAACACTGGGTTGAGGAGCTCAACTCCGTACTCTGGGACTGCGGACCACGCCGAATCGCACTATCGGATACACGCCATTCTTCATGGTGTACGGTGTAGAGGCCGTTTTTCCCTGCGACATCATTCATGACTCACCTCGAGTGCGCATGTACGAAGAGAGAGAGGCCGAGCTCGATCGGCAGGACAGTCTAGATGCCCTGGAGGAGGAGCGTGATGTTGCAAAAGCCCATTCTGCATTCTATCAACAACAGGCTCGCAGATACCAAAGCAGAGAAGAGCGGACCAAGACTTATAATGTTGGTGAACTCGTTTTGTGCCTGCCAGAAAAGAAAAAGGGCAAACTCAAGCCCAAGTGGGAGGGTCCCTTCATCATAGATGAGGTTCTCACTGGGGGAGCGTACCGCCTGCGTGATGCATCTGACAATCGCCTAGAGCTGAACCCATGGAATGCCGCAAGACTCCGAAGATTCTACGCCTAGAGTCGTACTCTTTGTTCGTCTTCTTCTCCCTTTGCTCAACTCCGAAGATTCTATGCGTAGACTCCGAAGATTCTACGCCTAGAGCTGGACATTTCCTCTTCGGGATGGCCAGTCAGCATACCTGCAGACATAAATCTGTCAGATCATTTCTTCGCTGAATTACATAAATGTAAGGTCAAAAGCATACTGAATATGCCGCCTCATAGCCTCCTATTCTCCTTGACGGCGTCAGCTAGCTGGGCTTGCACATCTTTTAGTTCTTCGCCCAGCAGGGTATTGGAATCCCGCAGCTTGTTCTTTTCATCCCTGACTCGTGTTAGCACACGTTCGCCTGCGGCCAGTTGCCTTTTGGCCTCTTGTTCGCTCGTCTGCGTGACTCTTAGTTCCCCTTCCAGTTGATCTGCTGATCCTATCATTGGAAATGCAAAAGTATTAACATTACTGGTATATGATTACATTTTCTGGATGGAAGGGAATATTACCAGGCATTGCCTTCTTGGATTTCTCCAGTCCGGTGGTAACCGCAGCCAACCGGTGAAATGATCTAGATGACGACTAGAGGGGGGGTGAATAGGCGTTTTAAAACTTTTACGGATTTGGCTTTATCCTAATGCGGAATTAAACTAACGGATACTTTTAATGCACAAATCCTAAATATGCTAGGCTCAACTAAGTGCACCAACAACCTATGCTAAACAAGATAGGCACTAAAAGAAACTAGCAAGCACAAACTATATCACAAGATAAGGAAATGTAGGAACTACTAAGAAATTTAACTAGCACAAGATATATCAATATGAGCAAGTATGACTTGCGGAAAGTAAAGGGTGTGGGTATGAGATAACCACAAGTGAGTCGGAGACGCGGATTTATTCTGAAGTTCACACTCGTGAGAGTGCTAATCTCCGTTAGAGCGGTGCCAAAGCCAAAGCTCCGAGGCGTCACCAAGTGACTCACTGTATTCTCCCTTCCGAGTCACCCCCAACGGATGAGCCTCGGTTCACTCGGGGTTGGTCTTGAAGGCGACCACCACACCTTTACAAACTTCTCCGGAGCACACTACAACCACGGAAGCTTCCGGAGGAACTTGACCACCTAGGCCACTTCAACACCCTTCCCCGGAGCACACCACAAAAGGAAGCTTACGGGAGAACCTTGGCCACATAGGCCTCTTCACAATCTTCTCAATGTTTCACCAAACCGTCTAGGAGGCGAAGCCTCCAAGAGTAAAAAACTCACGGGCTCTCACTCGAACAAATCGATGTGGGGAGCTCAAACCAAAGCAACAAATGCAATGCAAGGTCAAGCAACAAATGCTCAACTCACTCTCTCAATCTCACAAGATGCAACTCAAGAAAGTAGGGGATTGAAGAGAGGGGATGCAATGGAGGAAATCAACAAATGACTCCAAGATCCATCCAAAAATCCCCCTTCACTTAGAGGGGAGATAGGGGTTTGGGAGAGGTGGTAAGAGGCTCAAAATGATGTTTAGAATGTGAATGAACAACCCCCCAACCGGTGGGAGGAAGGAGCCCTTAAATAGCCAAAACCCAAAACTAGCCGTTGGGGCTCAACGGGCAGTTCTTGGACACCCCGTGCCCACGGGGTCCCGTGCGCATGGTACGAGCCCGTGCACACGGGGCCTCGTGGGCACGGGGGTCAAAAACCCCGTGCCCACGGGGTACCCAGGACAGCCTGCAGCAGCCCACTAAAACATGCATAACTTTGGCATATGAACTCCGAATTTGATGATCTTGGGCTCGTTTTGAAGCTAGGGAAAAAGCCCAAGGTCATCACATAGAGAACCACCCAAGATCAACAATAAAGTATGATGCAAGTAATGCAAAGGTTTGAGCTCTCTACATGCGACGTGATCAAGCTACTCGCCCGAGAGTCCCTCTTGATAGTTGTAACATCCCAAATTTTCAATTTGGAATGTTATACATTAGATCATCATTGCATATCATATTTTGTTTTACTTTTGGTTTGATCCTAGAAATTTCTACGCAACTCAAGGACCCACGGAGAGAGTTCGGAAATTCTTTATTTTCATATTTGAGTTTTCTCAAATTTTGAGAATAGGATCATTTGATTTTAATTATTTTATCATCAATTATTTCTATTACGAAAATATGAGAGAGGGAATAAAATGACTTTCCCAAAATAAAGAAATATTGAGGATTTAATAATAAAATCAAATAAGATTTTATTTCGGAGTTTTTCGTTATTTTATTTGAATTTAGGAAAAATGTGCGTTTTTCAAAATTGCATTTAGACCCCAAATAAATGTTCACCTTGTGCGCCTAGATTTTAGAAGCCCGGGAAAATTTATTTCGGGATTTTTGGAGTCTGTTTAGTATTTCTTTTTATTTTTATTCTGCCCGTAATTATTTAAAAAAAACGAACCGACCTACAGGCCGTGTCCGACCGGGACTCCGGCCCGCCAAGGCTTTATAAGCCGGGGGGAGCCAGCCCGAGGCCCAGCCATCACCCCAAAACCCTAGCCGCGCCGCCTCGCCGCCCGCGCCGCCGCCGACCCGCCGCCGAGGTCGCCTCGAAATCCACGCCATTTTTTTTATTTTTTTTCGAAAAACCGTTCGGTTTTTCCGTCGGTTTTTATTTTTTTAGTTTCGGTTTTTTTATATAGATCGGTTTTTCCGATTTATTTAATTAGCGAGCGTTCGTCCGTTCATTCGTTCTAGCGAACGTTCGTCGTTTTTCTTTTTCTCGGATTAAATCCGCGATTTTTCTGATCGCGATTTCCGATCTGATTTTCTTTTTAGTATAACTTTTCACTCGTTTATCGAAATCAGGCGATTCAAGTGCCTGGAGTTTCGTCTCGAAACCCTCTATCCGTTTAACCAACTTAAACAATTTTTTGCTACTGTAAAATTTGACTTAGATCCAGATAAGTAGAACGAAGTTGTTTTCTTTCGCCGTTTGACTTTTGTTGCTTCGTTCGATTTGATTCTTTTTGCAAACTGGAGTTCTTAAATTGAACCTTCTGGTTAGATCTCTTATTCGAGTTTTACCCGTGCATTAGATGAGTACTTATTGTGTGCTTGTTTGTTTGCGATAGAGTATCCGGAGTGCGCCGCTTGTTACTTCGAATCGCTAGGTTTCCCGGATCATCAGCAAGGCAAGTAACACTTTGATCATACCTTTTCTACTACCCAGTTTTAATGCATTAGATCGAACCCTCAAACATTGCATGATTAGGATCTAATTAAATTGTGGGATGGGAAGTAGTTGAGGTAGTACCTATTACCTGTTTATTTTCAAACCTTTGGGAGTTACTTTTAAGTTTGCTTATTATGCCATGCTATGCTAGTAGACGTGGATCGGGTGAGTGATATCCATGACAGATGTGAGTTTGTTAATTAATGGTTTATCTAAGGTGGCAACTTAAACACACATCTGGGTGGATTGAGGCACCTGGGTAATCCAGGATTTGCCTGTTTTCTTTTGGACCGCCACCCAGGCTCAAAGGGATCATGAGATTATTCATACTAGAAACTTCTGTGTGCAGCCACAAGCTATTATGGGCTCTAGCATAGTTGACTAAGTCGTGCGAACTCTTACAGTGATAGACTAGCAGATGTAGAGGATGCAGGTGGTACGGTCTACCCGATTGTAAGGTGCTAGCACTTTTGAAATACTATGTCTTGGTCATCCGTTTCTCAAACACCATGTAGTGCGAGAAACCAAACGGAGGCGATCGAGTCTTGTGGGGAAAAGTGCGCAAACCTCTGCAGAGTGTATTAAACTAATCATGGTTAGCCGTGTCCCCGGTTATGGACGTTTTGAGTATCTAGTACATGGATTATCATGTGAATCTCAACATGTTACTCTAAATTAATTTTGTTGTGTTTTTTGATAATGATGATGTTTAATTGGGATTGAGGATGTTGTCAACCATTCTCAATGTTTAACAACTACCAAGGTAGTTAAATAAATTTATTCCTTTGTAGTAGGGAAAAATTGGCTTTACGCAAAACTGTAAAAATAGAGCTTTCCACTAGCCAAATATGCATATAGTATAGCTATTTCATTCCATTACTCTCTATGTGTTACCTTGCCAGCATATTCCATGTGTTGTCCCATTTCGGGCTGCAACGTTAATGTTGCAGACTTTTCAGAGGATGATTAAGGAGTTTTAGGTCGTGGTTCTATACTCAGTGATGCCGTTGGAGTTGATGGACTCACTTATCTTCCAAGCCTTCCGCTGTTATCGTTATTAGATGGCCTTAAGCCATATTTATGGAGTCTGCAACCGAAGAATATTTCTAGTAGACCACCTCATCAGTAGAGGTAGTCCACCATGTAAATATAGTAGTCCGAGCACTTTTGCGATAGTTAGATCGATTGTATGCCCTTGTTTGATTGAATGAAGTGAATTGTTTGCTTTTGCCTCATGTGCATATGGGTAGTGTTTTCTCTTTATACCCCCTCTATTCTTAACTCTCATCTTTTCTAAAACCTCAGATGCCTCCGAGACGTGACCCTGGATTTACCTTTCCACCGGAGCTCACCCAGTTGATCCAGCAACAGAACACATTGATGTAGTTGCTAGTCCAGAATCAGAATCAGGGGAACAACAACAACAACCCACCACCACCACCACCTGTTGATCACTTAGCCCGTTTTCTTAGGCTGAATCCGCCGGTGTTTTCCAGTAGCACTGAGCCGATAGTAGCAGATGATTGGCTCTGCAAGACAACTAGAGAGTTGACCACAGCAGGATGCACGGATGCGGAGAAGGTGAAGTTTGCCGCACATCAGCTTGAAGGACCCGCAACATCATGGTGGGAGAATTTCACAGCCACTTTCCCTGTAGACACTGTCACATGGGACCAGTTTCAGCAGGCTTTTGATACTGCCCATGTTTCAGCAGGAGCTATGGCCATGAAGAAGCGTGGGTTTCGCAACTTGCGCCAAGGAGGAAGGACAGTTGGCCAGTATGTGGAGGACTTTAGTAAGTTAGCACGTTATACCCCAGATGACGTTGCTACGGATGCAGCTAAGCAGGAGAAGTTTCTGGAAGGACTGAATCATGAGTTGAGCATGCAGTTGATGGTAGCAACCTTAAACAACTACCAGGAGTTGGTAGACCGTGCTCTTATGATTGAAGGCAAGCAGCAGCACATTGAGAACCGCA
Source organism: Triticum dicoccoides (assembly GCF_002162155.2). Lineage (NCBI taxonomy): Eukaryota > Viridiplantae > Streptophyta > Magnoliopsida > Poales > Poaceae > Triticum > Triticum dicoccoides. Next base: position 411,302,876 of record NC_041390.1, on the reverse strand, counting down.
AGAGGAAGTATGGACAAGGAAAGTACAATTCAGGAGCTCAGCAGAAGCCACGTTTTACCCCTAGACTGGGAGGACATTTTCAGCATACCCATGGAGGAGGTAGCTCGCACAATCACAATGGCCCCAGGAATGGTAATGGGAATGGAGGAAGTAATGGCCAGAATCGCACCAACCCATGAACCCCAGCCAAGAAAGACCTGAGCCAAGTCACTTGCTTTAAGTCTTCGAAGACCGGACATTATGCCAATGAATGTCCTGACTTACAAAATGGAAATATCAATGGAAGCTCTGGGAAGAAGCCGAACCCTTTTAACAGGGGACAGGTGAACCACATTAGTGTGGAGGAGGTTGAAGCTCAGCCTGATGCAATAATAGGTAAGTTTTTGGTTAAGTCATTTACTGCACTCGTTCTTTTTGATACTGGTGCATCGCATTCATACATCTCAAGGGGATTTGTGGATAAGTATAACCTGTCAACCCAAGCCCTTAGGTCACCCATGTTAGTAACCTCGCCTGGAGCAGAATATATGGCCAGTCGATGGTGTGATCGGTTACCATTAAGGATTGGTAACTATGTTTTTCCCTCAGACCTAATAGTATTGGAATCCCAAGGATTGGATGTGATATTAGGCATGGATTGGTTATCAAAGTATGAAGGGAATATTGAATGTGCTAGTAAGTCAATTTTGCTTACCACCCCAGAAGGGAGAAGGATCAAGTATGTATCCCGACTTGTGCCAAAGAGGACTCAAGTAAATTGCTTAACAGGAGTTGTGCAGGAGGAAGTACCAGTGGTAAGGGATTTCCCTGAAGTATTTCCAGAAGAGTTGCCAGGCATGCCACCGGATAGAGATATTGAGTTTTTGATTGAGCTATTGCCAGGCATAGGGCCAATATCAAAGAGACCATACAGGATGTCTGCAAAGGATTTGGTGGAAATTAAGAAGCAGATTAAGGAGTTACTGGATAAAGGATATATTCGCCCAAGTTCTTCGCCTTGGGGATCGCCAGTACTTCTAGTGGAGAAGAAGGATGGATCGTTAAGGATGGTTGTTGATTATCGAGGATTGAATGAAGTAACAATCAAGAACAAGTACCCACTACCAATGATCAATGATCTATTTGATAGATTGCAAGGAGCTAAGGTATTTTCCAAGATCGATATGCGATCAGGATACCACCAGTTGAAGATTTGGGAACAGGATATACCTAAGACAACTTTTACCACCAGGTATGGGCTGTACGAGTATACCATTATGTCATTTGGTCTGACTAACGCACCTGCATACTTTATGAACATGATGAACAAAGTGTTTATGGAGTTCTTGGATAAGTTCATCGTGGTGTTCATTGATGATATCCTGGTTTACTCGAAGAATGAAGAGGAGCATAAGGAACATTTGCGAATGGTACTTGAGAAGCTCAGAGAACATTAGTTGTATGCCAAGTTCAGCAAATGTGAGTTTTGGCTGAAGGAAGTAGGATTTCTCGGACACGTTATATCCGGAGAAGGAATAACAGTAGATCCCACTAAAGTTGATACCGTGACCAAGTGGGAAGCACCGACCATGTTTGGAGAGATACGGAGTTTTCTGGGACTCGCGGGATACTACCGGAGATTTATTGAGAATTTCTCGAAGATTGCAAAGCCTATGACGGAGCTATTGAAGAAGGATACCAAGTTCGTATGGACTGAGGAATGTGAGACTAGTTTCCAGGAGTTGAAGAAACGTTTGGTTACTTCACCAGTGTTGATTTTGCCAGATCAGACAAAGGACTATGAGGTGTATTGCTACGCTTCACGTCGAGGACTTGGAGCAGTGCTTATGCAGGAAGGGAGGGTTGTGTCATATGCCTCAAGACAACTGAAACCTCATGAGTTGAATTATGCTATGCATGATTTGGAATTAGTAGCCGTAGTGCATGCATTGAAAACATGGAGACATTTCCTCATTGGAAACCATTGTGAGGTGTACACGGACCATAAGAGTTTGAAATACATTTTCACACAGAAGGAGTTAAACCTCAGACGAAGGAGATGGTTGGAGCTCATCAAGGATTATGATATGAGATTGCATTACCATCCCGGAAAGGCTAATGTAGTAGCTGACTCATTAAGCCGTAAGAGCCATGTCAATACATTAATGACGGGAGAAATACCAAGGGAGTTAGCAGAAAATCTTCGTGAACTATGTTTGGAAATAGTTTTGAGAGGCTATGTAGCAACATTGGAGATTCAGTCAACTTTGATGGATAGAATCAGAGAAGCTCAGAAGACTGACAAGGAGATTGCCTCTATAAAGGAGAAAATAAGCGAAGGAAAGGCTAAAGGATTTCGTGAAGATGAGCACGACACCCTATGGTTTGAAGACCGTGTTTACGTGCCCAATGACCCGGAGATTAGGAAGCTAAATCTGCAAGAGGCACACGATTCACCATATTCGATTCACCCAGGAAATACCAAGATGTATTTGGATTTTAAAGATATTTTCTGGTGGACCGGAATGAAGAAGGATATTGTGGAGTATGTAGCAGTTTGTGATGTGTGTCAGAGAGTAAAGGCAGAGCATCAGAAGCCAGCAGGATTGTTACAACCATTGCCGATACCCGAATGGAAGTGGGATAAGTTAGGCATGGATTTTATCACGGGATTACCCAGGACTCGTTCAGGTTATGACTCGATTTGGGTTGTAGTCGATCGGTTGACGAAAGTAACTCACTTCATCCCGGTAAAGACCACTTACACCAGTGCTAAGTTGGCAAAGATATACATGACCAAGATCGTATGTCTGCATGGAGTTCTGAGGAGTATCGTATCGGATAGAGGAACCCAATTTACCTCAAAGTTCTGGAAGCAGTTGCACGAAACTTTGGGTACCACGCTAGAATTCAGTACAGCTTTTCATCCATAGACAGATGGACAGACCGAGAGAGTCAATCATATTTTGGAGGATATGCTGAGAGCTTGTGCGCTAGATTACGGATCTAGTTGAGACGACAATTTGCCATATGCAGAGTTCTCTTACAACAATAGTTACCAAATCAGTTTAAAGATGGCCCCTTTCGAAGCTTTGTACGGAAGGAGGTGCAGGACACCGTTGTCGTGGGACGAAGTTGGAGACCGCCAGTTGTTTGGACCTGATTTGATTAAAGAGTCTGAACAGAAGGTGAAATTGATTCGCGATAGGCTCAAGGTAGCTCAGTCCAGACAGAAGAGTTATGCAGATTCTAAACGCAAGGAGACTGTTTACGAAGTTGGAGATAGAGCTTATCTTCGAGTATCCCCACTTCGGGGAACAAAGCATTTTGGAGTTAAAGGAAAGTTAGCGCCACGATTTGTAGGACCATATCGAGTTTTGGAGCGTATGGGAGAAGTGGCCTACAAGTTGGAATTGCTCGAAGGATTGTCAGGAGTTCATGATGTGTTCCACGTTTCTCGGTTAAAGAAGTGCCACGCGGAGATGGCTGACATACCCTTGAGAGACACAGTGCCATTGGAAACAATTCAGTTGGATAATGATTTGACCTACGAGGAGAAACCAATTAAGATTCTTGAGTTTGCCAGCCGAGTCACTCGCAGCAAGGTTATTAAGTTTTGCAAAGTTCAGTGGAGCCACCACACAGAGGATGAAGCCACCTGGGAACGAGAGGAAGATTTGGTCAAGGACCACCCTACCTATTTTCTAGCCAACCCGAATCTCGAGGGCGAGATTCATCTTAAGGGGGGTAGGTTTGTAACATCCCAAATTTTCAAATTGGAATGTTATACATTAGATCATCATTGCATATCATATTTTGTTTTGCTTTTGGTTTGATCCTAGAAATTTCTACGCAACTCAAGGACCCACGGAGAGAGTTGGGAAATTCTTTATTTTCATATTTGAGTTTTCTCAAATTTTGAGAATAGGATCATTTGATTATAATTATTTTATCATCAATTATTTCTATTACAAAAATATGAGAGAGGGAATAAAATGACTTTCCCAAAATAAAGAAATATTGAGGATTTAATAATAAAATCAAATAAGATTTTATTTCGGAGTTTTTCGTTATTTTATTTGAATTTAGGAAAAATGTGCGTTTTTCAAAATTGCATTTAGGCCCCAAATAAATGTTCACCTTGTGCGGCTTGATTTTAGAAGCCCGGGAAAATTTATTTCGGGATTTTTCGAGTCCGTTTAGTATTTATTTTTATTTTTCTTCTGCGCGTAATTACTTAAAAAAACGAACCGACCTACGGGCCGTGTCCGACCGGGACTCCGGCCCGCCAAGGCTTTATAAGCCGGGGGGAGCCAGCCCAAGGCCCAGCCGCCGCGCCTCGCCGCCCGCGCCGACCCGCCGCCGCCGCCGCGCCGCGCCGCCACCGCCGCCGCCCCGCCGCCGCCGAGGTCGCCTTGAAATCCGTGATGTTTTTTTATTTTTTTCGAAAAACCGTTCGGTTTTTCCATCGGGTTTTCGTTGGTTTTTATCTTTTTTAGTTTCGGTTTTTTTAAATAGATCGGTTTTTCCGATTTATTTAATTAGCAAGCGTTCGTCCGTTCGTTCGTTCTAGGGAATGTTCGTCGTTTTTCTTTTTCTCGGATTCAATCCGTGATTTTTCTGATCGTGATTTCCGATCTGATTTTCTTTTTAGTATAACTTTTCGCTCGTTTATCGGAATCAGGCGATTCAAGCGCATGGAGTTTCGTCTCGAAACCCTCTATCCGTTTAACCAACTTAAACAAGTTTTTGCTACTGTAAAATTTGACTTAGATCCAGATTAGTAGAACGAAATTGTTTTCTTTCGCCGTTTGACTTTCGTTGCTTCGTTCGATTTGACTCTTTTTGCAAACCGGAGTTCTTAAGTTGAACCTTCTGGTTAGATCTTTTATTAGAGTTTTACCCGTGCATTAGATGAGTACTTATTGTGTGCTTGTTTGTTTGCGATAGAGTACCCGGAGTGCGCCGCTTGTTACTTCGAATCGCGAGGTTTCCCAGATCATCAGCAAGGCAAGTAACACTTTGATCATACCTTTTCTACTACCCAGTTTTAATGCATTAGATCAAATCCTCAAACATTGCATGATTAGGATCTAATTAAATTGTGGGATGGGAAGTAGTTGAGGTAGTACCTATTACCTGTTTATTTTCAAACCTTTGGGAGTTACTTCTACGTTTTCTTATTATGCCATGCTATGCTAGTAGACGTGGATTGGGTGAGTGATATCGATGACAGATGTGAGTTTGTTAATTAATGGTTTATCTAAGGTGGCAAATTAAACACACATCTGGGTGGATTGAGGCACCTGGGTAATCCAGGATTTGCCTGTTTTCTTTTGGACCGCCACCCAGGCTCAAAGGGATCATGAGATTATTCATACTAGAAACTTCCGTGTGCAGCCACAAGCTATTATGGGCTCTAGCATAGTTGACTAAGTCATGCGAACTCTTACAGTGGTAGACTAGCAGATGTAGGGGATGCAGGTGGTACGGTCTACCCGATCGTAAGGTGCTAGCGCTTCTGAAAGACTATGTCTCGGTCATCCGTTTCTCAAACACCATGTAGTGCGAGAAACCAAACGGAGGCGGTCGAGTCTTGTGGGGAAAAGTGCGCAAACCTCTGCAGAGTGTATTAAACTAATCATGGTTAGCCGTGTCCCCGGTTATGGACGTTTTGAGTATCTAGTACATGGATTATCATGTGAATCTCAACATGTTACTCTAAATTAATTTTGTTGGGTTTTTTTGATAATGATGATGTTTAATTGGGATTGAGGATACTATCAACCATTCTCAATGTTTAACAACTACCAAGGTAGTTAAATAAATTTATTCCTTTGTAGTATGGAAAAATTGGCTTTATGCAAAACTATAAACATAGAGCTTTCCACCAGCCAAATATGCATATAGTATAGCTATTTCATTCCATTACTCTCTATGTGTTACCTTGCCAGCATATTCCATGTGCTGACCCGTTTCGGGCTGCAACATTAATGTTGCAGAATTTTCAGACGACGATTAAGGAGTTTCAGGTCGTGGTTCTATACTCAGTGATGCCGTTGGAGTTGATGGACTCACTTATCTTCCAAGCCTTCCGCTGTTATCGTTATTAGATGGCCTTAAGCCATATTTATGGTAATAAGTTCTCTATGGAGACACTCGATGTAATAAGTGTGTGATTGCTACTCTGTTATAAATCCTCCGAGTACTGTGTGGTGTCAGCATTACTGATCCAGGGATGACACCGGAGCACGGAGATCAGACTGTTTGAGGTCTGGTCACTACAATAGTACGGGTATCAAACCTATAATCCGGTCTCTCTCCAAGCACCATGAGACCGGAAAAACTAGGAAAACCTAGCTAAGGTATACCTTTGCCTTGCATATTCAACTTGAGCTTGGTGATGACTGCAATGCTTGTCCCAAGTTGGAATCCCTTTCTTGTCCACAACCACTTGGTGAAGATGCTTGAATTGCTTCCTCATATTGCAATGAGGGAAGCCTTAACTTAAGCCCATCTTCACATGAGCATTATCATGATGTGGACCGCAAGATTCAAAGCATATAACCTCCAGCTTCTCATCTTGCACTTGGACTCCTCGAACCCGATGACCATCACCACTTGATGTAATCCACACATAGGCTACTTGAGATCTTTCCTTTTGATGCAAGCCCATGAGAAACACCTAACCCACATAGACATAAAAAACACATAGCATGGGTTAGGTAACAAAGCACAATTCACAATTACTTACCATACCACTAGATCACTTGATCGCATGTGGTACAATGTTTGCGCTTTGAGAGTTGACCATCTAGATATAATCTTCGAGCTTCATCTTGGTCAACCAACATCTTTACTCCAAGCTCCATCTTAGTTTCTTGAAAGCCACAATGAACTCTTCATTTACCTTAATTGCTTCAAGACGATATCACCAAAGACTCTTTCATGGCCATATCAAGTTCCACTATGAATATCATCTTGGCCACCACTTGCCCTTCTAAAAACTCCATCACAATCTCTTGAGAGGCATAATGAATTCGTCACTCTAGTTGCTTGCTTCAAGGCTTGATCAACCGAAACCCAACACATGAGCTCACCATGATCTTGTCTTGAGACCATTACTTGAATTCTTCTCTTTGATTATTCTATCAAGCCCTTGATCCTTAAAAGCCCTCCATCATAATATCTTGAGAGGCACAATGAATTCTTCACTCTAGTTGTTTGCCTAAAGACTTGATAAACCTAAACCCAACACATGATCTCACCATGATCTTGTCTTGAAACCATAACTTGAATTCTTCTCTTTGATTATTCTCTCAAGCCCTTGATCCTTAAAAGCCCTCCATCATAATATCTTGAGAGGCACAATGAATTCTTCGCTCTAGTTGTTTGCTTCAAGACTTGATCAACCTAAACCCAACACATGAGATCACCATGATCTTGTCTTGAAACCATAACTTGAATTCTTCTCTTTGATTACTCTCTCAAGCCTTGATCCTCAGAAGCCCAAATATATCAATCTTTGAGATCCTCCAATGAACTCCATCATAAACATAATTAGATTAGGCATTGAAACCAATCTTGATGTCTTCAATAGAAGTACCTGAAGACCAACTTGAAACCTTACTATATATGGGATCTCAAGAGCCAACACCTAGGCCCCGTGAGCACGGGGTATCCAGAGAGTTGACACTCGACCCCGTGCACATGGTACAAGCCCGTGTGCACGGGGTATCCAGAGAAGGATAGCATGAGGACTTCTTCGGATGCTTTGATGGCAGACTTCACAAAACAACCCAATGCACTTCAAGCATCACTATGGAACATATCTTCATATAAGATTCAATGCACTTGATTCTCCATAGGAATTTTCATTTAATACCAAAGCATGGGGCAAATATATCTTCATATATATGGACTTCATCCTTGATTCCATCCAATATCCTTGTGGCACCATCTATGGACAAAACCTTCAAATATATCTCACTGAAAACATTAGTCCATAGAGATTGTCATTTAATTACCAAAACCACACTTAGGGGCTACATGCCCTTTCAATCTCCCCCATTTTGGTAATTGATGACAATCTCAACAAGAGGGTTTATACAATGAATTTAAAACAAGTATGCAATCTATCAGAGAATAAATTGTATACTTGAGGTGGTTTTGATAGCCTCAAACATCACAAAGATAGTTGATGTTATCCAAACCGGTTGTACTAGCATCGAAATACTACACAAGAATTTGATGCTAGACGAACCACAATATATAGAGCAAACTCCCCCATAATATATGCACAGGAAATAACTTGGTGGAGTTTCCTCTATATACACATCCATGCAATGAGCAAGCACAACAAAAGTAGATAAGCAGGAATGACAGGAACCAACCCACTTCACCTAAACCCTCTAAACTTCTCCCCCATTGGCAACAAGTGCCAAAATGGAAGAAAAATCTAGACGACCAATATAGTATGAGTTCCTTCTTAATTTGTGCATTTCTCATATTGTGAGTGGAATCAAATGCACATATCCAGTTACGAACAAACGGAGAAATTCACACTATATTGAGGATCCATAGAATGCACCAAAAAGATATGACAAGAGAATCAAACATTCAAAGGATCCAATGAACATATTTTGGACAAGGGATAATGGAGATATCCAATATGATAATCATGCTAAGCATGGGTCCAAAATATATCCAACAACTCATGAGTGCAAACATATATGCAAAACATACAAGCACTCACTCAACAAGTACTAATCATGCTATGATGCAACATACACAATGTTGACTCTAATTTAAATAAATGCATGAAGTACTTGTTACCGAGAGAGAGAGAGCATTGGTTCAAGGGGCCCTTGATCTAGTAAGGTAACATGAGGGACTTGATCTTGTTCTTGGATAGGTACATGATCTACCATAGCATCTTGTTCTTATGTTGGGGGTGATGACTTCCCTTGTGGTGGATCCACAAGAGGGGCTCTTACTCCTTATTCTTCTACATGGACAAGGGGTTTTTCTTGTGGAATAATATGACCAACCCCCATTGTACTTGTATCTCGGGAAGGAGCCTCATCACCTACAACACTTGAAACAAATTGCTCCGCATGGAAGCTGTAATTCTCATCACACTCCACATTCGCTGTTTTCTCAATACATCCCGTGGATTTATTGAGAATGTAGTATGTGTGGGAGTTTGATGCATATCTAACAAATAGACCCAAATTTTGGTTAACAGGGTTTTCATGGTGATAATGAAATACTTACGACCGAACTGGGTTTTCATTTATCTTCTCCCTCAAATCAAAGAATCAATCAAGCTTGGCTCTAATAATTTCCCACGGTGTCTCCACCTTCCTCGTGAATAAGCCAAGCATCCAATGCTTCTCCAAGGTACCTAAAACACATTAAGGTACAAAATGGTCCCCAAACATATTGGGTCCAAAGTAGTAAGCACAACCACAATACATAGGGCAAACTCCACAATAAGTATGTGCAAAAGGATATGAAATTGAATTTCATGCACACCTTTAACCATTAATGATATTATGGAGTTTACCCTATATAGAGGATCAAGAGAGCAAGCAAGGCATGAAGAAGTACATAAATAAATATGCATGCACAAGCCTACCAAGATCCAAAGAGATATAATTTGGACAAAAGAACACTTAAAAGATGAATACTCCAATAATGACATAAAGCATTCAAGTTGTCCAAATTATATCAAAATGACGAATCCACACAGGACCGCACATAAAGTACAACATATGAACTAAGCAAAAACCAAAGAGCATAAAGGATATACATTACACACATGCTCAACGGCTTATCTCACTCAAGTAGATAAAATATAGTACAAGTAGTGAGATAAGGCAAGGTGAAGCACAAGCCGAGAAGAAGATGATCATAAAATTCTACCACAAGAAGAAATACCAATTGGTATTTGGAATTAACACTCGGTGGTAGAATCCGAAGAAGCACAAGATCATAATCAACAACCACCCCGTGCGCACGGGGGTCAAAAGACCCCGTGCACACGGGGTATCCAGGGAGTTACATAGTACCCCATGCGCACGGGGGTCAAAAGACCCCTTGCGCACGGGGTACCCAGAGAGTTACGCAACACCCCATGCGCACAGGGGTTAAAAGACCCTGTGCGCACGGGGTATCCAGAACTTTTCTGGTGCAAATTTCTGGATACCACGGCAAGCACACAACAGAGGCAAATAACCACCTACAAGAGATAGTTAATGGATACTCTGAGAATCTGAATTTCAAATGAGCTTGACATACCACATAGTGAATAGATAATATTGAGTATCAATTCTATGTAATATTTCTCATATTCACATTTTTGGTTTGTGATGCGCACAAAACATAACACTCCCCATAATGTGATGATCCATTAATATGTCGCAAGAGCCAAACAACATACAAATAAGGCTCAAGACAACAAGAAGCACTATGATGTGCAATGCAACCTACACATGCTAGATAACACAAATCAAGCATACTAGGAAGCACAACATATAAATGCACATGCTAGATACAAAACCTAAGCATGCAAGGGGCGAGTAACTTCCAATGTAAGCAATAAAAATACAAGTTACGGCAAGGAGGAACATTGGATAGATAAAATGAAGATAATCCACATGACTTGGCTCGAACAAATAAATGGTGAATATTATTTTTCTTCATGAACTAGCCAAATCTCCAATGTCCTCCACACACCTATTGATCAAGGTTGAGCTTGATGGTCCCCAACCAAATTGGGTCCTAAGAAGTTATTCACAATAGGATTGGCAACCCAAATGGCCTTTTCCATTTCCAAACCACTTTGGGCGCCAACAAACTTGGCAAACAAATTGCCAAGAACATCCTTCCTAAGCGAATAAGGATCATTGACTAGAGGAGGCTTAGGGATGTTACCGTTGGGACAAGATGAAGATATGTGTCCCTTCTCACAACAAATATAGCAACATGTGCTCCCCCTTCTCTTCTTCTTTACTTTCTCAACTTGGGGAGCATTTCCTTGGTTCATTATTGATAGTGGCCTTTCTTTAACTTGAGGTTGACCTTGAGATTGAACTTGAGGTTGGCCTTGAGATTGAAATTGAGGCCGCTTCCCTTGTTGCTTCACATTTGAAGCATTATTCTTCAATGGACAAGATCTCACATGGTGTCCAACATTCTTGCACTTGAAGCATGTGATGTTGACCGGATTCTTGACTTGGTCTTGTCCCTTATTCCTTTTCTTGGACTTCATGTTGTTGGAGATGAAACCAAGTCCACCCATGTCATGAGGGGATTTTTGACCACTCAAAATATTGTTGAGAATGGAATTTCCTTTATGACACATTTCCAAGTCTTTCTTCAAATTAGTCACTTGAGCCTTGAGCTCTTTGTTTTCCTCTACAAGGTTAGTATCAACAAAAGTACTAGAGGGAGTAGAAACTTCATTATTAGAGCAACAAGGCAAGGGGAGCAATTCATCACAAGAATTGACTATAATATGTCTAGATGAATTACCAGGACTAGCACATGTCAATAAATCATTTTGAATAGATATAGTGCTAATGTCCACATGAGTCTCACGAGATGTTACCTTAGTCACAATAGCCTCATGAGCTAACTTTAGCCTTTCATGGGAGATTAGAAGGTCATCATGAGAGCCCGAGAGCTTTTCATGACTTTCTTCTAAATTCCCATAATTGCTAGTTAGCAAAACAAGTTGAGCCCTTAGCTCAACATTCTCCTTCAAGATAGATGCTTCAAAAGGAGTAGAGTTAGTAGCACAAGCATCATTGACAATGTGAGAGGAGCTAGTAGAGACTAGAGACTTCACATGACTAGCTTGAAGTTACTCATAAGACTTAGAGAGTTTGGTGAGCTCTCCTTTGACATTCTTGTAGCCAAGGTCAAGGTGCGCAAAATCCTCTTTAAGTTGATCATGAGCAACTTCAATTTCTTCTTTGGAAGATTCTAAGTCTCTAAGAGTTTCTAGAGCATCAAGAAGGTTACTATCAAGTTTTTCATTTTGTTCTTGCTCTTTGTGAAGTAAATCATTACACTTTCCAAAATGAGTAATAAGATCTTTAAATATCTCATAAGTGTTCTTATTTACCCCATGAAGAGAATTACCAATTTCATATATTTCTTGACTCATATCCCTATCACATTCATCATCACTCTCATCATTATCATTACTATGAGTAGATGATACCTCAGTATTACCTCTTGCCATGAGGCACATGTGAATATCGGAGGTTGATGATGATTCTTTTGGAGAGGGAGTTTCTTTATCATCAGGAGTAGGATGTTCGTGTCCATCCTCTTGACACTCATAGCATTTCCTCTCCAACGAGGTGATGTCCTTCTTTGCTCCTCTAGCAATTTCCTCAATAATGGTGTGTACACTATTTTCTCTTGTTTCCTCTACATGGTTAGTCAAACAACAACTAGAGGAAATAGAAGCATAGAGATCATGGAAACAAGGAGTATCAAGCATATCCTCACAAAAGGTATTCAAGGAATCTCCAAATGATATGCATGGACTATCAACACAAGAATGTAAGTCATTTTTGCTAGATATGCTCAAGTCCATAGAATCTACAACACTAGCATGTATACATGAAAGATAATCAATGTTTAGCACAACATCATCATCACAAATAATATTTCCACTCACCATGTCATTACCTTGGGACATACCATATGATGGTGAGGTGGAAGAAGTAGAAATGTCCAAGCACATGGATGAAGAATCAATATGGAGTTCTTCATGATTTGAAGATGTGGAGAACTCCTCAATTGAATCCTCCGACATATGATGAATATCAACAAGATTGGACCCACCATATATTTCTTCAAGTTTGGTCCACATATCATGAGCCGTCACACATGTCATGATTGACTCAAACACTTCGAGGGATATAGACCGGATTATGGCATTCTTAGCACCATACCCACAAAGCATATCATCATTTTCCTCATTAGTTGGAAAAAGGTCATCCTTCCACGGAGAAGCCCCTACAAGAACAATTCACACAAAATTTGGACCCATGGTCCGGAAATGACAAAGCATGCGAATTTTCCATAAGTGATAGTTTGTGCCACTAAAACAAAAGGTGTCATCATGCACTATACCACAAGTTGACATCTTTACTCTCTAGGCGGTGAAGCCTACCAAGGAGAGACCAAAGCTCTGATACCAATTGAAATGATCTAGATGACGACTAGAGGGGGGTGAATAGGCGTTTTAAAACTTTTACGGATTTGGCTTTATCCGAATGCGGAATTAAACTAACGGATAATTTTCATGCACAAATCCTAAATATGCTAGGCTCAACTAAGTGCACCAACAACCTATGCTAAACAAGATAGGCACTAAAAGAAACTAGCAAGCACAAACTATATCACAAGATATGGAAATGTAGGAACTACTAAGCAATTTAACTAGCACAAGATATATCAATATGAGCAAGTATGAATTGTGGAAAGTAAAGGGTGTGGGTATGAGATAACCACAAGTGAGTCGGAGACGCGGATTTATCCCGAAGTTCACACTCGTGAGAGTGCTAATCTCCGTTAGAGCGGTGCCAAAGCCAAAGCTCCGGGGCATCACCAAGTGACTCACCGTATTCTCCCTTCCGAGTCACCCCCAACGGATGAGCCTCGGTTCACTCGGGGTTGGTCTTGAAGGCGACCACCACACCTTTACAAACTTCTCCGGAGCACACTACAACCACGGAAGCTTCCGGAGGAACTTGACCACCTAGGCCACTTCAACACCCTTCACCGGAGCACACCACAAAAGGAAGCTTCCGGGGGAACCTTGGCCACATAGGCCTCTTCACAATCTTCTCAATGTATCACCAAACCGTCTAGGAGGCGAAGCCTCCAAGAGTAAAAAACTCACGGGCTCTCACTCGAACAAATTGATGTGGGGATCTCAAACCAAAGCAACAAATGCAATGCAAGGTCAAGCAACAAATGCTCAACTCACTCTCTCAATCTCACAAGATGCAACTCAAGAAAGTAGCGGATTGAAGAGAGGGGATGCAATGGAGGAAATCAACAAATGACTCCAAGATCCATCCACAAATCCCCCTTCACTTAGAGGGGAGATAGGGGTTTGGGAGAGGTGGTAAGAGGCTCAAAATGATGTTTAGAATGTGAATGAACAACCCCCCAACCGGTGGGAGGAAGGAGCCCTTAAATAGCCAAAACCCAAAACTAGCCGTTGGGGCTCAACGGGCAGTTCCTGGACACCCCGTGCCCACACGGGTTTAGACCCCATGCCCACGGGGTCCCGCGCACACGTACGAGCCCATGCCCATGGGGGTCAAAAACCCCGTGCCCACGAGGTACCCAGGACAGCCTGTAGTAGCCCACTAAAACATGCATAACTTTGGCATACGAACTCCGAATTTGATGATCTTGGGCTCGTTTTGAAGCTAGGGAAAAGCCCAAGGTCCTCACATAGAGAACCACCCAAGATCAACAAGAAAGTATGATGCAAGTAATGCAAAGGTTTGAGCTCTCTACATGCGACGTGATCAAGCTACTCGCCAGAGAGTCCCTCTTGATAGTACGGGTATCAAACCTATAATCCGGTCTCTCTCCAAGCACCATGAGACCGGCAAAACTAGGAAAACCTAGCTAAGGTATAACTTTGCCTTGCATATTCAACTTGAGCTTGGTGATGACTCCAATGCTTGTCCCAAGTTGGAATCCCTTTCTTGTCCACAACCACTTGGTGAAGATGCTTGAATTGCTTCCTCATATTGCAATGAGGGAAGCCTTAACTTAAGCCCATCTTCACATGAGCATTATCATGATGTGGACCGCAAGATTCATAGCATATAACCTCCGGCTTTTCATCTTGCACTTGGACTTCTCGAACCCGATGACCATCACCACTTGATGCCATCCACACATAGGCTACTTGAGATCTTTCCTTTTGATGCAAGCCCATGAGAAACACCTAACCCACATAGACATAACAAACACATAGCATGGGTTAGGTAACAAAAGCACAATTCACAATTACTTACCATACCACTAGATCACTTGATCCCACGTTGTACAATGTTTGCGCTTTGAGAGTTGACCATCTAGATATAATCTTCGAGCTTCATCTTGGTCAACCAACATCTTTACTCCAAGCTCCATCTTGGTTTCTTGAAAGCCACAATGAACTCTTCATTTCCCTTAATTGCTTCAAGACGATATCACCAAAGACTCTTTCATGGCCATATCAAGTTCCACTATGAATATCATCTTGGCCACAACTTGCCCTTCTAAAACTCCATCACAATCTCTTGAGAGGGATAATGAATTCGTCACTCTAGTTGCTTGCTTCAAGACTTGATCAACCGAAACCCAAACATGAGCTCACCATGATCTTGTCTTGAGACCATAACTTGAATTCTTCTCTTTGATTATTCTCTCAAGCCCTTGATCCTTAAAAGCCTCCATCATAATATCTTGAGAGGCACAATGAATTCTTCACTCTAGTTGTTTGCTTGAAGACTTGATCAACCTAAACCCAACACATGAGCTCACCATGATCTTGTCTTGAAACCATAACTTGAATTCTTCTCTTTGATTACTCTCTCAAGCCTTGATCATCAGAAGCCCAAATATATCAATCGTTGAGATCCTCCAATGAACTCCATCATAAACATAATTAGATTAGGCATTGAAACCAATCTTGATGGCTTCAATAGAAGTACCCGAAGACCAACTTGAAACTTACTGGATATGGGATCTCAAGAGCCAACACCTAGGCCCCGTGAGCATGGGGTATCCAGAGAGTTCACACTCGACCCCGTATATATGGTACAAGCCCATGTGCACGGGGTATCCAGAGAAGGATACCATGAGGACTTCTTCGGATGCTTTGTTGGCAGACTTCACAAAACAACCCAATGCACTTCAAGCATCACTGTCAGTGTCAAAACCTGCGGATCTCGGGTAGGGGGTCCCGAACTGTGCGTATAAGGCGGATGGTAACAGGAGGCAGGGGACACGATGTTTTATCCAGGTTCGGGCCCTCTTGATGGAGGTAAAACCCTACGTCCTGGTTGATTAATATTGATGATATGGGTAGTACAAGAGTAGATCTACCACGAGATCAGAGAGGCTAAACCCTAGAAGCTAGCCTATGGTATGATTGTATGTTGTCCTACGGACTAAAACCCTCTGGTTTATATAGACACCGGAGAGGTTAGGTTTACACAAGGTTGGTCACAATGGAGGAGATATACATATCCGTATTGCCTAGCTTGCCTTCCACGCCAAGTAGAGTCCCATCCGGACACGAGACGAAGTCTTCAATCTTGTATCTTCATAGTCCAACGGATATAATCCGGCTGTCCGGAGACCCCCTAATCCAGGACTCCCTCAATATCCCCTTAACCAGGCTTTCAATGACGATGAGTCCGGCGCGCAGTATTGTCTTCGGCATTGCAAGGCGGGTTCCTCCTCTGAATACACCACGGAAGAATTTGAATACAAGGATAGTGTCCGACCCTGCAAAATAAATTCCACACACCACCGTAGAGAGAATAATATTTCCACAAATCCAATTTGCTGACTTGTTTTGGCAACACGACATTATGTCATGGCCCGGTGATTATTCGAACCGTTTCCTTTGACTAGCCCCGCACATAACGCAAGGCAGTTTTTTGACACGTCTTGTCAAAGCAGAGATTGTGTCCCCTTATCATGGGATTCTCATCAATACGGGCGTGGGTAACCCAACGGCGCCATCGATTATGATGCTTGGGGGATAAGCGAGTTTTACCAGGCTAGTGGGGGGCGCATAGTTTCATCCGCCCATATAAAGGGATAAAGATTTTCCTTTTCATCCACGCCTTCTTCCTCCTTTGCTCATCCGTTTCCGTGCACTCAAGCTCCAGCACCCAAGTTCGCATTTCCCACCTCGACCTTCTCCAACCATGTCCGGAGTGGAAGGCAGGTGGATGGTCTCCTTCGTCACGGAGGGACACGTCAAGAAGCTGAGGAGAGACGGATACTTGCCCGACGACGTCGCGCACCAGCTTCCAGACGAGGGGCAGCTCATCCCCACCCCCAGGCCCCATGAGAGGGTAGTGTTCCTCACCCATTTCCTCCGCGGTCTGGAATTCCCTCTCCACCCATTTGTCCGGGGGCTCATGTTATACTACGGCCTGGATTTCCACGATCTGGCCCCGAACTTCATCCTCAACATCTCGGCGTTTATCGTCGTGTGCGAGGCCTTCCTCCGCATCAAGCCCCACTTCGGCTTATGGCTGAAGACTTTTAATGTCAAGCTGAAGGTAGTGAACAGCCGCCAGGTGGAGTGCGGAGGCGCCATGGTGGGCAAGATGCCCAACATCACATGGCTCGAGGGCTCCTTCGTGGAGACCATAAAGGGGTGGCAATCGGGGTGGTTCTACATCACTGAACCGCGTGACCCTACATGGGTAGCGGCCCCTGAGTTCTGATCTGGCTTCCCCACATGGCTCACCTCCTGGCAAGAGAAGGGCATGTCCTGGGGTAGTTCGGGAGAGCTGACCGGACTCCAAACATGTATTCAAAACACGGTGAACAAGAAGCTCAAACTCGTCAACGTAGTCCAGGTCATGCTCAACCGCCGATCCTCTCGTGCCAACAACGGGCCTTCAACCTGTGGGAGTTCGACCCGGCACAACACCGATCTCTGAACAGGCTCTTCGACACAACTCACGAAGATGCCTGGAGGGTGCTGTTACAGAGCGCCGAGGTCCCCCCTCCTACTACTAAGGATCGCGGATTCAGCGCGAAGCGCCAAGCCAGCGCAGTAAGCCGCTTTACCTCTTACAAGATAGATGTTTTTCATAGCTTGACTTCATGCGGGATCTAAACTCCCATACCTTTGACAGGACTGGCAGGAGACGGCCAGACAGATCGACTGTCCGGCTCCTTTGCCCGAAGGCCCAGCAAACGCTCTTCTGACGAAGATGCTGACTCCGGCTCCTTATACGGTGCCGGAGAAGACCAAGAAGGCTAAGGGAACTCGAAAGAGTTCCCGACGCCAGGCGACATCGGACTCACCGTCCGAGGACTCTATGACGCAATCCTCCCCCGAAGACCAGGAGGCAGAAGAAGATGCTCCCCCTCCAGACGCGGGAGACAAGAAAAGGAAGGCCACCCCAACCGGGGAGGCCGAAGGATCCAAGAAGGGAAGGACTCTCCTTCCGGACAGCTCTACCACCGCCGCCGACGGCGAAGACGAGTGGCTGCCCAGGGTCAAGCCCATGGGGAAGTCGTAAGTATTCGGATACCAGAGTCACTTGTAGCACTCCTTTTCTGCACTACTTTACCTAACGCCGAACGTGATAATGCAGGTTGCCCCAAGCTAGTATCGATGTATCATCGGACGGCTGCTTGGGCTCGTCGAATATGGATAGCGATCCAGTTCTGACCGCCACCTCCCCCCATCCTGCGGACGACGCCGAGGTGCTGTCTCAAGAGGCGCCGGGTCGAGGGGAGACAGTCCCGGAGGCGCCTCAAGGCGGCCTCCCGGACTCCGGGAGCAGAGGGGACAAGGCCCCTGAGGGCTCCGAGTTCGGCCCTCAGCCGAACAGCGTGTCGGAACCTCCAGTGGTTCCAGACTCGAGCAGGCGGCCTCCTTCTAAGAGGGGCAAGACGCATGCACCGGTGACCTCTGTCCATCCAGAGGCGCCGGATAATCTGCTGGAAGCGCTTCGCAGCACTTCCATCGACAAGGAGCACTGCACTATCATGAGTGCGGTGATCCAGAAGGTTCAGTCCGCCAAGAGCGGATTGACTGAAGCCTGTGCCATCCTTCTAACAGGCTTTGAGGTAAGTGTTTAAAATATAGGAAAAATATTACCGCATAGACAGTAGCCCCTGATGCTCTGTTCGGTGTTCCCAAAGAAAAGCCGAACAGAGGATCAAACAATATCACAGGAGTCTAATATAAGTATGTCAATATGCATATGTAGGCTTCACTGCTGGCGTCCGCCGCACTTACTACGGAGATCACCGTACTGAAGCAAGACCTGAAAGGGTCCCAGGACGAGCTCGGCCTTGCCAAGAGGCAGCTCGAGGAGAACAAAGGTAAGTAGTACCTAGTCTATGGATATGTATAAAAATAATGCGATTGCAAAATGACAGGATCATCATGAATTTGCCAGGGGGCACGACCGAAGTGGCGACCCTAAAGCAAGCGCTGTCCGAGGCCGAAGATAAAGCGGCCAAGGAGCGCACCGAGCGAGAAAAACAAGAGGCTCGGGTGGGCGAGGTGCAGCAAGAGCTCCAGGCTCTCGTGATGAAGCACGAGGCGTTGGAGCTTGACTCGAAGACGCGAGACTCTAAGCTTGCCGCAGCCCTCGAGAGCGCAAAAAGTGCCAAGGCCGAAGCCCAAAAGGCCCTCCAGGAGATCGACGCAATGAAGAAGATAGCGGCGGGTAAGGCATTCTATATGCAAAGCAAGCATGTAAAAGTAAATCACCGATTACTTACCCGAATCCGGAGCTCTTCAGGAGCATTCACAGATTTGCCCCGCAGCGTGTCCGATGCCGCACAATTTTACCAGGCCGAGGAGGGAAGCTAATGAGCTACATGGAGAAGCTGTTCTGGTCTCAGTATACTAGGACCGAACACCCGGTGCCAATGAGCGACCAGCTGAAGCAGCTGGTCGAGCTACATAAGGCGGCCGAACAGGCTACGAAGGACTTTATAGTCCGGCTGTGGCCTGGCGACGCCCTTCCGAACAGCTTCTTCGGCCTGGTGAGGCGGCTTGTGGATGCCTGCCCGCGGCTGGAGGTTGTCAAGCGATCCATCTGCATTGAAGGTGCACGCCGGGCTTTCGCCTGTGTGAAATTGCAGTGGGTCAAGCTAGATGCCGTGAAGCTGGTCAAGGAAGGGCCGCCGGAGGGCAAGGAGCACCGCCACCCCAAGATGTATTACAAGGGTGTTCTGCCGGGTGCCCGTCTCATAGCGGACGAGTGTACAAAAGATGTAATATTTGAGTGAAACTTGCTCGTGTGATCCTGTATTTATGAGAACTTGTTTCATATGTGCTATGCAACGCTTGTTTGAATTTAAAATATTACCTTCTGTTTGGCTGTTTATCCAATCTGAGAGATGGCTAGCCCTCGGCTTCTGCCCCCATGCCACGAGTGCTGGGGTATTCGGGATAAACCTGAGCACTCTTGTTCCCATATTTGGGTCCTTCAAGGGAGGCGCTCAGCACAACGAACAAGGTAACCGGACTAATAATGCTTTATCACTCTCACTTAGCCATAGAATTCTATAATTTTAAATTTCGGCGAAGCCCCTGGCATTCAGAAGGCCGAATTCGGGGCGCGATACACGCCTTTAAGCCGGACAGGGTCGACCCCTCGCTCGAAGCGGCATAAGTCTTTAGGGACTCGAAAACCTCGCCGAACAGCGATCAGTCTCTCGCCTTATCATGACAGTCAGTTTTAGCTTTCTCTACTGAGGTTCTTAGCCTAGCAGAACCGGGGCACAATCGCAGTAGTTCTCCTAGCGCTACCTTAGCCGATAGAGCGGAACGTAAGGTACCAAAACATAGGAGCCGGGCAAACCCAACATTTGACCAAAGACATGATTCGGAGCTGATGCATATAATGCTATAAGTTCGGGGTGCCGCAATTGTGAAAGTGTTCAGACTTTTCATACCGTATTGTGGGGTACGTAAGCCCCTGGTGTATTGGTCGTACAAAAGTGTACGGTTGCAAGGCGTCATTAATGAACACATATATACAAAACAAGAATGCAATAATAGTCGTAATGCTATGCATTGTTTATTAAAAAAGGTGCGTTAAAGTAGAATGGTACAGATAGTGCGATAAGCAAAGAGTAGGACTGTGTCCCTTCCAAGGGCAAGCTGAGGAATAGTACTAAATCAAATATTTCGCTCGTTACTGTAATCCACCTGGGAATTCCGTGGTGTGACGTAGCTTTCTGCCTCCTTGGTTGCTGCATCATGTGTTCGGCAATAGTGCTGCCGGACAGGGTTTCCAGAGATTAAAGTCCGGAAAAAGAGAAAAAATAACAAAGCGGGAAGCCCCTAGTGCGGTTTAAGCCGCGTCTTGGGGCGTGCCGCAGTTGTGCCCCCCTCCCCACCTGCACCCATGGTATTTTTAATGCGTAATTATGTACGCGTGGCACGGATTTCGCCATTTGGCTGGGACTGGGGTGGGGGCCTCATTGCTACGCGAGCTCAGATCGCGCCAGGCGGTCTAATTGCCGATTACTCCGAGCGCTCTTGGAGGTGTCCGGGTTTTGAAACGACGAACTGGTAGATTGCCTTGAGAGGCTGCTTTGCGCTTCTGCTGCGAGGGCCGCAGTGTGCTCCTCCATTCGGAGAGAGCGCTCTGTGTTTCCATTAACTGTAATAACCCCACGAGGTCCTGGCATCTTGAGCTTGAGGTATGCATAATGTGGTACCGTATTGAATCTCGCAAATGCGGTTCGCCCGAGCAGTGTGTCGTAACCACTACGGAACGGGACTATATCAAAGATTAATTCTTCGCTTTGGAAGTTATCCGGGGATCCGAAGACCACTTCCAGTGTAATTGAGCCTGTGCAATGGGCCTCTACACTTGGAATAATGCCTTTAAAGGTCGTTTTTGTGGGTTTGATCCTTGAGGGGTCTATACCCATTTTGCGCACTG
This sequence comes from Triticum dicoccoides, assembly GCF_002162155.2. Classification (NCBI taxonomy): domain Eukaryota; kingdom Viridiplantae; phylum Streptophyta; class Magnoliopsida; order Poales; family Poaceae; genus Triticum; species Triticum dicoccoides. The sequence goes on along the minus strand of NC_041390.1, from coordinate 411,281,193 downwards.
TGTCCTGATAAAGCAGGTTCAGGCTGCTGGCGCCATCCATAAGGACTCGAGTGAGGTGAAATACGTCAATGATTGGGTCTAGAACTAGTGCAGCGAATCCGCCATGACGGATACTAGTGAGGTGGTCCCTGCGATCGAAAGTGATCGGATAGGAGGACCATGGGTTGAACTTTGGGGTGATTGGCTCCAACGCATATACGTCCCTGAGCGCACGCTTCCGCTCCCTGTTAGGGATGTGGGTTGCGTATATCATGTTCACCGTCCGCACTTGTGGGGGAAACCTCTTCTGTCCTCCGGTGTGTGGCTGCCGGGGCTCCTCATCGTCATCGCTATGTGACCCCTTATCCTTGTTTTCGGCAATTAACTTGCCGGCCTGCTTGAACACCCAACAATCCCTATTGGTTTGATTGGCTGGCTTGTCTGGGGTGCCGTGTATTTGACACGAGCAATCGAGTATACGGTCCAAACTGGACGGGCCCGGCGTACTTTGTTTAAATGGCTTTCTCTGCTGACCGGGTTTAGAGCCTTTAAATCCGGCATTGACTGTCGTATCCTCAGTATTATCACTGTTAATGCGGTGCTTATGTTTGTTGCGACGTGACCTGCTATTGTCGTCCTTGGTATCCGAGGTACCATGGTTCTTTGACATATTGTTACTGCGAGCCAGCCAGCTGTCTTCTCCCGCGTAAAAGCGGGTCATGAGCATCGTGAGGGCTGCCATAGATTTCAGCTTTTCCTGACCAAGGTGCCGGGCTAGCCACTCGTCGCGGATGTTGTGTTTGAAAGCCGCTAGGGCCTCTGCATACGGACAGTCGATGATTTGATTTTTCTTTGTTAGGAACTGAGTCCAGAATCGCCTGGCCGATTCTTCTGGCTGCTGAATTATGTGGCTCAAGTCATCAGCGTCTGGTGGTCGCACATAAGTGCCCTGAAAGTTGTCGAGGAATGCGGCCTCCAGATCTTCCCAACAACTAATGGACTCTGCTAGCAAGCTGTTAAGCCAATGCCGCGCTGGTCCTTTGAGATTTAGTGGGAGGTATTTGATGGCGTGTAAGTCATCACCGCGGGCCATGTGGATGTAGAGGAGGAAATCCTCGATCCATACCGCAGGATCTGTTGTGCCGTCATATGATTCAATATTTACAGTTTTGAAACCTTCTGGGATTTGATGATCCATTACTTCGTTTGTGAAGCATAAGGGGTGTGCGGCGCCTCTGTATTGGGCTATATCGTATCGCAGCTCAAATGGGTCTTGCCCGCTGTGTTCGGCCTGGCCGGATTTACTTTTACTGTATCCGGCATGACGTTTATCGTCTCGCATAGTGGCGCGCCCTCGTGATCCATAGATCGATCTTGCATGTTTGTCCTCCAATACGTCTCGCAGGTCTGGTGTGTTTCCCCATGCTTTTTTATTTGAATGGCATCGGGGTGCGGTCTAAGCTTTTTGGCTGGAATGCCTCTCTATCACGGCCACAAGGTGGCCGATCAGCCGCATCATATGCTTCTGCCTCCAGTCGAGGTAGCAGCCTGCATTTGGGGTAACTCTTGGAGGGGCGCTCGAGTTTATATTCCTCGACCGCGAGGACTTCAGTCCATCTGCCAGCTAGTAGATCTTGATCAGCTTGAAGCTGCTGCTGCTTTTTCTTAAGGCTATTTGACGTGGCCATAAGCCGGCGCTTGAAGCTCTCTTGTTCGACGGGATCCTCTGGCACGGAGAATTCGTCATTGCCGAGGCTTGCCTCGTCTTCAGAGGGGGGCATGTAATTATCATCCTCCGCCTCTCCGTCTGCCGCTCTCTCAGGAGGGCTGGCTCCTCCATCCTCCTGCTCTAAATCTTGCTGGAGGGGGTTGTTGTTGTCTTCGGCACTATCCGGAGTGTTATCTGTTCCGGTATCACCACTTTTGCTTTGGCGGGACTTAGAGCGGCGCCACTGACGTCGGCGCTTGGGTTGCTTCTTGGAGGGGTCATCCTCCACTGTCTCATTGCCATTGCCTTCTTTGGGTGTATCCACCATGTATATATCGTATGATGAGGTGGTTGTCCAGTGCCCCATGGGCAGTGGTTCCTCTACGTCTCCCGCATCGTCGTCCATACCGTCGATGTCGTCGAAGTCAAAGTCGAGCATGTCGGTTAAGTCATCGACAGTGGCTACTAAGTGGGTGGTGGGTGGGCCGCGAATATCTTCGTCGTCCGCATCCCAGTCCTGCCGGACATAGTTTGGCCAGGACTCTCCTGATAAGGAGAGAGACCTTAATGAGTTCAGTATGTCAGCGAAGGTCGAGTGCTGAAAGATATACGCGGAGGTAAACTCCATCATCGGCGCCCAGCCAAATTCGATGGGCACGGGCGCAGGCGGTTCAAAGTCCGTGGCCGGAGAAGAATCCGGCAGTTTAACAAGACGGCTCTCGTGCAAGGTAAGGTCGATGTTTGGCTCGATTGCCGCTGAGGGTAACGCCTCTGTGGCGGGGTCCATCCACCCGTCCATGGGCGGCGCAACTGGCTCCAAATTGAGGGTCGGAGCGGCTGCCGGTGCGATCGCCTGAATGTTGTCCGATGGTAGAGCTAAATCGTACTCATCGTGACCGCGTGACGCACAAGGCAGAGGCTCGAATCTGTCGAAGATCAAGTCTGCGCGGATATTGGCCGTGTAGTTTAAGCTTCCAAACCTGACCTGATGACCAGGGGCGTAACTTTCAATCTGCTCCAGATGGCCAAGCGAATTGGCCCGCAGTGCAAAGCCACCGAATACAAAGATCTGTCCGGGGAGAAAAGTCTCACCCTGGACTGCATCGCCATCGATGATAGTAGGAGCCATCAAGCCTAACGGCGACGACACAGAGGAACTCTCAATGAAAGCACCAATGTCGGTGTCAAAACCGGCGGATCTCAGGTAGGGGGTCCCGAACTGTGCGTCTAAGGCGGATGGTAACAGGAGGCATGGGACACGATGTTTTATCCAGGTTCGGGCCCTCTTGATGGAGGTAAAACCCTATGTCCTGCTTAATTAATATTGATAATATGGGTAGTACAAGAGTAGATCTACCACGAGATCAGAGAGGCTAAACCCTAGAAGCTAGCCTATGGTATGGTTGTATGTTGTCCTACGGATTAAAACCCTCCGGTTTATATAGACACCGGAGAGGTTAGGTTTACACAAGGTCGGTTACAAAGGAGGAGATATACATATCCGTATTGCATAGCTTGCCTTCCATGCCAAGTAGAGTCCCATACGGACACGAGACGAAGTCTTCAATCTTGTATCTTCATAGTCCAAAGGATATAATCCGGCTGTCCGAAGACCTCCTAATCCAGGACTCCCTCAATCACTATGGAACATATCTTCATATAAGATTCAATGCACTTGATTCTCCATAGGAATTGTCATTTAATACCAAAGCATAGGGCAAATATATCTTCATATATATGGACTTCATCCTTGATTCCATACAATATCCTTGTGGCACCATCTATGGACAAAACCTTCAAATATATCTCACTGAAAACATTAGTCCACAGAGATTGTCATTTAATTACCAAAACCACACTTAGGGGCTACATGCCCTTTCAGCCGGGTCTGACACTTTTCAAGCCCTTGAGATAGCAGGCTATTCTTCTCCGCGAGTGCGTGATTATACAATGATCCTTGAATCAGTTGTATCAACGGCTTCAAGTCTTGGGGGCTACTGGTATATGATTACCAAACCTGTACTTACCCATATATCTTTAAATGCTGGTCGGTGGCTCTGGCAAGCCCATCCCGAGCAGCTAGGATGTATGCATCGGCCGAGCTGAAGGCATGCCTCTTTTGAAAAGTCGGGGTCGCGGAGAGCGGCCCTCCAGCGCCGATGATTCATGGCACTCTCCACTTCAGAGTTCGTGACAGACACGTCATCTGAATCCTCTACGGAAGGACAATCCAACGTCACTCCCGTGTTAGCCTCCATCCTTAAGGCAGGGTCTGGAACCTGACTGGTCTTCGGCGTTTCTCTGAGCCTAAGCGACAAGCCATGGGAGAAGAGCTAGCCAAGTTACTCGAGGCCGGATTCATTAGAGAAATAAAACATCCGGACTGGCTAGCAAACCTGGTGATGCTACCAAAGAAGGAAAAATCCTGGTGCCTATGTGTCGATTTCATGGACCTTAACCAGGCTTGCCACAAGGATCCCTTCCCCCTCCCCCGCATCGATCAAATTATCAACGCAACCGCAGGACACAACTCATTGTGCTTCCTGGACGCATACTCCGGATACCATCAAATTAAGATGGCGGATCCCGATCAAACCGCAACGGCATTCATCACTCCAAACGGCCCCTTCTGTTTTAACACCATGCCTTTCGGGCTCAAAAACGCCGGTGCAACCTATCAACGCATGATTCAGACATGCCTGGAAACACAAATTGGCAAAATAGTGGAGGCATACGTAGACGATGTGGTCATTAAAACAAGACACGTCGAATCCTTAATGGACGACTTGAGGCTCACGTTCGACAATCTCCGAACATATGACATCAAGCTCAATCCGGAAAAATGCGTTTTCGGCATGCCCGCTGGAAAGCTCTTGGGCTTCATCATCTCCAATAGAGGAATTGAAGCAAATCCGGCTAAAATCCGAGCTTTGTCACAATTGGCTATCCCAACAGACCTCAAGCAAATCCAGAAGTTAACTGGATGCGTTTCTGCCTTAAGCCGCTTTATCTCTCGATTAGGAGAAAAGGCACTACCTCTTTATCGCCTTCTTCGACGCACCGAACACTTCGAGTGGCCGGATGCGGCCATGGCCGGATTGGAAGAAATAAAGGCCGTATTCGCCACCAACCCAATATTGGCCGCACCAAATGTCGGCGAACCAGTGTTGTTATATATAGCGGCAACACACCAAGTTGTAAGCGCAGTGCTCGTCATTGAACGAGATACGGACGGACATAAGTTCCCGCTTCAAAAGCCGGTATACTACGTATCCACCGTCCTCACTCCATGCAAATCACGGTACCCACATTATCAAAAGATAGCATACGCGGTCTTCATGGCATCCTGGAAACTACGACACTACTTTCAAGAGTGTTCAATTACGGCGGCCTCCGAAGTACCATTGAACGACATAATAAATAACCGCGATGCCACGGGCTGGATTGCTAAATGGGCTATCGAGCTCCTCACGTTTGACATAACATATAAACCACGGCGAGCCATTAAGTCGCAAGTACTGGCTGATTTCGTCGCCGAATGGACGGAAGCCGAACTCCCTAAACAATACGGCACGTACTCCAATTGGATCATGCATTTTGACGGCTCTAAGATGCTGGCTGGTCTGGGGGCAGGCGTTGTCCTGACATCCCCCATCGGAGATACAGTCCAATACGTACACCAAATATTATACATAGACTCCAACAATGCAGCAGAATATGAGACCCTGTTGCATGTTCTCCGGATGGCAGTCTCCATGGACATTCAACGCCTAGAGGTGCGGGGGGGTTCGAACCTCGCAATATCTCAAATAAATGGGGACTTTAACGCCAAGGACCCAAAAATGGCGGCTTACCGCAATGCCGTCCTCAAAATGTCAGCTCGGTTCGAGGGCCTCAAATTCCACCACATGGTCCGAGAAAACAACCAAGCGGCGGATATCCTCGCCCGCATCAGCGCTAAGCGCGACCCTAGCCCACCTAATATCTTCTTGGAAAGGCTGTTTAAGCCATCCGTGGTGTGGGATGGGGAGGCCGGCAATAACAGTCCGGATCCGGCCACAAGACCAGACCCCGAACACTCTGACGTAATCGGAGGCTCTGCCACCGAAATAACACCTTCGGCCCACATGATTATGGCTGTCACCGCCCCGTGGACAGAACCCTTCTTGGCTTACCTTACTAGGCAAGAACTCCCTGATGTCCCAAACAAGGCACGTTGCATTGTGCAGCGGTCTAAAGCCTACAAGGTCCACGGGAGAGCTTTATAAGAAAAGCGCTAGTGGACTACTTCAAAGGTGCATCTCCAGAGAGGAAGGACAGCAACTTTCGGCAGAAATTCATGCTGGACTTGGCGGCTACCACGCTGCAGCTCGGGCCCTTGTAAGCAAGGCCTTCCGTACAGGTTTTTACTGGCCAACGGCTCAAGCAAACGCACAGGACCTCGTTCAACGTTGCGTCAGTTGCCAGCTTTTTGCAAACCAAAGCCATATGCCACCTACCGCTCTCCAAACAATCCCCATTACTTGGCCCTTTGCGGTCTGGGGGCTTGATATGGTCGGACCCCTTAAAGGGGGAAGCCGTAAGAAAAAAATACCTATTGGTCATGGTGGATAAATTCACCAAATGGATAGAAGCCAAACCAGTTAAAACGGTCGAGTCTGGACCAGTGATAGACTTCATATCCGAGGTTGTACACCGTTATGGCGTCCCCCACAGCATCATCACCGATAACGGCTCGAACTTTACAGCCGACGATGTAAAAACTTGGTGCAGCAACATGGGCATTAAGCTCGATTATGCCTCTGTCTATCACCCGCAAACTAACGGTCAAGTCGAGCGAGCAAGTGGTCTTATCATGAGCGGCATTAAACCCAGATTAGTGTGATCCTTGAAGGAATCAGATACACACTGGGTGGAGGAGCTTGACTCCATACTATGGGGGCTGCGGACCACGCCGAATCACACTACCGGATACACACCGTTCTTTATGGTGTACGGTGCAGAGGCGGTACTGCCCTACGGCATCATTCATGACTCACCTCTAGTGCGCATGTACGAAGAGAAAGAAGCCGAGCTTGATCGGCATGACACTTTGGACGCCCTAGAGGAGGAGCGTGACGTGGCAAAAGCCCGCTCCACATTCTATCAGCAACAGGCTCGACGGTATCAAAGCAGAGAAGTACAGGCCAAACCTTATAACATTGGCGAACTTGTTCTACGCCTACCGGAGAAGAAAAAGAACAAGCTCAAGCCCAAATGGGAAGGTCCCTTCGTTATCGACAAAGTTCTGACCGGTGGAGCGTACCGTCCGCGGGAGGCATCGGACAATCAACTCGAACCAAACCAATGGAACGCAGCCAAACTCCGAAGGTTCTACGCCTAGCGCCGGACTCTGTGTTCGTCTCCTTACCTCCATCAATTTTTTACATATCCGTTATTTGTCTTTTCTTTCTTTCTTTCTTCCCTTTTTCTTCACGGCCTTAAAAGGTTAAAATGTGTCTTGACTACACAATCTTGACACGCTAGGCATGCTCATTATACCTGGGGGCTTCCTATACAGAATCTTAATATAACCATGTTCCGGGCTCTATGCCCCCCGCACATGTGTTACTTTTCCACATGTACCTTTCCTTCGCCATTATATGCATCGATATGACTTAAGTTTTGGCCAAGCTGGGTTTCCTGGATCTTGTGTTTATGCCCTACATTCCCGTTAATTCGGCTAGCGCATAAGGGGAGCAACTCTGCGATTGTTATTGCCGGGTCATCTGGATGTGTACCTCAGACTGGGTGAAGCCGAAAGCTAGCGTTCTTAAGGGAATATTCGGTCGGTGAACAAAAGATCACTTTTATTTATTGTAATACATGCCCCCAGATGTTTATATCCTGCATCTCTTTTCGCAGTTCGGACATGCACATTAATGCATGTGTACCCAGGAAAAGGAACCCTTAACGGAACTATTGTCCCTAGAAGATGTTTCTTACTATCCATGTAATATAACATAGCTAGTTGGGTACTTCTCTGTTCAAGCACTTATGACCCCTACGCCTAGTTTCCATGCATACCCCGGTTTTTACATAACTGTGCAGGTATTCGGATACACTCTTGACTGTCGGGTCCGGGGGTCGAAGCGAAAAGGTCTGCCATGACAAATGATTTACTATCCGGCTAGGGACAATATATGTCACTTGAAGTACACAGTCACTTAGACTGACTAAATTCTTCTTCTATACCATCCAACAGGATGTCTAGCCTACAATCCTGTTGGGAATACTTTGCGGCTAATTTCACCTGGTCATACACCAAACTAACGGGGATCTCTTCCCCATCAGACCCCACAGGTCCGACCTCGGCCATGTGGTTCAGGTCTGCCTTGGTATATCGCGTCTTCACCATGGCCCAGGCTTCCTTTGCACCTTGTCGGCAGGCTGATATCTTCCATAATCAAAAGCACCGCCGTGGTCCCTTGAGCATCTCTACAAGCTCCCCCATTCCTCCTGGCAGGGAGGCGGATGGCGACAAGGCTTGGGCAATGCCCTGCATCACCTGCCGAACTTGTTCATGCAGTTGTGAGAGCTCTGGCAGAAGATCACCCGCAGACCCGGGCATCTCCTCTACGGGACGACCCATCAGCATACCTACAGATATAATTCTGTTAGCCGGTTTCTTTGCCGAACTCTATAAAAGTTCGTTCAAGCACTTACTAAAAATGTTGCGTCGAAGCCTCTTATTCTCCTTTACGGAGTCAGCAAGCTGGGCCCGAACATCTTTCAGTTCAATGCCCAACCGGGTATTGACATCTTGGAGGTCGTTTTTCTCCCGCCTAACCTACATAAGCACGCGCTCGCCAGCCTTCAGCTGTCGTTGACCATGTTGCTCATCCCCTCGCACGACCTTCGGATTCACTCCGGGATCATCTGCAGAATCTATTGTTAAATTTGCATGCATGCCGAATACTAACTGGTACATGTCATTCTTTTAGAAACAAGTGTTACCAGATGGGGCCTTCTCGGAATCCTTCATTGCGGCATCTGTGGCCCGTAGCTGGGCTTCGCACTCCTCCAGCTCTTGAGACAATTGGGTATTCTTCTCTGTAAGAACCTACGCAAACAATGATCCTTAAATCAGTTGTGCCAACTATTTCAAGTCTCAGGGGCTACTGATATACACAATTATTAGATTTTCTTACCCATATATCCTTCACATACTGGTCCGTGGCTCGGGGAATTCCATTTTGAGCAGTTCAGATGTACGCGTCTCCTAAGTTGAAGGCATCGAACGCCTCTTGAGAGAAACAAGCGTCGCGGAGTATGACCCAGCGACGCCTGTGATTCATGGCACTCTCCACTTCGGAATTCGTAGCGGACAGCCTATCCGCATCCTCCGTAGGAGGAACATCCGGTGTTGGCCCCACGTTAGCATCTGCCTCTAAGTCCAGCTCTGGAGCCTGGTTGGTGGAAGCTTGGCCAGCAGGCTCTCTGGATATGGTCCGATGAGAGTTTTTCCTTCCAGGAACCATGTACATTATTATATTTTAAAAGACGACAACCACGGAGCAGGGTTCTTTTTCATACCTCTGCAACGGCGTCTCAGCCCTGACCGCCTTCCTTTTAAGCCTACCCGGCTTCAGTGCCCCTTGTTGGTGAGTCACTATGGGTTCGGCATGGCGTCCCGAGGGCCTTCCCTGTAAGACACCATATGTGTGCTGTAGGTGAAGTGCGAAAAAAGGGAATCCTTCTCGGAAGTAGGGACTTCGGTTTTACTTACATGCGATGCAGGGAGCAGTCCAGGATAATCGACTATGATGGCCACCAAGGCACCGTTGCACCTTAACTGATAGAACGTCCTATCGATGAGCTCCACAAATGTGTCCGGATCTTCTTTGAGTCCGGGGTCGAGGGCCCGGTCAAGGTCCTCTAGTTGTGGAGGTGGGATGTGGACCTCCCTCATAGCTTTTCGCAGTTCCTGCTATGAAATAGCAAGGTAAATACTTATGACGAAGAATGCGGGAAGGTCTGGACTAGAAAGTAGCAGCTCACCCAGTTTGGGGGGTTGTACATGGAGAATCCATCCCGTGGCTTAATGCAGATGAACTCCTCTTCCTCTCCTTTATATAGATCGTACAGTATTTTCGCTAGAGCAGCGACGGAGTCCGGTCCCTTACGACCGCAACGGGTGGCATCATCTTCTCCATTAATGTGCCACATGGGTTGTCCCCGATATTGAAGTGGATACACCCCCCGCATTATACATATTGACATAACCTCGATTATTGTCAATCCTGATTTGGCCAGCATTTTTATCCGGCCCATCAGATAAAGGATCTCTCTGTTATCTTCCTCCTGGGGGTCCCGAGGGCGCCAGCTGCGGTGTTTCTTCATAGGGGCGTTATAGAACTCAGGAAGGCCCATCTGAATGGGATCCGGAAGGGGGACGTCCTCCATATAAAACCACTCCGAAGGCCAGTCTTCGGATGTCTTCTTCGGAGTACCGGACAGGTATCCGGTCCCGGCGATACGCCATATCTCGGCTCCGCCCACTAGATATAGTGACCCCTCCTGTGTACAGGGTACGAGGTAGAATAGCCTCTTCCATAGCTTGAAATGAGCTTTGCAGCCCAAAAACAGCTCACAAAAGACGACATAGCCAGTGATGTGTAATATGAAGGCGGGAGTAAAGTTATGCAGCTGGAGGCCATAGAACTCCAGAAGCCCGCGGAGGAACGGATGGATTGGAAATCCAAGCCCCCTTAATAAGTAAGGGATAAGGCATACCCGCTCCCCCATGGATGGGTTGGGAAAGCTCTCCGCTTGCTCCCTGCCGTTGTAAGTGGAAAGTCCGGCTCGAACGGGGACCATATATGCTGGAGGGAGAAACCCCTGGGTCTGTAACTCTACTAATTGGCTGTGGGGGACGGACCACTTCTTCCAATCGCTTGGCTTAGGGCTACGGGAGCGAGAGGAGGAGCTGCGATGGCCGGCCATGATGGGATGGACTTTTTCCAGGCACGCTCCGATGGATACTCGCTGTGGGAGGATGGTGTGATCTGGATCTGAGGATCCCCGTCTCTTTAAATAGACGAGTTACTCACATGGTTATGGTGGCAAGTGTAAAAATGCCCTGACTTCTCGCATTCGCTCATCACATGGAGGATAGCCATTATTAGGCGCAGAAGCCAAGGAGTGCAGCATTCATGGGAAGCCGAACACTACTCGACAGGTATTCAGAATTTGGAGAAGAACCCGCCTTGCAATGTCGAAGACAATCTGCGCGCCAGACTCATCGTCATTGAAGCCTGGTTCAGGGGCTACTAAGGGAGTCCTGGATTAGGGGGTCCTCGGATAGCTGGACTATATCCTTTGCCGGACTATTGGATTATGAAGATACAAGATTGAAGACTTCGTCCCATGTCTGGGTGGGACTCTCCTTTGCGTGGAAGGAAAGCTTGGCAATTCGGATATGTAGATCTCCCCCCTTGTAACCAACTCTGTGTAACCCTAGCCCCCTCCGGTGTCTGTATAAACCGGAGGGATTAGTCCGTAGGACAAGAACAATCATAATCATAGGCTAGCTTCTAGGGTTTATCCTCTACGATCTCGTGGTAGATCAACTCTTGTAATACTCATATCATCAAGATCAATCAAGCAGGAAGTAGGGTATTACCTCCATCGAGAGGGCCCGAACCTGGGTAAACATTGTGTCCCCCGCCTCATGTTACCATCCGCCTTAGATGCACAGTTCGGGACCCCCTACCCGAGATCCGCCGGTTTTGACATCGACACCCCTCCACTTGGGCGCCTCCTCCTCTCTTCCACTAAAGCCCATGAAGGCCCATTAACTCCCCGAGGGGTTCCGGTAACCCCCGGTACTCCAGAAAATGCCCGAATCTATCTAAAACCTTTCCGGTGTCCAAACATAACCTTCCAATATATCAATCTTTATGTCTCGACCATTTCAAGACTCCTCGTCATGTCCGTGATCACACCCGGGACTCCGAACAACCTTCGGTACATCAAATCACATAACTCACAATACATATCGTCATCACGTTAAGCGTGCGGACCCTACGGGTTCGAGAACTATGTAGACATGACCGAGACTCATCTCTGGTCAATAACCAATAGCGGAACCTGGATGCTCATATTGGTTCCTACATCATGAAGATCTTTATCGGTCAAACCGCATAACAACATATGTTGTTCCCTTTGTCATCGGTATGTTACTTGCCCGAGATTCAATCGTCGGTATCATCATACCTAGTTCAATCTCATTACCGGCAAGTCTCTTTACTCGTTCCGTAATGCAACATCCCGCAACTAACTCATTAGTCACATTGCTTGCAAGGCTTATAGTGATGTGCATTACCAAGAGGGCCCAGAGATACCTCTCCGACAATCGGAGTGACAAATCCTAATATTGATCTATGCCAACTCAACAAACACCATCGGAGACACCTGTAGAGCATATTTATAATCACCCAGTTACGTTGTGACATTTGATAGCACACTAAGTGTTCCTCCAGTATTCGGGAGTTGCATAATCTCATAGTCATAGGAACATGTATAAGTCATGAAGAAAGCAATAGCAATAAACTAAACGATCATAGTGCTAAGCTAACGGATGGGTCTAGTCCATCACATCATTCTCTAATGATGTGATCCCGTTCATCAAATGACAACACATGTCCATGGCTAGGAAACTTAAGCATATTTGATTAACGAGCTATCAAGTAGAGGCATACTAGGGACACTCTATTTGTCTATGTATTCACACATGTACTAAGTTTCCGGTTAATACAATTCTAGCATGAATAATAAACATTTATCATGATATAAGGAAATGTAAATAACAACTTTATTATTGCCTCTACGGAATATTTCCTTCAATCTCCCACTTGCACTAGAGTCAATAATCTAGTTCACATCATCATGTGATTTCACACCAATAGTTCACATCTTTATGTGATTAGTTCACATCTTCATGTGACTAATACCCAAAGGGTTTACTAGAGTCAATAATCTAGTTTATTCTACTGGTCTGCAACATTCAGATCCGCATGTATTTTGCAAATTTCTATGTCTACAATACTCTTCACGGAGCTACACTAGCTAATTGCTCCCACTTTCAATATGTATCTAGATCGAGACTTAGAGTCATCTAGATCGGTGTAAAAAGCTTGCATCGATGTAACTCTTTACGATGAACTCTTTTATCACCTCCATAACCGAGAAATATTTCTTTAGTCCTCTAAGGATAATTTGGACCGCTGTCCAGTGATCTACTCCTAGATCACTATTGTACTTGTTGGGGATATTACTACTGGAGGTAAACCGGCCTTATGTAGCCGGATTGACTCTTTGAAGATTAGAAGCCCATGAAGATGTGAGGATAATGGCGCTTTAAGGAAGGCCCAAGGCCCAAAGGCGGGTTATAGCCTGTAAATGTAAACCGACCTAGTCAAATAACCTGTATGATAAGATAGGGAGAGTAGAGACCGAACCGGACACGTTTATGATCCGGCTTCGGGGCTCTGTAGTCCGGCGGGCGTCAACCTATGTATATAAAGGACGACCCGGCCGCGGTTTAGAGACAGATAACAACAACTCGAGAGCCAGACAAAGCGGATTCGCTCCCTAGCCTTCGAAACCCTAGCAATACCAATCACAACTAGACGTAGGCTTTTACCTTCCTCGAAGGGGCCGAACTAGTATAAAATTCCCCGTGTCCCTTGTCCGGTTTAACCCCTTAAGCTAACCCGTTGCGATGGATCCACAACTAAGTCCTTTCATGAGGACATCTGTCATGACAAACCCACGATAGTTGGTGCCCACCGTGGGGCTATCGCACGATGGTTTTGAGTTCTTGAATGGCAGCTTCGGTGGACTTAAGGGATACGCTGTGGGCCGTATGACGAAGAGTCGTCGCGGCAAGCTCTACATCGACAACACAGGATGGGGTCCCGAGGCCGATTCAATCGAGTATGGGTACCGGGTCCCCTTTGGTGGGATTCACGTCTTCATCGGCAAGATCGGCGAACCGGCCCCCGAGCCGGACATCTACACCGACATCATCGAAACGGCGTGGCGTGCAAGTTCTTCAACGGTTCAGCCCGAGGCAAGGCATGTTTTCGTAGGTGTCATCCATGGATCGAGGTACGAGGATGGACCGGTGTCCGATGGAGAAACCGTAGTCTGTTCTGATAACGAGTCTTCTGGAGAGACCGAATCACTTTACCAGTTGCAGGACGGCCGGATTGAGGGAGGACCCGAGGGCAACAGTATTCCGGATTCCCCTAGTCTATCAAACCGGGCCGCCATCTTCATGGCTGGCACACAATCGGCGCCTCATTCATCTACCGCTGCAGCAATGCTCTCCGATTCAACGACAGCCACACCTGCAGGGGCAGGAAGCTCGGCGTCGCCTCCGGCCCAAGTCTTGTCTGATTTGTTCGACGCTTTGGTAGTGTTGATGTCCGCGGAGGTGGATGCAGCAGCCAGGGATCAGCACAATGCGGAGATTGCAAAGGTGAAAGATCAAATAGCCCAGGCTAAAGCGGACCTGGCAACAGAGAATGCTAGGATGGCTACAGAGCGGCCTGAATTGGAAGCACAGGCCTACCGGATTAGACTGCTTCAGAGGAAGTCCTGAGAAGAAGGTATCGATCATGTCTCCCGTCGGTTTATGAGCCGCAGAATCTTTTCAACACACTAGGTGCAGGAGCTGGTAACCAACCCACGCTAAACCGGGCGGGGGCGCCGGGAACAGGAGCGCCGGTTCAGCCACGCACGACGGACCCGCCTCGCCAGAACAACGTTGTGCCGTCGACGCCGCCCGGGCATTATTCCAACCCGTTGGACAACATTGTGGCCGCCGCTTCACGCCTGGCGGCCCTTCCAACCGACAGCGAGTCACCAGTTGCAGTGGAAGCACATCGGGCCAGGGATCTCCTTCAAACAACACTAAATCAATAGCAGGCGTATTTACACAGTCGTGAGAGGATCCATTCCACTGCCCGTCCAAGCCAGAGTTATAGCAGACACGTGGAGGATGAACCGGCCATGTCCAGTAGCGCACGTTGCCGAAATTCACCACAAGGGAACAACCCGGCCGGGGGAGGCACTAATGTGCAAGATGTTGTGGACCATGGCCGCGCATGTCGGGAGGCCGAGTTGACGGCTCGACACGGAGCACAACAGCATACTCCGGTTCACCCCACGGCCTCCATGGAGCCAGGGGTGATGTTCAGTTCCTTAGGGGTGCCGTGTTTAACTCCCGCTTTGCATAATGTGAGACTGCCCAAGGATTTCAAGGGACCTCGTAAGGTACCAAATTACACCGCCAATTTGCAACCAGAGGCGTGGGTGGAGAGCTATGAGATGGCAATGGAGATGTTAGATGTGGATGAGGCAGTGTGTGCTAAATATTTCACCATGATGTTGGAAGGAATAGCTCGCACTTAGTTGAAGAGCTTGTCGACCAACTCTGTTGGATCATGGGCCGAATTGAAGCACCGGTTTATCCAGAACTTCAAGGATACGTGTAAGCAGCCAATGTCAATCGTAGATCTGGCCGCTTGTGTCCAAGAGGAAGGGGAGTCCACGACCCATTGGGTCAAATGGGTCTCGGCGATTTTGCATTCATCAGGTCGTATCAATGCAGACACTGCAGTGTTAACATTAGAGGGCAATTGCTGTTTCAAACCGTTAAAATAGAAGTTGGGAAGGCTCAAACATCACTGCAATGGCATGTCAACACTCATGGCCGCTTTGGTTAAATATGCCGTTTCAGATAATACCAAGGATCCGGATTCAGAGGAGGACAAACCGGAGAAAGTTAAGAAGAGTGGCAATGCCAAAGGTCAACAACATAATCCGGTAGGTCATGGAAACGGTGGTAAGTGCAAGGCCAACAGTAGCTTGGACTTTGTTGCAAATACCAACGCGCAGGAGAATGGCCAGCGCCGTAAAGGCAAGCAGCCCCAGAGGGGTGGAGGTTCAGGCAACAATTTGGAGCGCTTGTTAAATCAACCCTGTCCAAAGCATGGATCAAGGAGAAGCCGGCATCACATCTTTGGAAAGACTGTTATATCATGCGAGATTTCAAGAATTCCAATATGTTCCAATATGACAACGGCCCGCCCGGCAGTTCAGGAGGAGGTTTCCACGGGCCAGGTTAAGGAGGTGGTGGTTCCGGTTCAGGGTTTCCAGGCAACCAAACCAGACACATTAATCAAGGGCACCAAGGCAACCAGGGAGGTTACAACCATCAGGGGAGTCAGCAGCAGCAGTCGGGTTATCAGAGCAACCCAAGCAGCTGAACAGCGGGCAATATCATGTCTTCACTACTAGTTTGTGCAAACGTGATCAGAAGCTTCACAAAAGGGCAGTAAATTCTGTTGAACTGGCAGTACCTCAGTATTTACGCGGGTCTGAGCAACCTATCTTGTGGAGTAGAGATGATCACCCCCCCCCGGGTTGATAATCCAGGTCACTTGGCCCTGGTGGTAGCCCCTCAAGTTGGGGGATACAAGTTCACTAAAGTGCTCATGGATGGGGGAAGTAGTATTAATATTTTGTATTATGATACATTCCGCCGTATGGGGTTGACAGATAAGGATCCTAAACTGTCAAATACGGTCTTTCATGGTGAGGTGCCTGGTAAGTCTGCATATCCTGTTGGTAAGATAGCTTTGGATGTAGCTTTTGGAGATGACTACGATTCAAAGTCAGAAACATTGACATTTGAGGTGGTAAAGATCAAAAGTCCGTACCACGCCTTGTTTGGGCGGCCGGTTTATGCTAAGTTTATGGCAAGGCCATGTTATGTTTATCTACAGCTTAAAATGCCAGGTCATAAAGGGACTATCACAGTACATGGAAGTAGAAAGATTGCTTTGGAGTGTGAAGAAGGCGATGCGGCTTATGCTGAGTCGGTTTGTGCCATGGAGGAGTTAAAATTCTATAAGGAGCAAGTTGATCCGGCAGACATGACCTCTTTAAAAAAGCCAACTATGGAGCATGATCCATTGTTGAAGTTCAAATCGGCTACGGACACTAAGATGGTTGACTTTGTTCCTGGCGATTCATCCAAACAGTTCAGCATCAGCGCTAACCTGGATCCCAAATAGGAAAGCGCGCTCATCGAGTTCATCCGTGAGAATCGGGACATCTTCGCATGGAAACCTTCTGACATGCCAGGTGTACCGAGGGAACTCGCTGAGCACACACTCAACATTGATCCTAAGTTCAAACCGGTCTGGCAGTTCCTCCGCCGTTTCAACGAGGAGAGACGCAAGGCTATAGGTGAAGAGGTAGCCTGTCTGTTGGCTGCTGGGTTTATTGTCGAAGTTTTTCATCTAGAGTGATTAGCCAATCCGGTGCTGGTTCTTAAGAAAAACGGCACTTGGCGCATGTGTGTGGACTACACATATTTAAACAAGGCTTGCCCTGCAGACCCCTTTGCTCTCCCTCGCATTGATCAGATAATTGATGCTATGGCGGGTTGTGACCGTTTGTGTTTTTTGGATGCTTACTCTGGTTATCATGAGATCAAAATGGCAGTTAAGGACCAGGAGAAGACAGCCTTCATAACTCCCTTTGGAGCCTTCTGCTATGTTTCCATGCCCTTTGGACTCAAGAGTGCCCAGGCGACTTACCAGCGATGTGTTCAGAATTGCCTTCATAAACAAATTGGGCGCAATGTTCATGCGTATGTGGATGATATTGTGGTCAAATCCAGAAAGGAGGGGACATTGATAGATGATCTACGGGAAACCTTTGACAATCTCCGGGTTTACAAGATGATGCTCAATCCAGAGAAGTGTGTTTTCGGTGTCCCGGCAGGCAAGCTCTTAGGCTTTCTGGTTTCGAACAGAGGCATTGAGGCTAATCCGGAAAAGATTGCAGCAATTACATCCTTGGCTAAACCGGCATGTATTAATGATGTTCAATGTCTGGCTGGCCGGATTATAGCCTTGAGCCGGTTTATCAGCCGCCTTGGAGAGAAGGCCATCCCCTTATATCAGATGCCCAAGAAAACAGATAACTTTGTCTGGAGTGAGGCAGCTGATAAGGCGTTCGAGGATCTGAAGAGGCAGCTAGCTCAACCGCCCGTGCTTGCAGCGCCGATCGATAAAGAGCCATTATTATTATATGTGGCTGCTAATGCCCAGGCTGTTAGCGTAGCCATTGTGGTAGAGCGCAAGGAGCCTGGCAAGGAGTATCCAGTTCAACGGCCTGTTTATTATATCAGTGAGGTGCTCATTGAGTCAAAACAGAGGTATCCACATTGGCAGAAACTGGTGTATGGGGTGTTTATGGCAAGCCGGAATCTTAAACACTATTTTCAGGGCCATCCCATCACAGTGGTTAGTTCAGCTCCTCTGGGCGACATCATTCAAAACAGAGAGGCAACTAGCCGGGTTGCCAAGTAGGCCATTGAGCTTGGACCTCATGGGCTCAAATATATATCCCGCACGGCAATCAAGTCCCAGGCACTCGTGGATTTCATCAATGATTGGATGGAGTTACAGGCACCTGAAGAGAAACCAGATAATACATATTGGACTATTCATTTTGATGGGTCCAGACAGTTGGAGGGCTCGGGGCTGGAGTCGTATTAACTTCCCCATGAGGTGACAAGTTTTGATATGTCCTCCGTTTAATGTTCCCTTGTACTAACAATGCAGCTGAATATGAGGCTTTACTCCACGGTCTTCAGATGGCTAAAGAGATGAATTTGAGCCGGGTTAAGTGCTTCGGCGATTCAGATCTAGTGGCTCAGCAGGTGTCTGGCACTTGGGATTCTAAGGACCCACTCGTGGCTGCATATCGGAGAGAGGTGGACGCAGTGGCTGGTCACTTTAAAGGTTATCAGGTGGACCATATAGACCGGCGGAAGAATGAAGCGGCAGACGCTTTAAGTCGTCTTGGTTCCCAACGTAAACCGGTTCCGCCCAATGTCTTTCTTGATGTGTTGCACAATCCGTCAGTCAAAATACCAACTGAAGAAGATTTGGCTATTCCTGATCCGGAGGCTCAGTTGGTGGCAGCTCTGCATGCCATACCGGATTGGACGATCCCATATCTGGATTACATGAACCGGGGCGAGTTACCAGACGAGGAAACGTTGGCTCGATAGATAATCGGGCGTTCCAAGTCCATGACCACACTCAATGGGGAGTTACATCGTTACAGTGTTTCAGGAGCAATTCAGCGTTGCGTTTCTCCTCAAGAAGGTCGTGAGATTTTGCGAGAAATCCATGAAGGGGATTATGGTCACCATGCCGGTTCAAAGTCGTTGGTTGCCAAAGCTTTTCGCCATGGTTTTTACTGGTTGACGGCGCATGCTGATGCGGAGAATTTAGTCAAGAGATGTGATGGATGTCAAAAGTTTACCCGCCGTGCGCACGTTCCGGCTCAAGAGTTGCGGATGATTCCAATTACGTGGCCGTTTGCAACTTGGGGGCTTGGTATGGTTGGACCCTTCAAGCGCTCTAAGGACAAGAAGACCCACCTGTTAGTAGCAGTTGATAAATTCACTAAATGGGTGGAGGTAGAGCCAGTCAGCAAGTGTGATGCAGCCACGGCGGTTCAGTTCATCAAAAAGGTGATATTCCGGTTTGGCTTTCCACACAGCATTATAACAGATAATGGTACTAATCTATCAAAAGGGGAGATGGAAGAATTCTGTCAACGTGAGCACATCCGGCTTGATCTAGCATCAGTGGCTCACCCCTAATCTAATGGTCAAGCGGAAACGGCAAATCAAGAAATTCTACGGGGTATCAAACCAAGGATTATGGTTCCCTTAGAACGGACACCGGGTTGTTGGGTTGAGGAGCTACCTTCTATGTTATGGAGCATCAACACCACACCCAATAGGTTTACAGGTTACACACCTTTCTTCATGGTTTATGGAGCGGAGGCAGTTCTTCCTAGTGACATCCGTCACGATTCACCCCGTGTGGCAGCTTATGTTGAAACTGATAATGAGAAGGCACGTCAGGATTCTCTGGACCTGTTGGATGAAGAGCGTGATCTTGCAGCAGCACGTTCGGCGATTTATCAACAAGATCTTCGATGTTATCACAACCGCCGGGTTAAAACTAGAACCTTTCAAGAAGGTGATTTGGTGCTTCGGCTCATCTAGGATCAGACTGATATGCACAAGTTATCCCCCCTTGGGAAGGACATTTTGTGGTCAGCAAAAATCTGCACAACTACCACATTGATGTTCGAGAGCATGAAGACTCACGTCAATCGGAGGAGGAGACAAAGCGGGCATGGAACATAGCTCTCCTTCGGCCTTACTATACTTGAAGCCATAGGCTCTTCATCTGTACATATTTATGACAGTGTATATATCATATAATAAACCGGAGCCTCCGTTATAAGCGGGGTATATGTTCTTTCTTATATCATGTGTGTGCTTTTACAAGTTAACTGACAAAGCGGAGTCTTTGTTAAACCGGCTTTAGCAGCTGCATAGAGATAAAGAAAATCACTAGGGGGCTTGGTCATGTTTGAACCACAGCTACACCTCTTCATAGGCATTTCAGCCACAAAAGGAAAAACTTGTGGAGCCAAAGAGAGTGTTGTACACAGTACAGACTCAAACATAGGCGCACACTAAGCATTGCTCACAAAGTTACTTGGGGGCTCTTTTTTTCAAAGCAACAAAGAGTTTGAAAGGACCCTCGTAATTGGCTATCAAGCCACGGCTTGGAAGCCTGGTGTATTCACCTAAAAACCCGAGTTAGTCTGCCTTCATCAAGTAAGCCACTCCTATCCAGGTAATCCTGGTATGACCCATCGAACATTTGACAAGTCAATCTTTTACATACCCTGAACTTGTCACAGTTAAAATGATGATTGGTTAATTGGAGGCCCATCTTAAAAGGCTTTGTTAAATGGTTTAACTCAGAGGCCTAGCAGCCCATGAAAAGCCTCGATTTGGAGCCTGGTAGCTCGTAAAAAGCCTCGCATATTTTCCTATTTGAATTTTGTTTATTGAAAATCATAAGTATTTTTTGATAAACCGGCGTCCTTGACCTGGCTTGCTTTTCAACTACCAGTTGTTGGCACATGATCAATTATAAACCGGTGTTCATTGACCCGGTCTAATTTGACTAAATAACCAGTGTCATAATGAAAATCCGGTAGTTATATCGGCCCGGTTTAATATATAGACCAGCATTATGAAGATGAAATTATCAAACGTCCCGGATTGGTGTTAACACCTTTGTTGTATACACGTTTGGTCAATCAATGAGGTATGTTCTGTACATTATTTTTTGTACAAACACTTGATTATTCATCTAAAGTACTATATCCTTCTTGGATATTATGACATGTCTAGCGCTAAACCGCTAGACACTTTTAAGTTTTTTGTACCCAGGAAGGCAATTCATCATGGGTTATGCATAAAATATATCCCGAAAGGCGAAACAGATTGTCACAAAGCATTACGAAACATGCTCAATGGCATGGCAGATAAACAGAGTTTCAGCTATCCTATTACATGAAGCTTCAAAGCGGCTCAAACAGTGCCATTGTTTTTCACAGTAGCCATATAAACCGGCGACCAGATCAGGACTCTTCATCACGACAGTTTGACAGTTGCGGATCAGTTGATGTAGGCACTTATTCATCCCTCCCCAGACGCTGGAAATCAGCCGTTGACCAATCGATTCCGGTTAAAGCTTGGAACACTGCTTCCTCATGGATAAGATCAGAAGGGTTAATATCAGGGGCATAAGTGTGCTTACGAATCGGAGGCACAAGTTCTTCAACTTCATGGATGTCGGTCGGCTGTCTTTTCCCTTCTGCATCATAAAACGGTTGAAAATGGGACAAATCGGTATCCTCAGCCAACTTGATGGCCGCTGGCCGCATCTGTTTGGTCAGCCGCCGAAGATCATCATTATCGAAGTTTGAACCGTCTTCTTTAACGCCTGGATATCCTTTAATGATATCCTCCGCTTCAAGGTCTGGAATCCAGGCCTTGGCTCGAATAAGGGCGGTTAAAGCTCCTGCTTTGCCAGCGGCTCTCTTCAACTCAGCAATACGGGCTGGTAACATGCCCAGCTTC
The DNA here is from genome assembly GCF_002162155.2 of Triticum dicoccoides. NCBI lineage: Eukaryota > Viridiplantae > Streptophyta > Magnoliopsida > Poales > Poaceae > Triticum > Triticum dicoccoides. Next base: position 411,259,414 of record NC_041390.1, on the reverse strand, counting down.
TCAAGGGTCTCCTTAATCAAAGTTGGAGCTGGTTTGTTATAAGCCACCGTACTAATGGCCCGCTGAGACCCAGAGTATAGCTGCTCAACCAATGTATATGCCGCTTTGAGCTTCATCTGCATATCTGCACCAAGATGAGTGATCCGAGTGCCTGCCAAAGATTTTATCAACATTTTGGTCAGTTTTAAGATTCATTGACTAGCGCAACATACATAAGCAGACACTTACCAAAGATAGCAGAGGTCATAGCATTGATTTGGCACTTCAAACCGGCTAGTTCTTCAACCACTGGTTTCAGGGCTGCCTCGGCGTCTACAGCTCTTTTGGTTAAACCGGCTTTTTCGGTTTCCCATTCAGCACGATCCTGGTTGAAGGATTCTTTTAGCTTTTCCATTCCGGCCAGGGCCTGGGTCAGCTCCTCTTTGGCTTTTGTGGCTTCGGCTTGTTGAGACTTCACATTTTCTTGCAAATCAGAATTTTGGGCATCTTTGCTTCTCAGTTCAGCCTGCAACATTGAAGGTATATTCAACAAACAACATATTTATGCACTAAGTATAAAGCATATAACAAGTTATACACTTCATACTTGGGGGCTAATGCCTATTTGCTCACAAATACTACACTTTATACAAGTCTCCAGAACAATGCAAGCATTATCCTTGACACTTGGGGGCTAATGTGCGTCTGTTCTAAAACGGCTGTGTGAATTAAAAACCGGATTAACTTGCCAAGTTAAACCGGCCTTTGGGGGCTATGCTGCAGAAAGTTATCTAATTTTTTCAAGATGAGTCTTATCTATTATTGGTGACACGCCATTGCAAGGATCAATGATGGGATGCTTGAAGTGTTACAAAGACCCGGTTTGTGATTAACAATCATAAAACGGCCCTTGGGGGCTACTTGGGATAGAGTTTCAGCTACAAATCAATATACAAAGGGAGAAGAATTTACCTCATATCGCTCTTTCATCAAGTTCACCAAACCGGCTTCATAATCCTGGTTTGAGTGCAGACGGTTCAAGAAGCCGGAATGAAGCTCATCAGCGTTAGGATGAGCATAGTTTGATAAATCGCTGCTCCATTTACCTTTATCCCTGGCAATTTGCTCTTCTTTGGCACTATGATGAGCTAAAATGACGGGATGGCCAGGAGAGCTGTGGCCTATTCCAGTAATAATAACGTCATCACCTTGGCCTTCAGGATTTTTGATGGATGATGATGGAATTTCAGTGTCTTTCATCGGACTAGCCCGGTTTGGTTCTGCCGATTCAGTATCGGGTGCGGCGGTCTCAGCATATGTTGGTTCGTTGGTATGTTAGCCTTCAAGGGGCGGATCATCAAAAGTAGTTTCAGGATGGGGGCCTTTCGGTTCACCAGTCTGTTCCGGTTCACCTCTTGGTTCTTCTTCTTCGGCGATAGGGTCTTCTGGCGGATTGGTGACCCGAGCTTTCTTGCTGGGTCTGGCTTTGGCCCTGCAAACAGAATAAAAAAGGATTAATATACTATTCAAAGGATGTAGGGCGCATTGAAGGGAAAGGTTTTACAACTCACCCGGCCACAGTTTTCAAAGGGGGGAGTTGAGTTGCTGTCGATTCACCAGAAGAGGAAGGAGGTGTCACCTGATAATTTGAATCAGACGGATTAAGAGGTTGTCTGAAATAACCTGCCTTGGGGTAAGAATGGTCAGAAGTCGGAGAGACCTCAGACCGGCGCTTCCGAACCGGAGTGTCAGGTAAACCGGTTGAAGTGACCTGTTGGCCACTGTGCCGGGTTGTCCGGCGAGCTTCATGCTATTGATTCTTCAAAATAAATGTTGGATCCAAGTGAGCAAGAGGATGAGAAAAGCTTACTTTCCGGATTGCTTGGCGAGTTTTTTGTGTTGGCATAGAGTCTGAACCAGAGGAAAGGGTAATTACCTCTACGTCATCAGCTTGACTAGCTTCTGCATCCTCCTAAGGAAGATCATTGTTAACAAGATGCATAAAAAGAGAGCCAAGTGAGTCAAGTTCTACCTCAACTTCTGGATCATTAGTATCGTCATCAAGCTCCATATTAATCCGGTCAGCCGTTTCTGCTTTGACGTCCGTTTTACGGCTTTGGTCTTTGGGCGGGATGGCTTGACCGCTTTGTCTCCAGTTGGCTTTGCCGCTTTCTCTATGGATTTCCGTTTCCAGAAGGGGTCATCACCCTATATATATAAAGAAGAAGGGTTACAGATTGTATAAGTTAAAGATATTAGAGATGAAGAGGAAGTGTAATGCTTATAGCAGGCGGTTTGTTCTTGGCATAGAAGGGACTCAGACCGGTTTGACTACAGACCAGTTACGATTCATTCAGAATCTTCTTTACACCTTCAGTAACTTCTTCTTCCGATAATTGGATGTTGCAATGGCGTTGGGGGTCGTCAACCTCACCGGTAGATTCGCACATTAAACCGGGACGCCGGCTTAGCGGCAAGATACTCCAGGATATCCAACAGCGCACAAAATCCATGCATGTTAAACCGTTTGCCATAAAGGCCCGGAGCTTGGCGAGTTGAGGAGCGTATTTCGCCCTTTCTGAAGAACTCAGGCGTTGTGGCATTGGGTGAGTATTGGATAGTCTGTGATCACGAAAGTCGGGGAGGGGATTTTCATCCTCAGGCGAAGTGTCTCTGCAATAAAACCATGTTTGGTTCCATTCCTTTGGGTGACTATGATGTTTGGCATGAGGAAATTCCACTTCTTTCCACTTCTGAATCGAGACACCACCAAGTTCTGTGTTCGGGCCATTTACAAACTCTGTGCACCGGTTTAAGTGAAAGAAATCCCGGAACAGTTCTGCAGTTGGTTCTTCTTGTAAATATACTTCACAGAAGACCTGGAAGTTGCATAAGTTGGAAACTGAGTTGAGACCAATATCTTGTGGAATGCAGTTGGAAGCTGGCAAGCACATCTCGATAAAACTTTGACCCTGGCGGTTTGAAACCACGGCCTATATGGTCAACAAAGACCACCACCTCGCCCTGCCTTGGGGTTGGAGGATTTTCTGTTCCTGGTACTCGCCATTTGATCTCACTTTTCTTAGGCAGAGAGCCGATGCTAACCATCTCATTCAACTGAGCCTCAGTAACCCGGGAACGAGCCCAGTTGCAGGCAGTGAATTGTTTGGCCATTGCAAAGCGAACAAACTGAAAATGAAAGGCCGGTTTATAAATTACGCATGATTATATACAAGAGACAAGGGAGTAAGAAACATACTGATATGTGAAATGGTACAACCCGGAGACCAATGCAATAAGAGAAAAAGGGTATACTAGCACAGGATTGCTCAGACACAATTAAACCGGAGCATAATTATGAAGGTAAAATGCTCCTCCAGTTTATCAGAGGGCTAATGGCATAAACTGTTTATACAAGGTCAAACCGCCTATATTGGTGCGAGGAGAAACAGATCTCACAGGAACATAGAAACAGATCTCATAGTGACATATAAAACTTTCGGATCTAAGATAAGACAAAAGCAAAAATAATTGGATCTTGAAGGGGTGCAGAACTGAAGCAATTTATGACAGACTAGATCAGTTCTTTGCGCATAAGGATTTGTGATGACCATGGTAGGTTAGCTACGGCAAGAGATACGTCAAGCATGAAGTGTTCATCTACATACTAAAGGAAGAACAGGGAAGAACAGCACTGATGAACTTCGGAAGAACTGCGAAGAACGTCGAAACCCTAGGACAGATCTGTGGCGAAAAAAGCAGAGAACTTACCGGAGCTGGTGAGGAAGCGGAAAGGCGCCACAGTATTCTGATGCGTTCAGGGTGATGCAGCGGCCAGGGTCGGAGCAGAGGCGACGGTCGACGGTGGTGGCGGAGCTCCAGAGGCTGAGCGACGGTACCGGGTAGTGGCTTCTTGGGCGTGTACGGGAAGACAAAAGATACACCTGAGGCACGGGAGGACTAGCAATGTATGAACGGAAAATACAGCATACATTAGGGTCATGCAAGCTATGCTCTTACCAAAGAAGAGAAGGAAATCTTCTTTGAATGCCTGCTCAGTATTAAGGTACCGTCTGGCTTCTCGTTGAATATAAAGGGAATAATAAACATGGCAGAGAAAAAGTTCCAGAACCTAAAGTCTCATGACTACCACGTGATTATGACACAACTGCTTCCGGTTGCATTGAGGGGGCTTCTACCGGAAAATGTTCGATTAGCCATTGTGAAGCTATGTGCATTCCTCAATGCAATCTCTCAAAAGGTAATCGATCCAGAAATCATACCAAGGTTAGAGAATGATTTGGTGCAATGTCTTGTCAGTTTCGAGTTGGTGTTCCCACCATCCTTCTTCAACATCATGACGCACGTCCTAGTTCACCTACGCGAAGAGATTAACGTTTTGGGTCCTGTATTTCTACACAATATGTTCCCCTTTGAGTGGTTCATGGGAGTCTTAAAGAAATATGTTCTAACCGTGCTAGGCCAGAAGGAAGCATCTCCAAGGGCCATGAAAATGAGGAGGTCATTGATTTTTGTATTGACTTTATTCCTGACCTGAAGCCGATTGGTGTTCCTGAATCGCGGCATAAGGGCAGACTAGATGGAAAAGGCACGCTAGGAGGGAAACAAATAATATGTATGGACGGACATTCTCTCACTGAAGCACACTACACAGTTCTACAGAATTCCGCCTTGGTGGCTCCGTATATGGATGAACACAAGAATTTGCTACGCTCCAAACACCTGGAGCGGTCTGATGACTGGATTACACGTGCACAAACCAGGAGTTTCGCCAGCTGGTTGCAGACACGTACCTTGCATGACGCCTCTATTGAAGATGACATGTACTTGCTGTCCAGTTACCATCTTCGAATATAATGACTTTCAAAGGGTACGAGATAAATGGTAATACATTTTACACAATCGCCCAAGATAAGAAGAGCACCAACCAAAACAGTGGTGTCTGCTTTGATGCAGAAACCAAGACGGGAAAGGAAACATATTATGGTTATATACAGGACATATGGGAACTTGACTATCGACGTGGTTTGAAGGTCCCTTTGTTTCGGTGCAAATGGGTCAATATGACACGAGGCGGGGTAACGGAAGACCCGCAGTACGGAATGACAACAGTGGATCTCAACAATCTTGCGTATGCAGACGAACCATTCCTCCTAGCCAATGATGTGGCACATGTTTTCTATGTGAAGGACATGTCTACCAAGCCGAGAAAAAGAAAAGATAAGGAAGAGAATGCATCGTACGATGAGCCAAAGCGGCACATAGTTCTTTCTGGGAAGAGAAACATCGTGGGAGTGGATGACAAGACAGACATGTTAGGAGATTATGAAAAGTTTGATGAAATTTCTCCATTCACAGTGAATATTGACCCGAGCATCCAGTTAAATGATGAAGATTTTTCGTGCCTACGGCGCAAAGGGACACACGCAAAGAAAAAGTTTCACACCCAAAGATCTGGGATGTGATCAGCTTCACTATCATCACTTTCTTTTGTGTTTCACACCCAGGAGGGAATCTCTGTAATAGTTAGGGTAGCTAGTTATGTGTTTTGGCATTTGAAACGCGAAGAAATTTTATGTGCAAGCAAATTCTTTCATGCATTTACTGATTTTTTCAACAAAATGACCCTGAAATTGAAAAGCATTTCAAATGAACTCATAAAAGGTTGAATGTCGGCATGGTATTATAATTTCACCCACATAGCATGTGCAAAAAAGTAGAGAGGGTTACCGCAAAAACTGGATGCACTTCGTGTACAAAATGGACAATCTCTTTCGAAGTATCAGGGTTTCGGACAAAAACTCATCCGTTACAAAGGCATTTCATTTTTTAAATAACCTAAGCATTACCAAATTGAATATAATGATAAAACACACTAATATTAAACATAAGAAAAAAGAATCACTGACAAATCTATTTTCAAAGTTAAGTTATTCACAAACTAGTGATTCACACAAATTTCAAATAATTCAAAATTTAAACTATTCAAATTTGTAAACTATCGGTACTAACAGAAAGTTTGTAATTTTTTGTACCTAAAGCAAACATATTCAAAAAGAAACTCTAAATACAGCAAAAAAACAACTCAAAAATAAATAAAACAAAAATAAATAAAGCAAAAAATAAGAAAAAAAAGCCCACCTACTGGGCCACAACGGCCTGCATACAACTAGAAACCCAAATTCTAGTTGGGCCAGGATGCAGGCCCGCTAGACCAGTAGGCCCAACAGGGCATCGCAGCAGAGGTAGGCCCAGAAGGCCTACTTAAGAGAGGAGCTCGAGATAGCAGCGACAGCGGGGCTTATAAGCAGGTGCGAGTGCCCCTCGGCTAGCGAGGTGGGACTAAACTTCTGCGCCCCTCGTCTGGCAGCGCACACCCTTTAGTACCGGGTAGTGGCTCCAACCGGTACTAAAGGAAGACGACGCGAAGAGGCACGCAGGGGAAAAGGTGAAAATGACCCCTCGGCCCTATTTATAAGGTGAAGCGATAAAACGGCAAGCACATGAATCGAGGAGCCCAAAAAATGGATAAGTTAATAAAGGTGTCGCCTCGATGACTGAATATATATTAAATGAAGGTAATCTCCGACATCAATGGATGGATGACATCAGGGCGGTTTATCAAAATTTTGAAATATGACGTCATGGCGATTTACAAGATCAAAAGTGAAGATAGGAGAGAAGATTTTTTCTAAGTATGAAAGATTGACATGAACAAGTTCAAACCAATCTGGGGCCTAATGTTGGGGATATTACTACTGGAGGTAAACCGGCCTTATGTAGCCGGATTGACTCTTTGAAGATTAGAAGCCCATGAAGATGTGAGGATAATGGCGCTTTAAGGAAGGCCCAAGGCCCAAAGGCGGGTTATAGCTTGTAAATGTAAACCGACCTACTCAAATAACTTGTATGATAAGATAGAGAGAGTAGAGACTGAACCAGACACGTTTATGATCCGGCTTCGGGGCTTTGTAGTCCGACAGGCGTCAACCTATGTATATAAAGGATGACCCGGCCGCAGTTTAGGGATAGATAACAACAACTCGAGAGCCAAACAAAGTAGATTCGCTCCCCGACCTTCGAAACCCTAGTAATACCAATCACAACTAGACGTAGGCTTTTACCTTCCTCGAAGGGGCCGAACTAGTATAAAATTCCCCGTGTCCCTTGTCCGGTTTAACCCCTTAAGCTAACCCGTAGCGATGGCTCCACGACTAAGTCCTTTCATGAGGACATCTGTCGTGACAAACCCACGACAGTACTCCCTTGCCAAAATCATGCTAAGGTATACAATAGGTCTGGTACACATCATAGCATACTTATAGAACCTATGACTGAGGCATAGGGAATGACTCTTCATTATCTTTCTATTTTCTGTCGTGGTCAGGTTTTGATTCTTAACTCAATTTCACACCTTGCAACACAGGCAAGAACTCCTTCTTTGACTGTTCCATTTTGAACTACTTCAAAAACTTGTCAAGCTATGTACTCATTGAAAAATTTATCAAGCGTCTTGATCTATCTCTATAGATCTTGATGCCCAATATGTATGCAGCTTCACCGAGGTCTTTCATTGAAAAATTCTTATTCAAGTATCCTTTTATGCTATCCAGAAATTCAGTATCATTTCCGATCAACAATATGTCATCCACATATAATGTCAGAAATGCTACAGAGCTCCCACTCACTTTCTTGTAAATACAGGCTTCTCCAAAAGTCTGTATAAAACTATATGCTTGGATCAACTCATCAAAGCGTATATTCCAACTCCGAGATGCTTGCACCAGTCCATAGATGGATCGCTGGAGCTTGCACACTTTGTTAGCACCTTTAGGATTGACAAAACCTTCTGGTTGCATCATATACAACTCTTCTTTAATAAATCCATTAAGGAATGTAGTTTTGATATCCATTTGCCAGATTTCATAAAATGTGGCAACTGCTAACATGATCCGGATGGACTTTTAAGCATCGATACGAGTGCGAAAATCTCATCGTAGTCAACACCTTCTACTTGTCGAAAACATTTTTGTGACAATTCGAGCTTTGTAGATAGTAACACTACTATCAGCATTCGTCTTCCTCTTGAAGATCCATTTATTCTGAATGGCTCACCAATCATCGGGCAAGTCAATCAAACTCCATACTTTGTTACCATACATGGATCCCATCTCAGATTTCATGGCCTTAAGCCATTTTGCGGAATCTAGGCTCATCATTGCTTCCTCATAGTTCGTAGGTTCGTCATGGTCTAGTAACATGACTTCCAGAACAGGATTACCGTACCACTCTGGTGCGGAACTTACTCTAGTTGACCTGCGAGGTTTGTTAGTAACTTGATCTGAAGTTTCACGATCATCATCATTAACTTCTTCACTAATCATTGTAGGCATCGCTGGAACTGATTTGTGTGATGAACTACTTTCCAATTCGGGAGAAGGTACAATTACCTCATCAAGTTGTACTTTCCTCCCACTCACTTCTTTCGAGAGAAAACTCCTTCTCTAGAAAGGATCCACTCTTAACAATGAAGATGTTGCCTTCAAATCTGTGATAGAAGGTGTAGCCAACAATTTCTTTTGGGTATCCTATGAAGATGCACTTCTCCGATTTGGGTTTGAGTTTATCAGGCTGAAACTTTTTCACATAAGCATCACAACCCCAAACTTTAAGAAACGACAGCTTAGGTTTCTTGCTAAACCACAGTTCATATAGTGTCCTCTCAATGGATTTTTAGACGATGCCCTATTTAACGTGAATGCAGCTGTCTCTAATGCATAACCCCAAAATGATAGTGGTAAATCGGTAAGAGACATTGAGGGAGTCCTGGATTAAGGGGTGTCCGGATGGCCGGACGATACCTTCAGCCGGACTCCTGGACTATGAAGATACAAGATTGAAGACTCCGTCCCGTGTTCGGAAGGGACTTTCCTTGGCGTGGAAGGCAAGCTTGGCGATACGGATATGTAGATCTCCTACCATTGTAACCGACTCTATGTAACCCTAACCCTATCCGGTGCCTATATAAACCGGAGGGTTTTAGTCCGTAGGACGACATACACATCAACAATCACACCATAGGCTAGCTTCTAGGGTTTAGCCTCTTCGATCTCGAGGTAGATCTACTCTTGTACTACCCATATCATCAATATTAATCAAGTAGGACGTAGGGTTTTACCTCCATCAAGAGGGCCCGAACCTGGGTAAAACTTCATGTCCCCTGCCTCCTGTTACCATCCAGCCTAGATGCACAGTTCGGGACGCCCTACCCGTGATCCGCCAGTTTTGACACCGACATTGGTGCTTTCATTGAGAGTTCCTCTGTGTCGTCGCCATCAGGAAGGATGCCTCGCCCCGTCTTTAAAGACGGCACCGTTGCTAAGGGAGCTTTGGCTGTCGGCCAAACCCTCCGGCTAGGTGGTTTTCTTAGGACCACCTGTTCGGCATCTGCGCCAACGATGACCTCTCGAGCCATTGAAAACAATCTTCATGTCAGCTCGGAACTCACCGAGCAGTTAGATCCAATGGAGCTTTCCTCCATAAACGAGCTCTTGGATCGCTTCGCCACCCTGGGAGTCGCTACGGATTACGACCAGATTGGGCCTAAAACCGATCTGAGAGAGATTAACTCTCCCCAAGTCACCCATCATGTTGCCGTGGTAGAGGGACAGTGCGGCGACCCTTCATCTATCTTAAGGACTCGCTACGTCCGGAGTCCCGATCCCTCCAAGCCGGATACCCGCGGAGGGAAGGATATCACTCAAGACCTGAACTTAGAGTCAGGCGACGGGCTGGATTCATTAGACAACATCTAGGAATCCAAATTTTCGAGTTCGGAAATCCCTCGGCCTCTAATCCTTAGATGGGGTGAGGCTTCGGTTTAATTCCACCCACCCACCCCAACATAAGCGATCTATCCAAAATTAGGCAAGAACCCGATGAAACAGTACATCATTACTGGGCCAGATTCCTCCTGGTTAAGAACAGGCTAAGGGCTGCCGCGAGGAAGACTAAATCTCAATCTTCTGCAATAATTGCACGGACAAGGGAATACTCAATGCCATAAGTCGCCGTGATATTACACGCTTCGCTGACTTGGCGTCCATTGTACGAAAGTACTGTGCGATGGAAAGTGCCTGGAAAACCGAAATAAAATTTTGCGACAATCCGGCCCCGAATACAAACCCAGTCCGAAATAAAAGGGTGCATCATCACCAGTCACCCGGGTCAAGCACTAAAAAGCAAAAACCCTCTACAGGGCATGGAACCGTACTGGAAGGATGGCTTAATGGACCCTGTAAAATTCACAGTACAGAGGACGCCACACCAACTCACAGCCTCAGAGCATGTTGGATACTCCGGCAGGTGGCCAAAATTGGCGAAAATCTCCTAATTCCGGAGACCACAGAAAGCCACCCCAGAGAAACCAATACGGTATTAACAGTCTTCGAGACTTTCGCATCAAATAATATGCGAAAAAGGACACTCCGCAGCCTTACAGAAGTCTACCAAGTAGCAACAATAAACCGATGGAGTGACACGGCTATTACCTTTAACGCTAGTGATGAACCTAAATCCCGAACAGCCCGAGCACAAGCCACATTGGTCCTTAGTCCAATAGTGGACGGCTTTCGTCTTACCAAGGTACTCATGGACGGCGGCAGCGGATTAAACCTCATTTATGAGGAGACCCTTCAAAAAATGGAAATAGACTGGAACCGCATTGAGCGAAGCAGCACAACCTTTAGAGGAATAATCCCCAGTCAGGAAGCGCACTGTACAGGAAAAATCACACTAGATGTGGTGTTCGGCACACCGGATAATTACAGGTCCGAAGAGGTCATGTTCCAGGTGGCTCCGTTGAGTAGCGGTTATCACGCTCTGCTAGGGCGGGAAGCGTTTACAATCTTCCAAGCAATACCCCATTACGGGTACATGAAGCTCAAGATGCCCGGGCCTAACGGGATCATCACTCTCGCTAGTGATCTGGACATAGCACTCCGCGCCGAAAACAAGACAGCCGCACTGGCCCTCGAGGCACTATCCGAAGCCCTAGCGGCTGAGGAGCTGACTGCGCTCCGCTCTACGGTGAATAGGGACGATGTGGTACTCGACAAAAGATCCAAGTCCACCTCCTTTAAACCGGCGGACGAAATAGTCAAATTCCAAGTCCATCCAACGGACCCCAATAAAACAGCTTCCATCGGGGCACAGTTAAACCTTGATGTCAACGCCGTATTGCGAGAGTTCCTACGAGAGAACTGGGACATTTTCGCCTGGCACCCTTCAGACATGCCAGGAATCCCACGCAGGCTGGCCGAGCACAGCTTAAATATCCAAACAGGATTTAAACCTGTCAAACAGGCTCTTCGACGTTTTTCTGAACCTAAGAGACAGGCCATGGGAGGAGCTAGCAAAGCTATTGGAGGCCGGATTCATCAGAGATATAAAACATCCAGACTGGCTAGCAAACCTGGTGATGGTACCAAAGAAGGACAAATCCTGGCACATGTGTGTTGATTTTAAAGACCTTAACAAGGCTTGCCCAAAGGATCCCTTCCCCCTCCCCCGCATCGATCAAATTATCGATGCTACCGCAGGACACGATTCGTTGTGTTTCCTCGATGCATATTCTGGCTGCCATCAAATCAAGATGGCAGAACCAGACCAAGCCGGAACGGCATTTATCACACCATACGGGCCATTCTGCTTCAACACGATGCCCTTCGGGCTCAAAAATGCCGGCGCAACATATCAGCGCATGATTCAGACATGTCTGGCAAGCCAGATCGGCAAAACAGTGGAGGCATATGTAGATGATGTGGTCGTCAAAACAAGACATGTTGAATCTCTAGTAGACGACTTGAGGCTCACATTTGATAACCTCCGAACATACGACATCAAGCTCAACCCGGAAAAATGCGTTTTTGGTGTTCCAGTCGGAAAGCTCTTGGGCTTCATTGTATCTGGTAGAGGAATTGAAGCAAATCCAGCCAAGATCCGTGCTCTGTCGCAACTGGATATCCCAAAGGACCTCAAACAAATACAAAAGTTAACCGGATGCGTGGTGGCTCTAAGCCGCTTTATCTCCCGCTTGGGAGAAAAGGCCCTACCCCTTTACCGCCTCCTTCGGCGCACCGAACACTTCAAATGGACGGATGCAGCCACGGACGGACTCGACGAAATAAAAGCCATACTGGCAACAAACCCAGTCCTGGCCGCGCCAAACATTGGCGAACTAATGTTATTATACATTGCAGCAACACATCAGGTTGTAAGCGCAGTGCTCGTCGTCGAACGAGAAGCGGACGGACACAAATTCCCCCTTCAAAAGCCAGTCTATTATGTGTCCACTGTCCTCACTCCCTGCAAATCACGGTACCCGCATTATCAAAAGATTGCGTACGCGGTATTCATGGCATCCCGGAAGCTACGACACTACTTTCAAGAGTGTTCAATAACAGTAGCCTCGGAAGTACCACTTAACGATATTATAAACAACTGTGATGCAACGGGCCGGATTGCAAAATGGGCCATTGAGCTCCTCCCGTTCGACATAACTTATAAGCCACGATGAGCCATCAAGTCACAAGTCTTGGCCGACTTCGTTGCAGAATGGATGGAGGCCGAACTCCCTAAAGAGTACGGCACATATTCAAATTGGATCATGCATTTTGACGGCTCCAAGATGTTGGCCAGACTGGGGGCTGGCGTCGTTTTAACGTCCCCCACAGGAGACACAGTTCAATACGTACTACAGATTATGTACACGGACTCCAACAATGCAGCCGAATACTAGTCATGGTGGATAAGTTCACCAAATGGATAGAAGCCAAGCCTGTTAAGATGGCCGAATCCGGACCGGTGATAGACTTTATATCCGGGGTTGTACACCGTTACGGCGTCCCCCACAGCATCATCACTGATAACGGCACGAACTTCATGGCCGACGAGGTAAAACTCTGGTGCAAAAACATGGGCATCAAGCTCGATTATGCTCCCGTCTATCACCCACAAACTAATGGCCAGGTCAAACATGCAAATGGTCTTATCATGAGCGGCATCAAACCCAGATTAGTGCAGTCCCTCAAGGAATCTAACACGCACTGGGTAGAGGAGCTCGACTCCGTACTCTGGGGGCTGCGGACCACGCCGAAACGCACCACCGGATACACACCATTCTTTATGGTGTATGGCGCAGAGGCAGTTTTGCCTTGCGACATAATTCATGACTCACCTCGAGTGCACATGTATGAAGAAAGACAAGCCGAGCTTGATGGGCAGGACAGCTTGGACGCATTGGAGGAGGAGCGTGACGTGGCAAAAGCCCGTTCCGCATTCTATCAACAGCAGGCTCGAAGATACCAAAGCAGAGAAGTACGGGCCAAAAATTACAACGTTGGCGACTTAGTTCTACGACTACCGGACAAGAAAAAGGACAAACTCAAGCCCAAGTGGTAAGGTCCCTTCATAATTGACCAAGTCCTGACTGGTGGAGCGTACCGCCTGCGGGATGCATCGGATAACCGACTCGAGCCAAACCCATGGAACGCAGCCCGTCTCTGAAGATTCTATGCCTAGAGCCGGACTCTGTGTTCGTCTCCTTCCTCTGTCCATTTTATATATATTTTTTGTCTCACATTTCTCTTCTTCTCTCTCTCTCTTATAGCCTTTAAAGGCTCATAAAGTGACGCGCTATCCGCGCTCATTAAACCTGGGGGCTTCTTTAAAACAGAAGCTTATTCATATGGGCTTCATGCCCAACACATGTGTCACACTTCCGCATGTACCTTTTATTCACAATTATATGCATCGATATGACTTAAGTTTTGGCCAAGCTGGGTTGCCTGGCTCCTGTGCTTACCCCGATGTTCCCGATTGTTCGGCTAGGTGGTAAAGGGAGCACCTCTGCGATTGTTACTGCCGGGTCAGCCAGACGTGTACCTCAGACTGGGTGAAGCCGAAAGCTAGCGTTCTTAAGGGAATATTCGGTCGGTGAACTAAAGATGATCTTTTTATTTTTATCTATACGCCCCCAGATGTTTTTCCTGCGTTTCTTTTCGCAGCATGGACATGCACCTTAGGGCATGCCTCCCATGGAAAGGAACCCCTAACGGAACTATTCTCCCTGAAAGATGTTTCTTACTAACCATGTAATATAACGTAACTAGTCGGGCACTTGTCTGTTCAAGCCCTAATGACCCCTACGCCTGGTCTCCATGCATTCCCCGGTTCCTATATAACCGCACGGGAATTCGGACACACTCCGGACCGTCAGGTCCCGAGGCTGAAGCGAAAAGGTCGTCCATGACAAATGATCTACAATCCAGCTAGAAGGCATTATAAATGTCAATTAAAATTACATAGTCATTTTGACTGATTGTATTCCTCTTCAATACCATCTAACAGGCTGTCTAATTTACAGTCCTGCTGGGAATACTTTGCGGCCAACTCTACTTGGCCGTATACTAAGCTTATAGGGATCTCCTTCCCATCGGGCCCTACAGGACCGACCTCGGCCATGTGGTTGGGGTCAGCCTTTGCGTACCGCGTCTTCACTATGGCCCAGGCCTCCCTAGCGCCTTGACGGCAGGCTGATATCTTCCACAATCGGAAGCGCCGCCGTGCTCCCTTTAGCTTCTCCGCAAGCTCTCCAAGACCTTCGGGCATGGAGACGGATGGCCACAGGGCCTGGGCGATGCCTTGCATCGCCTGCCAAACTCGATCGAGCAGTTGCGAGAGCTCAGGAAGAAGGTCACCCGTAGAACTGGGCATCTCCTCTGTAGGACGACCTGTTAGCACACCTACAGACATTGCTCTATTAGTCGACTTCCCCGCCGAACTTTCTTTCAAAAGGTTCGTTCAAGCACTTACTAAATATGCCGCGCCGAAGCCGCTGATTCTCCTTCACGGAGTCTGACAGCTGGGCACGAACATCTTTCAGCTCGACGCCCAGCTTGGTGTTGGCATCTTGGAGATTGTTCTTCTCCCGCCTCACCTTTGTCAGCACCTTCTCACCAGCCTTTAGCTGGCGTAGGAGGTGTTGCCTTTCTGGATTCAATCCGGCGCCATCTGCACTTTCATTTGTCAGATTCGCACCCATGCCGTGCTTCGCAAAATATTTATCTTTCGAAGTGTATATTACCAAAGGGGGTCTCCTTGGGCTCCCCTGCCGCGGCTAGTGCGGCCTTAAGTTGGGCTTTGCACTCTTCCAGCTCCTTGGACAGTAGGGAATTCTTTTCTGTAAGAACCTGCATAACAAATGATCCTTAAATCAGTTATTCTATCTGTTTCAAGTCTCAGGGGCTACTGGTATATATATATATAATTACCAGAATTTTCTTACCCGTATGTCTTTTACATACTGCTCCGTGGCTCTGGCTAGACCATTTTGAGCGGCATGGAGGTACGCATCTCCCGAGTTGAAGGCATCTAACGCCCCTTGGGAGAAACAAGCATCGCGAAGAATTGTCCGGCGATGCCTGTGGTTCATGGCACTCTCCACCTCAGAGTTAGTGGCAGAGAACCCGTCCACATCCTCCATCGGAGGAGCGTCTGGCGCGTGCCTTGTGTTCGCCTCTGCCTCCGGACCAGGCTTTGGAGCCTGGCTGGTGGGGCCGCGATTGGCAGCCTCACCGGATATAGTCCGGCGAGGTCTCTTTGTCCTGAAAAGAGCGCAAGTGTCAATATGCCTCGAAGGTATAACACCAGGGATAAGGGGGCGCGCCATACCTTTGCGCTGACGCCTCGGTCCGGACTGCACTTCTTTTTTGCCTGCGGGGCCCTACGACCCCTCGTTGGCTTGTCGCCGCAGGTTCGGCCTTCCGCCTTAAAAACCTCCCCTGCAAAGTTCGGTTGCAATCAGGAAACTGAACACGAGTGGGCGGACACCTATTCAGGGTACTGGGACTTCGATCTCAGGTACCTGGGGCGTCAGGATTAGCCCTGGGTAATCGGTCGTAATGGCCACCAAGGCATTATCCTTGCTCAATTGATGAAACACTCCATCAATCAGCTCCACAGATATGTCCGGATCCTCTTGAGAGGCCGGGTCGAGGGACCGTCCTGGGTCCTCGGGTTGTGGAGGAGGGCTGCTTATTTCCTTAACGGCCCGGCGCAGTTCCTGCGTTAAAGTCGTTAGACTGATGGGAATACAAAACGGATGGACAAGTAAATACGGCCGCTTACCCAGCTCGGGGGATTGTGCATGGAGAATCCACCCTGAGGGTTGACGCGGAGAAATTCCTCCTCTTCTCCCTTATACAAAGTGGACAAGATCTTTAGTAGAGTGGCAGCTGAATCCGGCCCCTTATGACCGTAGCGGGTGGCGTCGTCCTCCCTGTTGAAGTCCCACATGGGGTGGCTTCTATACTGAAGCGGCTGCACCCCCCGCATAATGCATTTGTCCATAACCCCGATCATGGATAGTCCGGAATGGGCTAATAATCTTATTCGGCCCATCAGGTAAATGATGTCCCTGTCACTTTCCCTCTGAGGGCTCCGTGGGCGCCAGCTTAGGTGCTTCTTTAAGGGAGCACTGTTGAATTCAGGGAGGCCGATCCGGACAGGGTCCGGCAGCGGGATGTCTTCTATATAAAACCATTTCGAGGGCCAGTCTTCGGACGCCTTCTTTGGGGTTCCGGACAGATATCCGGTCCCAGCGATGCGCCACACTTCGGCTCCGCCCACTTGATACATTGACCCCTTCTTGGAACGGGGCACGAGGCAAAATAGCTCCTTCCACAGTCCGAAATGAGCTTCAACACCCAAGAACAGCTCGCAGAGGGCTACAAAGCCCATGATATGCAATACTGAGGCAGGCGTGAGATGATGTAGCTGGAGGCCGTAGAACTCCAACAGCCCCCGGAGAAATGGGTGGATTGGGAATCTGAGCCCCCTTATTAAGTAAGGGACGAGGCACACCCGCTCTCCTTTGGAGGGATTAGGGGCATTCTCTGCTTGCTCTACGCCGTTGTAGACGGCAAGACCAGCTCGAACCGGGACCATATAGGCCGGGGGGAGAAATCCCTTGGTCTGGAGCGTCACTAGCTCGCTATGCGGGATGGAACATCTCTCCCAATATCCAGGCTTAGGGCTGGAAGGGCGAGGGGAGGAGTTGCGACGGTTGGCCATGGTGGAATGGAGCTTTGTTGGATGCGCTCTGATGAACACTCGCGGAGGGGAGAAGGTGTGGATTGGATCTAAATCCTCGTACCCTTAAATAGGGCAGCTCATTTACGCGGCTAGGGATGTGAATGCAAAAACACTCAGACTTTTCATATTCGTTTGGCACGTGGGAAGCGGCCATTATTGGGCGCAAAAGCCAAGGAGCGCAAACATCTAGAAGAAACCGGACTTTATTCAACAGGTACACGGGATTTGGAGGAGAACGAGCCTTGCAATGCCGAAGATAATCTGCGCGCCGGACTCATCGTCATTGAAGCCTGGTTCGGGGGCTATGAGGGAGTCCTGGATTAGGGGGTGTCCGGATGGCCGAACTATACCTTCAGCCGGACTCCTGGACTATGAAGATACAAGATTCAAGACTCTGTCCCGTGTCCTGAAGGGACTTTCCTTGGCGTGGAAGGCAAGCTTGGCGATACAGATATGTATATCTCCTACCATTGTAACCGACTCTATGTAACCCTAACCCTATCCGGTGCCTATATAAACCGGAGGGTTTTAGTCCGTAGGACGACATACACATCAACAATCACACCATAGGCTAGCTTCTAGGGTTTAGCCTCTTCGATCTCGAGGTAGATCTACTCTTGTACTACCCATATCATCAATATTAATCAATCAGGACGTAGGGTTTTACCTCCATCAAGAGGGCCCGAACCTAGGTAAAACTTCGTGTCCCCTGCCTCCTGTTACCATCCGGCCTAGACGCACAGTTCGGGACCCCCTACCCGATATCCGCCGGTTTTGACACCGACAGACATCATAGATCGCACCATATCTAATAAAGTATGGTTATGATGTTCGGACACACCATTACGCTGTGGTGTTCTAGGTGGTGTGAGTTGCAAAACTATTCGACATTATTTCAACCGAAGGCCAAACTCGTAACTCAAATATTTTGTCTCTGCGATCAGATCGTAGCAACTTTATTTTCTTGTTACGATGATTCTCCACTTCACTCTGAAATTCTTTGAACTCTTCAAACGTTTAGACTTGTGTTTCATTAAGTAGATATACTCATATCTGCTCAAATCATGTGCGAAGGTCAGAAAATAATGATACCCACCGCAAGCCACAACACTCATCGGACTGCATACATCGATATGTATTATTTCCAATAAGTCAGTAGCTCGCTCCATTGTTCTGGAGAATGGAGTCATAGTAATCTTGCCCATGAGGCATGGTTCGCAAGCATCAAATGATTCCAAAAGTCCATCAGCATGGAGTTTCTTCATGCGCTTTACACCAATATGACCTAAACGGCAATGCCATAAATAAGTTGCACTATCATTATTGACTTTGCATCTTTTGGCATCAATATTATGTGTATCACTGTGATCAAGATTCAGTAAACCATTTACATTAGATGTAAGATCATAGAAGGTTTTATTCATGTAAACAGAACAACAATTATTCTCTGACTTAAATGAATAATTGTATCGCAATAAACATGATCCAATCATATTTATGCTCAACACAAACACCCAATAACATTTATTTAGTTACAATACTAATCCCGAAGATAGAGGGAGTATGCGATGGTGATCTTATAAACCTTGGAATCACTTCTAACACACATCGTCACCTCGCCCTCAACTAGTCTCTGTTCATTTTGTAATTCCTGTTTCAAGTTACTAATCAGAGCAACTGAACCAGTATCAAATACCCAGGGGCTACTATGAACACTAGTAAAGTACACATCAATAACATGTATATCATATATATATATATATATATATATATATATATATATAACTTTGCCATCCTTCTTATCCGCCAAGTATTTGGGGCAGTTCCGCTTCCAGTGAGCATTTCCTTTGCAGTAGAAGGACTCAGTTTCAGGCTTGGGTCTAGCTTTGGGCTTCTTCATGGGAGTGGCAACTTGCTTGCCATTCTTCTTGAAGTTCCCTTTATTTCCCTTGCCCTTTTACTTGAAACTAGTGGTCTTGTCAACCATCAGCACTTGATGCTTTTCTTGATTTCTACCTTCGCCGATTTCAGCATCGCAAAGAGCTCGAAATCGTTTTCATTATCCCTTGCATATTATAGTTTATCACAAAGTTCTAGTAACTTGGTGATAGTGACTAGATAACTCTGTCAATCACAATCTAATCTGGAAGATTAACTCCCACTTGATTCAAGTGATTGTAGTACCCAGACATTCTGAGCACATGCTCACTAGCTGAGCTATTCTCCTCCATCTTGTAGGCAAAATACTTGTCAGAGGTCTCATACCTTTTGACTCGGGCATGAGTCTGAAATACCAATTTCATCTCTTGGAAGATCTTATATGCTCCGTGGCGTTCAAAATGTTTTTGAAGTCCCGGTTCTAAGCCGTAAAGCATGGTGCACTAAACTATCAAGTAGTCATCATACCGAGCTTGCCAAACGTTCATAACGTCTGCATCTGCTCCTGCAATAGGTCCGTCACCTAGCGGTGCATCAAGGACATAATTCTTTTGTGTAGCAATGAGGATAATCCTCAGATCACGGAGCTAGTCCGCATCATTGCTAATAACATCTCTCAACATAGTTTTCTCTAGGAACATATCATAAATAAAACGGGGAAGCTATACGCGAGCAATTGATCTACAACATAGATATGAAAATACTATTAGGACTAAGTTCATGATAAATTTAAGTTCAATTAATCATATTGCTTAGAACTCCCACTTATATAGACATCCCTCTAATCATCTAAGTGATCACGTGATCCATGTCAACTAAACCATGTCTGATCATCACGTGAGATGGAGTAGCTTTCAATGGTGAACATCACTATGTTGATCATATCTACTATATGCTTCATGCTCGACCTTTTGGTCTTAGTGTTCCGAGGCCATATCTGCATATTCTAGGCTCGTCAAGTTTAACCCGAGTATTCTACATGTGCAAAATTGGCTTGCACCTGTTGTATGTGAAAATAGAGCTTATCACACCCGATCATCACATGGTTTCTTGGCATGATGAACTGTAGCAATGGTGCATACTCAGGGAGAACACTTGTACCTTGAAATTTAGGGAGAGGTCATCTTATAATGCTACCACCGAACTAAGCAAAATAAGATGCATAAAGGATAAACATCACATGCAATCAAATCAGTGATGTGATATGACCATCATCATCTTGTGCCTTTGATCTCCATCTCCAAAGCACCGTCATGATCACCATCGACACCGGCTTGACACCTTGATTTCCATCGAAGCATCGTTGTCGTCTCGACAACTATGGCTTCTATGACTATCGCTACTTCTTAGTGATAAAGTAAAGCAATTACATGGCAATTGCATTTCATACAATAAAGCGACAACCATATGGCTCCTGCCAGTTTCTGATAACTATTACAAAACATGATCATCTCATATAGCAAATCATCACGTCTTGGCCATATCACATCACAACATGCCCTGCAAAAACAAGTTAGACATCCTCTACTTTGTTGTTGCAAGTTTTACGTGGCTGCTAAGGGCTTCTAGCAAGAACCGTTCTTACCTATGGCATAAAAACCACAACGTGGTATATTGATTGCTTTTTGATCTTCAGAAAGAATCCTGTTCATTGAATCCGATTCAACTAAAGTTGGAGAAACTGATACCCGCCAACCACCTGTGTGCAAAGCATGTTGGTAGAACCAGTCTCATGAACGCGGTCATGTAATGTCGGTCCGGGCCACTTCATCCAACAATACCGCCGAATCAAGAAACAACTAGTGACGGCAAGCAATATGTATATACCCCCGCCCACAATTCCTTTGTGTTCTACTCGTGCATATAACATCTACGCATAGACCTGGCTCGGATGCCACTGTTGGGGAACACAGTATTTCAAAAAAATTCCTACGATCACACAAGATCTATCTAGGACATGCATAGCAACGAGCGGGGAGAGTGTGTCCACGTACCCTCATAGACCAAAAGCAGAAGTGTTAAGTAACACGGTTTATGTAGTCGAACGTCTTCGCGATCCAATCGATCAAGTACCGAACGCACGGTACCTCCGCGATCTGCACACGTTCAGCTCGGTGACGTCCCTCGAACTCTAGATCCAGCTGAGGCCGGGGGAGAGTTTCATCAGCATGACGACGTGGTGACGGTGATGATGAAGTTATTGATGCAGGGCTTCGCCTAAGCACTACGACAATATGACTGAGGTGGAAATCTGTGGAGGGGGCACCGCACACGGCTAAGAAATGAACTTGTGTGTCTATGGGGTGCCCCCTCCCCCGTATATAAAGGAGTGGAGGAGGGGGACGGCCGGCCTCATGGGGTGCGCCCCAAGGGAGGAATCCTACTCCTACTAGGAGTAGGTTCCCCCCTTTCCTAGTCCAACTAGGAGGGGAAGGAAAGGGAAGAGGGAGAGAAGGAAAGGGGGCGGCCCCCTTCCCAATTCGGATTGGGCTTGGGGGGTGTCGGTGTCAAAACCGGTGGATCTCGGGTAGGGGGTCCCGAACTGTGAGTCTAAGGTCGATGGTAACAGGAGACAGGGGACACGATGTTTACCCAGGTTCGGGCCCTCTCTACGGAGGTAATACCCTACTTCCTGCTTGATTGATCTTGATGAATATGAGTATTACAAGAGTTGATCTACCACGAGATCGTAATGGCTAAACCCTAGAAGTCTAGCCTATATGACTACGGTATTGAGTATATCCTTTCCGGACTACACCCTCCGGTTTATATACACACCGGGGGGATCTAGGGTTACATAGAGTCGGTTACACAAGATGGAATCTTCATAGTTGTTCGCCAAGCATGCCTTCCACGCCAAGGAGAGTCTTAGCCGGACACGGGTATAGTCTTCGGTCTTCGTATCTTCACAGCCCATCAGTCCGGCACATAGATAACAGGCCGGACGCCCGAGGACCCCTTATTCCAGAAGTCCCTCAGGGGGCATGCCCCTCCTCTTGGCCGCCTCCTCCTCTCTTCCACTAAAGACCATGAAGGCCCATTAACCCCCCCCCCCCTTGGGGGGGGGGGTTCCGGTAACCCCCCGGTACTCCGGAAAATGCCCGAACCTATCTGAAACCTTTCTAGTGTCCAAACATAACCTTCCGATATATCAATATTTATGTCTCGACCATTTCAAGACTCCTCATTGTGTCCGTGATCACATCCGGGACTCCGAACAACCTTCGGTACATCAAATAACATAACTCACAATACATATCGTCATCGAATGTTAAGCGTGCGGACCCTACGGGTTCGAGAACTATGTAGACATGACCGATACTCATCTCCACTCAATAACCAATAGTGGAACCTGGATGCTCATATTGGATCCTACATATTCTATGAAGATCTTTATCGGTCAAACCGCATAACAACATACGTTGTTCCCTTTGTCATCGGTATGTTACTTGCCCGAGATTCGATCGTCGGTATCATCATACCTAGTTCAATCTCGTTACCGGCAAGTCTCTTTACTCATTCCGTAATGCAACATCCCGCAACTAACTCATTAGTCACATTGCTTGCAAGGCTTATAGTGATGTGCATTACCGAGAGGGCCCAGCGATACCTCTCTGACAATCAGAGTGACAAATCCTAATCTCGATCTATGCCAACTCAACAAACACCATCGGAGACACCTGTAGAGCATCTTTATAATCACCCAGTTACGTTGTGATGTTTGATAGCACACTAAGTGCTCCTCCGGTATTCAGGAGTTGCATAATCTCATAGTCATAGGAACATGTATAAGTCATGAAGAAAGCAATAGCAATAAACTAAACGATCATTGTGCTAAGCCGACGGATGGGTCTAGTCCATCACATCATTCTCTAATGATGTGATCCCGTTCATCAAATGACAACACACGTCCATCGCTAGGAAACTTAACCATCTGTGATTAACGAGCTAGTGAAGTAGAGGCATACTAGGGACACTCTGTTTGTCTATGTATTCACACATGTACTAAGTTTCCGGTTAATACAATTCTAGCATCAATAATAAACATTTATCACGATATAAGGAAATATAAATAACAACTTCATTATTGCCTTTAGGGAATATTTCCTTCATTCCGTAAATAGTCATACATGCTTTATTAAAAGAACTTGCATGCCATCTTTTGTCCTACCCTCCTGTGGCAGCGGGGTCCATATTGGAAACTAAGGGATATTAAGGCCTCCTTTTAATAGAGAACCGAAACAAAGCATTAACACATAGTGAATACATGAAGTCCCGGTTATTGTCACTCCGGGGTTACCGGATCATAACACGTAGTAGGTGATTATAACTTGCCAGATCGGATCTAGAACATGAATATAATGGTGATAACATAAACGGTTCAGATCTGAAATCATGACACCCGGGCCCAAAGTGACAAGCATTAAGCATGGCAAAGTCATAGCAACATCAGTCTAAGAACATAGTGGATACCTGGAATCAAGCCCTAACAAAACTAACTCGATTACATGATGAATCTCATCCAACTCCTCGCCGACCAGCGAGCCTACGAAGGAATTACTCAATCCCGGTGAGGAGCATCATGGAATTGGCGATGGAGAAGGGTTGGTGATGACGAAGAACGAAGATCCCCCTCTCCGGAGCCCCAAACGGACTCCAGATCTGCCCTCTTGAGGAAGAACGGGGCTTGGCGGCGGCTCCGTCTCATGGATCGCGATAATTCTTTCTCCCTGATTTTTTTCTGGAAAAATAGGATTTTATAGTGTCAGTTTCAGGGTCTGCGGGGCCACCAGGTGGGGACAACCCACCTAGGCGCGCCAGGAGAGGGGGCGCGCCCTAGTGGGTTGTGCCCACCCAGGTACCCCTCTCCGGTAGGCTTGGCTCCATAAATTCTTATTATTGATATAAAAAATCCTCGCAAAGTTTCATTCCATTTCTAGAACTTTTATTTCTACACAAAAACAACACCATGGTAGTTCTGCTGAAAACGACATTAGTCCGGGGTTAGTTTCATTCAAATCATGCAAATTAGAGTCCAAAACAAGAGGAAAAGCATTAGAAAAAGTAGATACATTGGAGATGTATCAACTCCCCCAAGCTTAAACATTTGCTTGTCCTCAAGCAATTCAGTTGATAAACTAAAAGTGAAAAAGAAAAACTTTTACGAACTCTTTTGGTCTTGTTTGCATAAATAAGCTTAAACAGCACCCAGGTTTTCAGCCAACATTATAACTAATCGTGTCGACAATAACTCTTAAAGATTATAATGACTCATATCAGTGACATAATCAGCTAGCGAGCAATAATAAGATATCTCAAACAGCAACACATTGTCAAAACAACCATGATATAATATGACAATAGTGGTATCTCGCTAGCCCTTTCTGAGACCGCAAAACATAAATGCAGAGCACCTCCAAAGTTCAAGAAGCGACTAAACATTGTAATTCATGGTAGAAAAGATCCAGTCATGATGCACCCAACATTAGCTACACACAATGCATAAATCATGACAACTATGATCTTCTCAGTTTCTGGCGCTTGTTTTAGAAGGTGATGACACAACATAAAAGTAAATAGATAGTCCCTTCGCAGAGGGAAGCAGTGATTTGCAAAGGTGCCAGAGCTCAATTTTTAAAATAGAGATATATGATATTTTGAGACATGCACCCTTCTCATTTACTTCACGACCATCAGTTATCAATATCTCCCATGCTAAAAAGTCTAGTGGCGGTTCCCAAGCGATAAAAGTAAAGGTTTTGACTCCATCGCGAGTTTTTGTTTGATTATTCGAGCGATTAACTCTTTTTGTATTTTGTAGTTTGGGACTGGGCATCCCTATTACTGCCATTTTCTCGTGCGATGCCGAGTGAACAAACACGCAACCTGAGAATAGCCCTCTTAGAATGGAAGATACCGACCACCTCCTATCGTTCCATGAATGATCCAGGCGCACAAAACGGATTTTTTTAGAATTTTTTTAGAGGTGGCACATGCAAATTTACTTAGGACGGCAGGGTAATACCGCATATAGGTAGGTATGGTGGACTCATCTGGAATAACTTTGGGTTCAAGGTTTTTGATGTACAAGCAGAATTCCCACTTAGTACAGGCGAAGGCTAGCAATTAGATTGAGAAGCGGCCAGCTAGAGAGAAACAACGATCATAACCATGCATAAGTAACATTGTACACTAGCATGAGTAGGATATGAACACCATGAACATAAATATCATAGAGGCTATGTTAGTTTTGATTCAACTACATGCATAAACATGTGCCAAGTCAAGCCACTCGAACATTCAGAGGAGGATACCATATCATCATACTACATCATAATCATTTTAACGCTATGTTGATATCCAAGATAAATCATTATCAACTCCCAGCTACTTATGCATGGCATGAGAAACTATAATCTCTAATTGTCATTGCAAACATGTTTAATCATAATGGGATGAAGCATGGATACTACGATAAACATATTTACACAGACGGAACAAGTCGAGTTCATACCAGTTTCTCTCTGCCACGGCTAGTTCATTGAATGTCGTCATTATTGCCTTTCACTTGCACTGCCGAACGGTATAAAAATAATAATAGTTCAAGAGTGCCATGGACTAAGCTGGAATCTGCAAACATTTTATTCAATAGGAGAAGACAAGGTAAAATGTGCTCTTTATTAGTTCAACAATTATTCATATGAGAGCCACTCAACAATTTCATCGTGGTCTTCTCCCAAGGTAAGACTCGAACAAAAAGAAAAGAAATTCAGAGAAACACACTGAAATATTTTTGGAGTTTTTGGTTTTCTTCAACAAGCAAATAAGGGAAAAACAAAAACGAGAAAAACTATTTACACGAGAAAGCTCCCAACAAGCAGAAGAAGAACAAGGAAATCTTTTGGGTTTTCTATTTAATATTACTATTAAGCATGCATAGAAAGTAAATTAACTATAACTATTTTTTTGGTTTTTTTCTAAAGTTTATCAAACACACAAGAAGAAAGCAAGAAAATAAATCTAAGCATGGATGATACAATGAAGAAGTGTGGACACTGACAAATGGAATAAATAGACATGAATGTAAAGTCGGTGGAAATACGTACTCCCCCAAGCTTAGGCTTTTGGCCTAACTTGGTAGTTGACTAGTAGCCTAGAGGGTAGTAGTCGGCATGGTAGCTCATGGAGGCTCTTGGCGCGGAAGTCTCGGCCTGCCGGGCTGCTACCACTACTGCGTCATGAGCCCAGGCCTCGCTCTGAAGAACAAAATATCTCCCCTTGCTGTGATAATCAAAAAGAGCAGGCGCAGGCAAATATGTGTGCACAACAGATATTTGGTTAAACATTAGATTGTAAGTGAAATTATCAACCTTTCCCTTAAGGATCTTATGTTCTTTTAAAGTTTCCAAATTTAAATACTGTGTGGGGAGGATAGGATCAAAGGGCAAAGGTGAAACACCCAGCCCTCGTGCTAAACGCGTGGCATAAATTCCACCATAGAACCAGCCACTATTAGCATTATGCTGAAGTCTGCGTGCAACTATCGCTCCAAGGTTATAATTCCTTTCACCAGTGAGAGCAGTGCGAATGAGGCTCAAGTCTGGCGCACAAAGTATTCTACAATATTGCTTGCCTACTATGCATTTCCCATTAAATAATGCAAAATACTAAATTGCGGGAAAGTGAATGCTCTTTATTCTTCCTTGTCTCACTCCCCTATTTGCACCGTAACAAAGGCTAGTCAAGAAAGACTCGAACTCAGCTCTGGGTGGCTCATCAAGAGAACCCCAAAATGGAAGTTTGCAATGGTAAGCAAAATTCTCCAATGGAATAGTAAATGGTTTATCATAAAGCATAAAGGACACCCTCGACTCATGAGGGAAAAATGTAAATCCTTTGACCCATGATTCAGTGAGAAGTTGGCGTTGTTCACACTTATCTGAAAGGTAGGGACCGAGGCCGGCATTTTGAATATATTGCTCAAATTCCTCTTTAATGCCCACACGCAGCACATATTCTTCGCAAGGCCATAATCATGTTTTGGTGGCGACATCTCGTGTGGAACTTTCACTTGGTTCAACATAAGAACGACGAGCAGAACTGTCACTAGAGGATGCCCCCGAGGATTGTCTCCTCGAAGAACTCCTTCCAAATAGGTTCATCATGTTTGCGTACAATTTTCTGAAAATAAAATTTTGGGGGTGACAAAAAAAATTCAACAAAACATTATAAGATTGATAGCAACCACTCACACGGATGCATAGAGGCCATAACAAGCATTCAAACTACTTAGAACTCTAAGAATTTAACATGCAAGCACATCTACAGCAGCACCAAGAGCAGCTAATTATTCAAAGTATAAACCACTAAAACAAAAACTAATTGGACAAATGGTGGAGTCACATACCAAGCAACAAATCCCCCGAAACAGTTTCGGAAACGTAGATTCAAGCAAAGAGATCGAAATCCGCGGGTTTGAGCTCAAGAACACGGGAGAGAGAGCAATGGAGATTTTTTCTGGAGGTAAGTGATGATGTGGGATGAAGAGGTAAGTGAGGGGGCCCACGTGGGGACCATAATCCACCAGGGTGTGCCTGGGGGTGCTGGCGCGCCTAGGTGGGTTGTGCCCACCTGGTGCACCTCCCTCTGATGTTATTTGCACCAAAAATTCTTCAATATTCAGAAAAAATCGTATCAAATTTGCAGGGCATTCTGAGAACTTTTATTTTTCGGTCATTTTTTATTGCACAGGAAATTCAGAAAACAGACAAAACATGGCATTTTATTTATTTAACTAATAAAAACATAAAACTAAAAGTAGGAACAGAAAGTAGTGCTTACTAAATTCATCAACTTCATACTGTTCAAAAATGATTCATTAATAAGGTTGATCAAGTCTTATTAACAACCACTTTCGATGAGCATGAAACCGAAGAACTTTCGTAAGTCACTAAGTTACCTCAATGGGGATATGAATGTCCCCAATAACAAGCATTTCATATTTCTTTTTGATAGTAGGTAGAGGTATTTGAAAACTTCCAATAGTGATTGTCGGAGATTTTTCAATAACATTAATACCATTCACTTGGAATTGTTTCTTCGGAAAGTCTCATTACCATTGATATGAAGAGTGACCTTTCTTTTATTGCAATCAATAACAGCCCCTGCAGTATTCAAGAAGGTTCTACAAAGGATAATCGACATGTTGTCATCCTCGGGCATCTCAAGTATAACAAAGTCAGTCAAAATAGTAACATTAGCAACAACAACGGGCACATCCTTACAGACACCGATAGGTATGGCGGTTGATTTATTAGCCATTTGCAAAGATATTTCAGTAGGTATGGGTTTATTCAAGTCAAGTCTTTTATATAAAGAGAAAGGCATAACACTAACACTAGCTCCTAAATCACACAAAGCAGTTTTCACATAATTCTTTTTAATGGAGCAAGGTATAGTTTGTATTCCCGGATCTCCAAGTTTTTTAGGTATTACATCTTTAAAAGTATAATTTGCAAGCATAGTGGATATTTAAGCTTCCTATATTTTTCTCTTATTTGTGATGATGTCTTTCATATACTTTGCATAAGGAGGCATTTTCAAGATATCAGTCAAGCGAGTACGCAAAAAGACTGGCCTCAGCATTTCAGCGAAGCGTCAAATTCTTCATCATCATTCTTTTTAGTTTACTTAGGTGGAAAAGGTATAGGTTTTTGAACCCACGATTCTCTTTCTTTACCGTGTTTTCTAGCAACAAAGTCCCTTTTATCATACCTTTTATTCTTAGGTTGTGCGTTATCAAGATCAACAGGTGGTTCTATCTCAACATCATTGTCTGGTTCTTTATAATTTGGTTGAGAGTCTTCATGAACATCAGCATTATATTTTTCATTATCACTAGGTGAGTGTTCATTACCAGACTGAGTTTCAGCATCCGAGATAGAAACTTCATTATCATTATCAGGAGGTTTCTCTATTTCAGGTTCACTAGGAGCATGCAAAGTCCTATCATATTTCTTTTTATTTTTATTTTTAGAAGAACTAGGTGCACTAGTGTTATTTCTTTGTGAGTCTTGTTCAATTCTTTTTGTATGTCCCTCAGGATAAAGTGGTTCCTGAGTCATATTATCTCCTCTAGTTGCAACTCTAACAGCAAAGTCATGCATATTATTATTATTCATTTCATCAAGCAATTCTCTTTGAGATTTCGCAACTTGTTCTAACTGAGTTTGAACCATAGAAGCATGCTTTCCAACACCTCTAACATCATTTGATATTCTAAATAACAAGTCACTCAAGCGAGCAATCATATCAAAATTGTATTTCAATTGTTTCATAACATTTGCATTGAAGTGATCTTGTTTTCTAATATAATTTTCAAACTCATAAAGGCATTGGCTAGGATGCATATTGTGAGGATTGTCATTATCATTGAACTTCATAAGAGAATTTACCTCTACCACCTTAGGCAATGGTGGTGTATTAAGCCCATGTATTTCTTCAATAGGAGGTAAATTTTTAACATCCTCGGCTTTAGTACCCTTTTCCTTCATAGATTTCTTTGCCTCTTGCATATCTTCAGGACTGAGATATAATATACCCCTCTTCTTCGGAGTGGGTTTAGGTGGTGGTTCAGGAATAGTCCAATCATCATAATTTTTGAATATGTTATTCAATAATTCTTCAGCTTGTCCAATAATTTGTTCCCTGAAAACACAACGAGCACAACTATCTAGGAAGTCCCTAGTAGCATCAGTTGGTCCATTATAGAAGATATCAAGTATTTCATTTTTCTTAAGAGGATGATCAGGCAAAGCATTAAGTAATTGGCAAAGCCTCCCACAAGCTTGTGGGAGACTCTCTTCTTTGATTTGCACAAAGTTAAATATTTCCTATAAGGCAGCTTGTTTCTTATGTGCAGGAAAATATTTATGTGCATTGAGCATGAATATGATTAGATCATGTTTATTGAAATACATTTATTCTTTTAAGTCAGAGAATAATTATTGTTCTGTTTACACTAATAAAACATTCTATGGTCATACACCCAATGTGAATGGTTTATTGAATCTCAATCGTAGCGATGCACATATTCATAATATTGATGCCAAAAGATGAAAGTTGATAATGCTAGTGCAACATACTTGTGGCACTGCCGTTTAGGTCATATTGGTGTAAAGCGCATGAAGAAACTCCATGTAGACCATGCCTCATGGGCAAGATGACTTTTGGAATCACTTGATTATGAATCATTTGATACTTGCAAACCATGCCTCATGGGCAAGATGACTAAAACTCCGTTCTCCAGAACAATGGAGCGAGCTAATGACTTATTGGAAATAATACATAGCGATGTATGCAGTCCGATGAGTGTTGAAGGAGGCGGCGAGTATCGTTCTTTTCTGACCTTCACATATGATTTGAGTAGGTATGGGTATATCTACTTAATGAACACAAGTCCGAAACATTTGAAAAGTTTGAAGTATTTCAGAGTGAAGTGGAGAATCATCATAACAAGAAAATAAAGTTTCTACGATTTGATCGCGGATCTGAATGCTTGAGTTATGAGTTTGGCCCTCATTTTAAAACAATGTGAAATTGTTTCACAACTCACGCCACCTGGAACACCACGGCGTGATGGTGTGTCCGAACGTCATAACTGTACTTTATTGGATATGGTGCGTTCTATGATGTCTCTTACTGATTTTCCACTATTGTTTTGGGATTATGAATTAGAGATAGCTGCATTCACGTTAAATAGGGCTGATACGTCCATTTTGCATCATGTTTTCCTGCTGCTATTTATAATGTTTTTATGCATAATAATGCTTTTTGGAGTAATTCTAATGCCTTTTCTCTCATAATATGCAAGGTTCACACAAAGAGGGAGAATACCGGCAGCATGAATTCTAAAGCTGAAAAAGCTACGTCAGGCCACCTATTCTGCATAACTCCAAATTAGTTGAAACTTCACGGAGATTTTTTATGGAATATATAAGAATTATTGGAGCAAATAACCACCATAGGGGGGCCACCAGGTGGGCACCCCAGACGCGCCTTGGTGGGTTGAGCCCTCCTCGGCCCACCTCGATGCCCCTCTTCTGGTATATAAGTCATTTTGACCTAGAAAAAATAGGGAGAGGACTTTCAGGACGAAGCACCGCCGTCTCGAGGCGGAACTTGGGCAGGAGCACTTTTGCCCTCCGGTGGAGCTATTCCGCCGGGGGAACTTCCCTCTGGGGGGGGAATCATCATCATCATCATCGCCAACAAATCTCCCATCTAGGGGAGGGCAATCTCCATCAGCATCTTCAACAACACCATCTCCTCTCGGACCCTAGTTCATCTCTTGCATTCAATCTTTGTATCGAAACCTTAGATTGGTGCTTGTGGGTGACTAGTAGTGTCGATTACGTCTTGTAGTCGATTACTATATGGTTTATTTGGTGGAAGATTATATGTTCAGCTCCATTATGCTATATAACACCCCTCTGATCTTGAGCATGATTATCATTTATGAGTAGTTACTTTTGTTCTTGAGGTCACGGGAGAAATCATGTTGCAAGTAATCATGTGAACTTGATATGTGTTCGATATTTTGATGATATGTATGTTGTGATTCCCTTAGTGGTGTCATGTGAACGTCGACTACATGGCACCTCACCTTATTAGGGCCTAAGGTAATGCATTGTGGAGTAGTTACTAGATGTTGTGTTGTGAGAGTGACAGAAGCTTAAACCCTAGTTTATGCGCTACTTCATAAGGGACTGATTTGGATCCAAAAGTTTAATGCTACGGTTAGATTTTATCTTAATATTTTTCTCGTAGTTGCGGATGCTTGCGAGGGGGTTAATCATAAGTAGGAGGTTTGTTCAAGTAAGAACAACACCTAAGCACTGATACGTCTCCAACGTATCTATAATTTCTGAAGTATTCATGTTATTATATATCATTCTTGGATGTTTTACCATCATTTTATAGCAACTTTATATCATTTTTTGGGACTAACCTATTGACCTAGTGCCCAGTGCCAGTTGCTGTTTTTTGCTTGTTTTCTACATCGCAGGAAATCAATATCAAACAGAGTCCAAACACCACAGAACTTTTTGTGGATTTTTTATGGACCATAAGACATCCAATGGGCCAGAGCAGCACCTAGGGTTGCCCCGAGGGGGGCACAACTCACGAGGGTGCGCCTGGGTGCCCAGGCGCACCCAGGTGGGTTGAGCCCACCTCGGTGGCCTCCGTACCCCCTCTTCGCCCTATAAATCATCAAATATTCCAAAAACCCTCGGGGTAACCCTAGATCAGAAGTTTCACCGCCGCAAGCTTTTGTAGCCATGAAAAAACTAATCTAGGCCCCATTCCGGCACCCCGCGGGAGGGGGAAATCATCACCGGTGGCCATCTTCATCATCCTGGCGGCCACCACGATGAGGAGGGAGTAGTCCACCCTCGGGGCTGAGGGTTTGTATCAGTAGCTATGTATTTAATCTCTCTCTCTCTCTCTCTCTCTCTCTCTCTCTCTCTCTCTCTTGTGTCCTTGAGATGTCATGATCTTGATGTATCGCGGGCTTTATTAATATAGTCGGATCATATGGTGTTTTCCCCTCTATCTTGTTATGATGAATTGAGTTTTCCCTTTGAGATTTCATTTTATCGGATTAAATACTTTTATGGATTTGAGAGCACTTGATATATGTCTTGCATATGAATACATGTGGTGACAATGGGGTATTATATAGATTCACTTGGTATAGGTTTTGGCACTCAACTCGCGGATCCCCGAGGTGACATTAGGGTAATCTAAGCATAGGGGTTGATGCACATTCTCGTCTTTTGTTTCTCCAGTGGAAATCTTGGGTCACTCTTTGAGGGTCTCTCTGTTGGATTGAGTATTATGAATCTGAAAGTATTTGGTGTTATTTTAGTATGAACTCTTGGATAGATCGATCAGAAAGAATAGCTTCGAGGTGGTTTCATACCCTACAAACGATTTATTCTTATGTTCTCCGCTAGATAGGAACTGTGGAGTGATTCTCCATTGCACGTTGAGGGATGGTTATATGATCCAATTATATTAGCATTGTTGAGAGATTGCACTAGCGATAGTACGGACCCTAGGCCTCATTTTCAAGCATTGCATGTAGCGGCCCGACCCAAAATGGATCGAAGTCTCTGTGCTTAAGTGTCATCCCTGGATCGGTATGCTGACACACACAGTACTCGAGGAATTATAACAGAGTTCAATCACACTTTATTACATCGAGGTTCTCAAAAGAATATTTATTCCAATAATATGGCCAAAGGCCATCTTAATAAAAATAACTGCAGAAGCATTGAAGGTAAATGAGTCCATCCAACTCCACGACAAACTGAGTGCAGAACAATGACCTATCGCACCTTTAATCCTCGTCGGAAAAGTCTGCAACATGAGACATTGCAGCCGTGTAGGTCAGCACATGGAATATGCTGGCAATTTCACACCATAGAATAATAATAAATGAAAAGACTATCTCTATATGAAAATTTAGCTGGTGGAGGCTCTAAGTTTTATTTTGCATAAAGCTAATTTTACCCTACAACAAAGGAATATTTTTTTATTACTACTAAGTTAAAATGCCATTATCGAGAAGGTTCTTCAAACCCAATCCCAAAATTCCCAAGTTATTAGTAACCCAATAATTTCATTAAAAAGAGTGATGAGATCAACCAATAATTCACTTCTAGATACTCAAATTGTCCATAACCGGGGACACGGCTAATCATGATTAGTTTGTACACTCTGCAGAGGTTTGCGCACTTTTCCCCACAAGACTCGACCGCCTCCATGGTCGAAAGATCGAGACATAGCCTTTCAGAAGTGTTTCCCCTTAACCTTGGGTAGATCGGTACACCTACTTTCCCGTACATCAGCTAGTCTACCACGGAAAGAGGTCACACAACTTACTCAACTATGCCAGAGCCCATTATGGCTTGTGGCTGCACATGGAAGTTTCTAGGCATGAAATATCTTATGATCCCTTTGAGCCTGGGTGACGGACCTAGGGTAATCACACGGGTACTCCGGGATTCCCCTTGGGCAAGCACTGGTTTCTCCAGGTGCCCCAAACAATCCACCCAGATGTGTTTTAAAGTTGCCACCCTAGGTTATCCCAAAATTATTAACTCTCGCAACTTGCGTGATCACACATACCAATCCCCGTCTACGAGCATGGCTAAGAAATATATGATATAATGAATATTCCCGGGTTGATAAAAGGTCATAAGTTCCTACCACATGAACTACAAAGCATAACCACATGTTCCCAATCCTACTCATGCAATCTTTGAGGCTCAAACTAATGCATAGTAAAAACTAGGTATTGAAAAAATATGATCAAAGTGTGAACTTGCCTTGCTGACGATCGTTGAACTCTAAGGATTCGTAGTAGCAAGCTTCGCACTTTGGATGATCTAACGTAAGCAAGCAATAACATACATAAGCATACAAGCAAAAATCCAAAAAGAAAACAAATGAAAGACTTCAAAAAACTCCAAAACAACAAAATAAAGTTTCTGTACATAACATAATTTTTACAGTAGCAAAAAAATATGTGTGTTTGGGTCTAATAGAAAGTACACATTACGAGCTTCAATTTGCAAAAAGAATCACCTAAAACGGAGTTACGAAACTCGAGTTACTGCCTAACGAAGTTTGAATTCAGATCTGTTTGAATTAAAATTTTAAAATTTTCAAAAATATTTTTCGTTTGGTTCTCTAGATAGAGGATATTTCTATGAAACCGTAGAAAAAAGAATCAACTAAAACGGATCTATAGGCTAAAAGATATACTAGAAACAAGAATTGGTATAGAATCCGAGATTGGAAAAAATACTGGAAAAAGAGAAAAAAATCGGTCAAATGCCAAGTGGCGCCCTCTGATTGGCTGGCTGGGTGCTCACCAGACTTGTCGCCGGCTACGAGGAAGATGGAGGCTACGATGAAGTATGAGTGTCGAATGGTGGAGAGGGGGTCTCTATGAAGACGATGGAGTAGGACACAGAGACGAACTCGTTCTGTACGTGCACCACAGGCTCGCTGGAATCCTTCTGGCGGCGGTGGAACTTGACCTCGTCGGTGAAGTGATCCTGCTACAGAATCGAGAGGTTTGACGGGTCAGAGATATTCGCAGAATCAAAACTCATCCATTGGAATAAGAGGAGAGGCGAATGGCTCACCGGAGGCAGTGCTATCCTTGTTGGAAACGGCAGCGAAGGACGAACTCCGATGAGCAATTGCTCGCGTAGGAGAGCAAGGCGGAGAGGGGTTTCGGTCTTAGGAATGGGGGGATATGCCGTGCTTTTCAGGGTCCTATTTATAGGGGAAGAGGGGGGTCGTACGGGGAGATCAAGGGAGTTCACCGTGGCCATTAATGGCTGATTGCATATGTATGTTTCATGGCTCGGTTCATCCTATTAAAGCAATAACGCTGGGTTCTAATTCCCTGAATGGGTTATTGATAACGCCCTCGACAAATTTTGTGTTGACTCTGGAGTGAAACGGCAAAGAAATTAAGTGGTACGAGAGGAGGAAGTGGTGGAGGCGCCATGAGTGCAGTCTCTGTTCCTGTAACGAACAAAGAGGAGGAAGAAGGAAGCCAGCGCATGCTATGGGCATTAGTGGGAAATTTGGCCCGTGGCTGAGTGGTTTTTTTAATAACAGAAACACTATGGCACCGAAAATACGAATAAATATAAGTCTACAAATGCCAGAAAAATTCACATAATATTACGGTCTTATATATGACCTAGTGAACTTTTATCTGGCCTAAAATGCAAGTTTTCAAAAATAAACTTTTTGCTATGCTAATAAAATAAATTGCAAATAAAACTCAACAAATATATTTTGGTTCCAAATTCAATTTCCAATATTTTCTTTTCTGATTTTGAAGAATTCATTTTATCTTCTCTCTTTATTTTATTTTTGATATAATGAAAATGATTTTTTTGGTGAAACCAAATTTGATCCAAACTCCCAACTTAAAAAAATCAAAATTGGATTTTAGGAAAACTTCCAACTCTCTCTTTTGGTCCTTGAGTTGCTCAAAGTTCCTTGGATCAAAAATCCAATAAAACAAATGGGGCAAAAATGCATAAATCATGGATGCATATGAATGATCTATTATAAACATCCAAATTGAAAATTGGGATGTTACACTGCAATACCGTCTGTGCTCCATTTTATCAACTACTACCTTGCTGTTTTTTATTGTTCTTATTACAAAAATCAATATCTACTATCCACTTGTATCACCATCTCTTCACCGAACTAGTGCACCTATATAAATTACCATTGTATTTGGTGTGTTGGGGACACAAGAGACTTTTTATTATTTGGTTGCAGGGTTGTTTGAGAGAGACCATCTTCATCCTACGCCTCCCATGGATTGATAAACCTTAGGTCATCCACTTGAGGGAAAATTGCTACTATCCTACAAAACTCTGCGCTTGGAGGCCCAACACGTGTCTAGAAGAATAAAGTTGTGTTGTAGACATCAAGCTCTTTTCTGGCGCCGTTGTCGGGGAGGTGAGTGCATGAAGGTATATCTTTATATCTTGCAATTGAATCTTTTAGTTTCTTGTTTATCACTAGTTTGGTTTATAGAAGAAAACTACAAAAATAGAGATTGGGTTACCTCAAGTTGTTCTTTATCTTTATAATTTTTATCTTGAGAATAAGGATTCCGATAATTGTGCTCAATTGCTAGAAAAAGAATTCAACAAAATTTATGGCATAAAAACATTAGATGATGAGCATGATTGCCATGTTGTTAGTATGAACTCTTTGAATATCCAAAATGTAATGATTATTGCACTGGCCATGAGAAAAATGTTTCTCATAAGCATGTCAATTTTTGTGGAGTGGAAAGACTTTGTGAAGACGTGCCTTATAGGGAAGATGGATTTTGTAAGAAGCATAAGCATGATAGGACCAATTTTTTGCTCAAAGTGATAGATGAATTTGCTACAAAATTATGTTCTCTTTGTCCTATTACTTGTGAACTTTGCAATAAGGATGGTCATCTGAATTTCCAATGCATGCTTTTTCATGATTGAATCGTATCCAAATATTGCAATAACTTGATCACCCTTGAACTTTATAATGAGCTTTGTCTATTTTTGGGGAGTGAAGAATTGACACATAAAAATTGTTGGTTTGAAGTATTCGTTCTCAAGGACGACATTGAAACTAATCTAAACAATATCTATATGTTTTGCATGGTAAATTGCAATGAGAATGCTTATATTGCCAACTATAGAAACATGGGAAAACCAATAGAATATAAAAGGAATACTAATGAAAGGGTGAAGATTTCCACTTTCCCTCCTATTGTCACTTATGGTGAATCAGGTAATGAGGAGGAGCTTCCTATCCAATCAATCTCTTCAATAAGAAGCTTGAAAAAATTAAATAAACCCACACATGATGTGTTGAAGAAGACGAAAAGAAGAAAGAATAGAGGTAAAAAGGTATCACTCCCTGATGGTAGCTGCAACTACGTCAGTAATTCCCTGGAGAGGGAGGGATGATGTAGCACATCGACGGTAGGTATTTCCCTTAGTTATGAAACCAAGGTTGTCAAACCAGTAGGAGAACCAAGCAACACAACATCAACAGCCCCAGCACACAAATAAAAACACCTCACAAAGGGGTTGTCAACCCCTTTCGGGGTATGGCGCCAGAAATTCCGTGTTGACGGGAGAAAGTTGTAATAGATTGAAATAATAGATCACAAATAAAATAAAGTGCAGCAAAGTATTTTTGGATTTTTCGTTTAATAGATCTGAATAAAAATGCAAAGGAAAAGTAGATCACAAGGCAAATATAGGAGAAAGAAGACCCGGGGCCGTAGGTTTCACTAGTGGATTCTCTCGAGAACAATAGCAAACGGTGGGTAAACAAATTACTGTTGGGCAATTTATAAAACCTCAAATAATTATGACGATATCCAGGCAATGATCATTACATAGGCATCACGTCCAAGATTAGTAGACCGACTCCTGCCTGCATCTACTACTATTACTCCACATATCGGCCGCTATCCAGCATGCATCTAGTGTATTGAGTTCATGGAAAACGGAGTAATGCAATAAGAACGATGACATGAGGTAGACAAGATCCATTTATCTATGTGGCGGTAGATATAGATCTCATCTTTTTATCCTTAGTAGCAACGATACATACGTGTCGGTTCCCTTTCTTTCACTCGGATCAAGCACCGTTAGATCGAACCCACTACCGAGCACCTCTTCCCATTGAAAGATAAATAGATCAAGTTGGGCAACCAAAACCCAAATACCGGAGAAGAAATACGAGGCTATAAGAGATCATGCATAAAAGAGATCAAAGAAACTCAAATACTTTCATGGATATAAAAACATAGATCTGATCATAAACTCAAAGTTCATCGATCTCAACAAACACACCGCAAAAGAGTTACATCATATGGATCTCCAAGAGACCATTGTATTGGGAATCAAGAGAGAGAGATGAAGCCATCTAGCTACTAACTACGGACCCGAAGGTCTACAAAGAACTACTCACGCATCATCGAAGAGGCACCAATGGAAGTGGTGAAACCCTCTGTGATGATGTCTAGATTGGATCTAGTGGTTCTAGACTCTGCGGCGGCTGGATGAATATTTTGTCGACTCCCCTAGGGTTATGGTATTTTTGGGGTATTTACAGAGCAAAGAGGCAGTTCGGGGGCACCCGAGGTGGGAACAACCCACTAGGGCGCGCCTGGGCCTCCTGGCGGTGCAACCAGGGCCCATTGCCTTCCTTCTGGCCCATAAAAAATCTCTGTAAAGTTTCATGGCATTTGGACTCCGTTTGATATTGATTTTCTGCGATGTAAAAAACATGGGGAAAACAACAACTAGCACTTGGCACTATGTCAATAGGTTAGTACCAAAAAATGATATAAAATGACTACAAAATGATTATAAAACATCGAAGATTGATAATCAAACAGAATGGAACAATCAAAAAATATAGATACGTTGGAGATGTATCAACATCCACAAGCTTAACTCCTACTCGTCCTCGAGTAGGTAAGTGATAAAAATAGAATTTTTGATGTGGAGTGATGTTCATCAAGTCATATCATATTCTTTTCTTTATAGATGGACATTTGGACTTTTATGTGATTCAAAGCAATAGTCTAGTTTTGACATAATAATTTAGATACTCAAGCATATCAACAAGCAACCATGTCTTTCAAAATATCAATGCTAAAACAATTTATCCCTAGCCCATCATGCTCAAACATTGATCAATTCATGAAACACACTCGAATATTAACTACACCTAATACTTGAGCACAATCATATTGCCTCCTAGTTGGTGCTTTTATGAGAGAAGATGGAGACTCAAGAAAAAAATTGCATAGAGTAAAAGAAAGTCCCTTCATAGAGAGAAGTACGGATTTGTAGAGGTGCCAGAGTTCAGAGAGAAAAAATTGAGATAAAAACATTTGGGAGGTGTATCCATCCCACCAACGAAAACGGCTTAGAGTTCCGAACACTTTCCATGCTAGATATTCCATAGGCGGTTCCCAAACAAAAAATAAAGTTTATTCTTTTTTCCACCATAACTTTCACTTTCCATGGATAACCGTATCCACAGGTGTCCTCCATACCAACACTTTCCAAGGAATTTATTATTTGACAACATAAAGTAAATGTTTTTTTGCATTTCGGGACTGGGCATCCCTAATACCTTTGCCTTACTCTCGTGCAATGACAAGTGAATAAACACTCATCTTGAGAATAACACATCTAGCATGGAAAATATTAGCCACCCTCACCACTCTGCGAGCGAAACGAACACACAAAAGAGAAGTTTATTTTGAAAATTAGAGATGGCACATGCAAATTTGCTTAGAATGGCAAAATAATACGGCATATAGGTAGATATAGTGGACTCATGTGGCCAAACTGGTTTAAAGGATTTTGGATGCACAAGTAGAGATCATACTTTTCAAGATGAAGGCTAGCAAAAAGATTGAGAAGCGACCAACCAAGAAACGAATAATCTCATAAGCAAGCATTAAGCATAATTAACACCGAATAATGCACCACAAGTAGGATATAATTTTCATTGCATGATTATTGACTTTCGTGCATGCATAGGGAATCACAAACCTTAACACCAATATTCTTACTAAAGAATAATTACTCATCAACATAACTCACATATCATATCATCATATCTCAAAACTATTACTAAGAATCAAGTTTATTTTGTCCAATGATCTTGATGACATTTTCTTTTACTTTATCCTTCTTGGATATCTATCACTTTGGGACTAATTTTCATGTGTTGCTTTTCATAAGCTCAAACAAATATAAGTGAAGATCATGAGCATAACAAATTTTCTTTCTCTCAAAATAATTTAAGTGAAACAAGAGAAAATTTCTTCAAAATTTTACTAACTCTCAAATAAATCTAAGTGAAGCAAGAGAGCATTTCTTCAAAAATAACAAAGTACACCTTGCTCAAAAAGATATAAGTGAACCACTAGAGCAAGTCCTAGCTCGTAAAAGATTTAAGTGAAGCATAGAGAGCAATTCTAACAAGTCATGACATAATTTTGGCTCTCTCAAATAGGTGTGTCCAACAAGTATTGATGACTTAAAACACAAAATAAAACAAGAAAAGACACATATCATACAAGACGCTCCAAGCAAAACACATATCATGTGATGAATAAAAATATAGTCTCGAGTAAAATACCGATAGTTGTTGGAAGAAAGCGGGGATGCCACTCGGGGGCATCCCCAAGCTTAGTTGGTTGCTCATTCTTGGATAATAGCTTGGGATGCTGGGGCATCCCCAAGCTTAGGCTCTTACATCCTTCCTTCATCCATCGTAAGATAACCCAAAACTTGAAACTTCAATCACAGAAAACTCAACAAAGCCTTCGTGAGATCCGTTAGTATAAGAATAATAAATCACTACTATAAGTGTTGTATCAAACCAATTCATATTTTGTTTTTGTATTATATCTATTGTATTCCAACTTTTCTATGGCAAACACTCATCAAAGAAAACCATAGAGCCTTCAAAATAAGCACACAACACAAAGAAAACAGAATCTGTCAAAACAGAACAGTGTGTAGCAATCTGACTATTTTGAATACTTCTGTTACTCAAAAACATCTGAAGAATTAGGACGACTTGAGAAATTTGTATATTGATCTACTGCAATTGGAATGGGTATTTTATTGCTCACTGGTAAAAAAATGAAAATTAATATCATGAGCGTAAAAGTTTCTGTTTTTTCATCAAGATCAAACAACTATTGCCCGAGAAGATCCTAAAGGCTTTACTTGGCACAAACACTAATTAAAACACAAAAAACACAATCATAATAGTAGCATAATTGTGTAAACACACAAGAACATAAAGCAAAAAGCAAAACTAAATTTTATTCATTGGTTGCCTCCCAACAGGCGCTATAGTTTTACGCCCTTTGCTAGGCATATAGCAAGGATCTAAGTTTTGTCATCTTTGTCCAACTCTTCAATCAAACACTTAGAATCCCTCAAAGATTTAGCATAAAGATTTTCAATAACAACACTCCTGGGAATAAATTCAAAGATTTCATTCTTGCAAAAAGGATCTATCACCACTTCAACAAAATCAAGGTAGATACTAATCATCTTAAGATCTCCTTTATTGCTCTCACTAGGAGTTGCACCCTTATTTTTGGATCTCCTACTCTTTACGGGAGTTTCCTCAATAATTTTAGTGGTAGTAAAAGCCGTGCTTAGATTACTAAAGATTTCTTCCAATTTATCGATCCGAAACGGACTTTCTTCTATTCTTTCATGGATTAAAGTACCCCTTTCTTTTAACAACTTAAAAATATCGCCCGCTTTTGATCCAAGATTAGTGGAAAAATTATGCATCTTTTTATGTATAATTTCCATATGATCTTCGGTGAGCATTTTCTTTTCGATAGCATCTAGTCTTTCCATAACATGCTCAAGAGTCAAAATTGTTTCATTAACCATAAGAGGTGGTGAGCCCACTAAATTTCACATAGCATTAAGAGCATCAAAGGAGGACTCATTAAGAAATTTCCACCGGTAATCGTATCAAGGACGAATCTATACCAAGTGGTGATGCCAACATAAAAACAATGCAGAAGCACAACGGTAGATTGCTTATGAATAGATCTATTATGAGCATTGCAAATTCTATACCAAGCATCTTCTAAAATTTCTCCTCCCCTTTGTTTAAATTTGAGAACCTCGTTCTCGGGAGTGCAAGAAATAGAGTAGGAATTATCCATAACAGC
The DNA here is from genome assembly GCF_002162155.2 of Triticum dicoccoides. Lineage (NCBI taxonomy): Eukaryota > Viridiplantae > Streptophyta > Magnoliopsida > Poales > Poaceae > Triticum > Triticum dicoccoides. The sequence continues at coordinate 411,216,972 of NC_041390.1, read as the reverse complement.
AAACAAGATCTCACACGCAAAAACAAATCCGGGAAGAAAAACGGTGAACAGAAAAAGAGAGGCGAATAAAACGGCAAGTTTTTGTGAAGTGGGGGAAAGGAAAACGGGAGGCAAATGGCAAATGATGTAAATTGCAAGGAGATGAGATTTGTGATTAGGAACCTGGTTATGTTGAAGATCCTCCCCGGCAACGGCGCCAGAAATTCTCCTTGATGGCAGCTGCAACTATGTCGGTAATTCCCTGGAGAGGGAGGGATGATGTAGCACAGCGATGGTAGGTATTTCCCTAAATTATGAAACCAAGGTTATCGAACCAGTAGGAGAACCAAGCAACACAATATAAACAGCCCCTGCACACAAATAACAACACCTCGCAACCCGACGTGTTAAAGGGGTTGTCAATCCCTTTCGGGGTACGGCGCCAGAAATTGTGTGTTAACGGAAGAAAGTTGCAATAGATTGGAATAATAGATCGCAAATAAAATAAAGTGCAGCAAAGTATTTTTGATCTTTTGGATTAATAGATCTGAATAAAAATGCAAAGGAAAAGTAGATCGCAAGGCAAATATATGAGAAAGAAGACCCGGGGCCGTAGGTTTCACTAGTGTCTTCTCTCGAGAAAAATAGCAAATGGTGGGCAAACAAATTACTGTTGGGCAATTGATAGAACCTCAAATAATTATGGCGATATCCAGGCAATGATCATTACATAGGCATCACGTCCAAGATTAGTAGACTGACTCCTGCCTGCATCTACTACTATTACTCCACACATCGACTTCTATCCAACATGCATCTAGTGTATTAAGTTCATGGAAAAATGGAGTAATGCAATAAGAATGATGACATGATGTAGACAAGATCCGTTTATCTATATGGTGGTAGATATAGATCTCATATTTTTATCCTTAGTAGCAACGATACATATGTGTCGGTTCCCTTTCTGTCACTGGGATCAAGCACCGTAAGATCAAACCCACTACCGGGCACCTCTTCCCATTGCAAGATAAATAGATCAAGTTGGGCAAACAAAACCCAAATATCAGAGAAGAAATACGAGGCTATAAGAGATCATGCATAAAAGAGTTCAAAGAAACTCATATACTTTCATGGATATAAAAACATAGATATGATCATAAAATCAAAGTTCATCGATCCCAACAAACACATCGCAAAAAGAGTTACATCATATGGACCTCCAAGAAACTATTGTATTGAGAATCAAGAGAGAGATATGAAGCCATCTAGCTACTAACTACGGACCCAAAGGTCTACAAAGAACTACTCACGCATCATCAGAGAGGCACCAATGGAAGTGGTGAACCCTCCATGATGGTGTCTAGATTGGATCTGGTGGTTTTGGACTCTGCGGCAGCTGGATGAACATTTCGTCGACTCCCACAGGGTTCTGGTATTTTTGGGATATTTATAGAGAAAAGAGGTGGTCCGAGGGGGCACCCGTGGTGGGCACAACCCACCAGGGCATGCCTGGGCCTCCTGGTGCGCCCTGGTGGGTTGTGCCCCCCTCGGGGCACCCCCAGGTGTAACCAGGGCCCATTGCCTTCCTTCTGGCCCATAAAAAATCTCCGTAAAGTTTCGTGGCATTTGAACTCCGTTTGATATTGATTTTCTGCGATGTAAAAAACATGGAAAAAATAGCAACTGGCACTTGGCACTATGTCAATAGGTTAGTACCAAAAAATGATATAAAATGACTATAAAATGATTATAAAACATCCAAGATTGATAATAAAATAGCATGGAACAATCAAAAATTATAGATACATTGGAGACGTATCACTCCCAAATAATGTTACTCCTATTATTGTTGTGCCTCATGAAAATGAATCAAAAATAATTGTGGAAGATGATGCACTTGATGATGATATTGCTTCTATGTCTTATGGCACAATGTCCGAGAGCACTATTGATGATGATTTTGTTATGCCTATTGCTTGTTGTGATTATTATGATTGGGAAGATAATGATACTTCCTATAATCTTGGAAATCTTTTTGGCACCAACTTGGGAAATTATGATGATAGCAATTGTTATACCGTTGGTGCTATTCATACTATTAATGATGAGAGTGATTATGCTTATGATATGCCAAGCCACAAGCTTGGGGATGCTATGTTTGATGAGAATGACATGCTTGAGAATTTATTTGATGCAATCAATGTTTGTCCCAAGCTTGGGGATGCTATGTTTAATGAAGATGATCTTTTTAGGCCCCCTACTTTGAATGATCAAATTTGTTATGATGATTGCATGCCTCCTATCTATGATGAGAACAAAGTTCCTAGTTATGATGATTATTGTGATGATACTTATGTTATAAAAAGTAGTGATGATTATATTTATAAAACTTGTCATAGTTATGATTACCCTTCTCCTGAACATTGCTCTTTTAATGTGGAAACAATTTATAGTATTCGAGTTTCATATGATACCCCCACCATTGTGAATGAGAAGAAATAGTAATAAAATTTCTATGCTCATGGATGATGAAAAGAATGCTTTATGTGGTGGTTATATTGATGAATACATTCATGATACTATTTAAAATTATTATGAGAGGGGAACTTATGATTCATGATGCTCTCTTTATGTTTCAGTTCTTATCTTTTATGCGAGCATCATTGGAATCATCATGCCTAGCTAAAAGGCATTAAAGAAAAGCGCTTATTGGGAGACAACCCAACACTTTTACCTACTGTTTTTGCATTTTTCACATGATTAATCTATTATAGTAATCATGTTTTATAGCTTTTGTTTCAATAAAGTGCCAAGTAAGACCTTTGGGGTGGTCTATGGTGATAGTTGATTTGATCTTACTGAAAAACAGAAATTTTGCGCCCAGAAAAATAATTTTCATTTTTTACAGAAGCATGATAAAATCCTGATTCTTTTTGCACAAGATCGATATACAAATTGACCAGGTTTTCCTAATTTTCAGAATTTGTGGAGTAGCACAAGTATGGTTGATGTCCAGATCATTACAGACTGTTCTAGACAGATTCTGTTTTCAATGCATAGTTTGCTTGTTTCCTAGTTTCTATGGCTTATTTTACTCAATATAAATTGTGGAAATGATATGCTACAGTAGGCATTGTGTGAGAACAATTATGAATCTTGTCTTTGATAGTACCAAAGTGAATGGTTTTCTCTTTATCATACAAACATATCTCACGAAGTTCCGTTAAGTTTTGTGTGATTGAAGTTTTCAAGTTTTGGGTGAGATGTTGATATGAGGAGAATAAGAAGTGACAAAACCATAATCTTGGGGATGACCAAGGCGCCCCAAGGTAATATTCAAGGAAGATTCAAGCAACTATGCTTGGGAATGCCCCGGAAGGCATCCCCTCTTTCGTCTCCAACATTATCGGTAACCTCACTTGGAGCTACATTTTTATTCGTCACATGATATGTGTTTTGCTTGGAGCATCATTTTATTTTATTAGGATTTTCTTTATGTTATTTATAAAATGTTTTGCATCTTTCTTTTCAATAAAAATGTCAAGGATAGCCTCTACTATGCTTATTTTGCAAGTCTGCATGTTGCTGTTTGAAAACAGAAAGTTTATCGCTGTTGCAAAAATTCTCTAGAAAATTGAGAATGTGATAAAATGTTGAAACTTTTTGCAGAATAAGCTCTGATAATTTTTATACAGTGTGGTAAATTTTCGTAATTTTTGGAGTTCAATAAGTATTGATACTCTTGCATTCTTTACACACTGTACTGTTTTGGCAGATTGCTGTTATGTGTGCATATGTTTGCTTGTTTAATGATTCTATTTAAGGATAGGAGTATTAAATATACAGAGGCATTATGCAATGTTGAATAATAATTTTAGGAATTTGCTACAGTAGAGAATGATGAGGTTCTTGCATTGGTTAATACTAACTTATCTCACGAGTTCTTGTTGAGTTTTGTGTGGATGAAGTTTTTGAGATTTAGGAAAACCATGATAGGAGAGGAATTAAGGAGACGCAAAAAGCTCAAGCTTGGGGATGCCCAAGGCACCCCAAGATAATGTTTCAAGAAGTATCAAGCATCTAATCTTGGGGATGCCCCGGTAGGCATCCCACCTTTCTTCTTCAACAATTATCGGTTAGTATCGGTTGAGCCTAAGTTTTTGTTTCTTCACATGATGCGTGATATTCTTAGAATGTAATTTTATTTTGTTTTTGCTTGCTGTTTTTGCTAGCATTCACACTTCATAAATTATTTCTTTTTATCATTTACCTACTCGAGGACGAGTAGGAATTAAGCTCGGGATTGCTGATACGTATCCAACGTATATATAATTTATGAAGTATTCATGCTGTTATATTATCATTATTGGATGTTTTACATTCATTTTATAGCAACTTTATATCATTTTTTGGGACTAACATATTGACCCAGTGCCCAGTGCGAGGTGCTGTTTTTTGCTTGTTTTTTACATCGCAGGAAATCAATATGAAACGGAGTCCAAACACCGCAAAACTTTTTGTGGATTTTTTATGGACCAGAAGACATCCAATTGGCCAGAGCAGCACCTGGGGGTGCCCCGAGGGGGGCACAACCCACCAGGGCATGTTTGGGAGCACATGCGCGCCCATGTGGGTTGTGCCCACCTCGGTGGCCTCCCATACCCCCTCTTCGCCATATAAATCGTCAAATATTCCAAAAAACCTCGGGGTAACCCTAGATCAGAAGTTCCGCCGCCGCAAGCCTCTGTAGCCATGAAAAACCAATCTAGACACCGTTCCAGCACTCCGCCGAAGGGGGGAATCATCACCGGTGGCCATCTTCATCATCCTGGCAGCCACCACGATGAGGAGGGAGTAGTCCACCCTCGGGGTTGAGGGTTTGTACCAGTAGCTATGTGTTTAATCTCCCTCTCTCTCTCGTGTTCTTGAGATGTCATGATCTTGATGTATCGCAGGCTTTGTTAATATAGTCGGATTATATGGTGTTTTCCCCCTCTCTATCTTGTTGTGATGAATTGAGTTTTCCCTTTGAGATTTCGTTTTATCGGATTGAGTAATTTTATGGATTTGAGAGCACTTGATATATGTCTTGCATATGAATACCCGTGGTGACAATGGGGTATTATGTTGATTCACTTGGTATATGTTTTGGCACTCAACTCGCGGATTTCCGAGGTGACATTGGGGTAATCTATGCATAGGGGTTGATGCATGTTCTCGTCTTTTGTTTCTCCGGTAGAAATCTTGGGACATTCTTTTGTAACATCCCAAATTTCCAATTTGGAATGTTATACATAGGTCATCTATGCATATCATATTTTATTGCATTTTGTTTTGCGATCCTAGAAAATCCTAAGCAACTCAAGGACCCATGGAGAGAGTTGGGGATTTCACTATTTTCATATTTGAATTTCCTCGAATATCGAAACAAGGATCATTTCGGTTTTAATTATTTTTTTCTTTGAAAATATTTCATATTAAAAACTATATGAGAGGAGATAACATGACTTCTCCAAAATAAATGAAGTATTGGAGGAAAAATATTAAAATCAAATAAATAATTTTCATTTGGATTTTATTGCTATTTTATTTTAATTAGAAAATTAAGCATTTTTCAAAATTGCATTTTTAGGCCAAGAAAATGTTCACTTTGTTCTAAATTTTTTACTTAGACGATGAAAATTTGTTTTTGCATTTTTACATTTTTACTTTTATTTATTTAGGATTTTTTTCCAACGGAATCTGTTTTTTAACCTTCCGGAGCCAAATTGGGCCGGCCCAGCCGAGCCAGGCCAGGCCCAGCCGCCGCCTTCCCCGAATCTGGCCGGGACACGGGAGGAGCCGCCGCCGCCCGGGACTCCGCCTCCCGAGGCCGAGCCCCTTCCCCACGACATCTCGCGCCCTCCCCCCTTATAAGCCGACCCCGGGGCCCGCCTGGGGCCACACATCGCCACACCCTCCCTCGCCGGAGCCGCGCCGCACGCCGCCACGCTCGCCGCCATGCCGCAGCCCGCCACGCCGCTGTCGCGCCGCGCTGGCCGCCCGTCCCTGCCGCGTCGCGCCGCCGCTTACCCGCGCAGCACCCCGCCCTGCCTCGCCGTAGCCGTGCCGCACGCCGCCGGAGCCGCCGCCGTTCCCAATCCGATCCGCCCGTTGTTTTTTCGGTTTAGGTAAAAATAGGTCGGGTTTTTTAGAAACCCTAGATGCGTTTTTTATTTTATCGGTTCGGTTTTTCTCGGTTTAGTTATTTAGCGGACGTCCGTCCGTTCGTTCATTTTACGAACGCATTTCGCCGGTTAGATTCAGACAGCGAACGTTCGTTAGTCTTTTCTTTTTATTTTATTTTCGGCCAGGGACCTATCCACGATTAATTTTATCGTAGATTAGCCCCTGATCTTCAAACCCTCGCTATTTCTTAACCGTTTGTCCAAATCTAGTGAAACCAACGCCAAAATCTTCGTCTCAAACCCCTCTTTCTGGTTAATCAACTTGAACAATGTTTTTGACAAAATAAAATATGGTTGCAAGCAGATTTGATTTCTAAGTTCTTTTGACCGTAGTTTCAATTCCGTAGCTCCGATTTGTTTGAATCTTTTTGCAGATCGAATCTTTTTAGTTGAGTTTTCAGATTCGATCTTCTTATTTGAGTTTTACTCGTGCATCTTTGCTTGATTTCTTATGTATGCTATTGTTTGTTTGTGATAGAATTCCCGGAGTGCACAGCGTGCTACTACGAGTCACTAGGTTTTACAGATCATCAGCAAGGCAAGTAACACTTCTATCATACTCTTTGCTTACTTAGTTTTTATGCATTAGTTTCAACCTCCAAATATTGCATGAGTAGGATCTCTTAACATGTGGGGTTTTGGGAAGTAGGTGATGAGGTAGAACCTATTGCCCTTTTATTATCAAACCCTTGGGAGCTACTTCTACGTTATGTTTATATCACCATGCTATGCTCGTAGACGTGGATTGGGTTTGAGAGTATCCATGACAGATGTGAGATTATTAATTAATGGTTAACTTAAGGTGGCTACTTAAACACACATCTGGGTGGATAGGTTGCGGGCACCTGGAGAATTCAGTGTTATCCTAGGATATCCCGGAGTACCCGTGTGATCATCCTATGGTTCGCCACCTAGGCTCAAAGGGATCATAAGATTATTCATGCTATAAACTTCCGTGTGCAACCACAAGCTATTATGGGCTCCAGCATAGTGGAGTACGTTGCATGACCTCTTCCAATGGTAGGCTAGCAGATGTAGGGGATGTAGGTTGGTACTGTCTACCCGGGGTTAGAGTTAATGCTTCTGAAAGACTGTGTCTCAGTCATCCGTTTCTCAAACACCATGTAGTGTGAGAAATCCAACGGAGGAGATCGAGCCTTATGGGGAAAAGTGCGCAAACCTCTGCAGAGTGTATAAACTAATCATGGTTAGCCGTGTCCCCGGTTATGGACATCTCGAGTATCTGGATCCTGGATTTTCATAATGATCTCATCACTCTAATACTTAATTTGTTGTGTTGTTAATTACTTTCTAATTGGGATTGAATTGGAGGAACTTTCTCAATGTTTAACAACTACCATGATAGTTAAACAAAATATATTCCTTTGTTGTAGGGAAAAATTGGCTTTTCGTGAAAACATTATAACCATAGAGCCTCCACCGGCCATATATGCATGTAGTGATAGCATTTACCTGTTCATTGCTCTACTGTGTTATATTGCCAGCATATTCCATGTGCTGACCCGCTTTTGGGTTGCAACATATCATGTTGCAGACTTTTCAGATGAAGAGTAAGGTGCGCTAGGTCGTTTGTCGTGCACTCAGCTATGCCGTTGGAGTTGATGGACTCACTCTATCTTCCAAGTCTTCCGTTGTTATCTTATTTAGATGCCTTAAGCCATATTATTGTAATAAGTTATCTTTTGAGACTACCGATGTAATAAGTGTGTGATTGCTACTCTATAATAAATCCTTCGAGTACTGTGTGTGCCAGCATTACCGATCCAGGGATGACACTTATGCACAAAGACTTGACCATCTGAGATCGGGTCGCTACAAGATGGTATCAGAGCACATGCTGAATGTAGGACACGACCACTAAGATGAGCCATAGGTCACTCTTCTCTACTCATTTCTAACTCCTCTCCATTTTCTACTCTATAGGATGGCGGACACAAGGAATAAGTTTACACAGCCGGATGAAGACACACCTTTTGGATGACACTTGAAGGAAGTCACTAGGTACCTGAACATTGGAATACCAAGCTTCACCGGGACCTACACCACCACTTTACTAGAAGATGTGCGTTGGATGATTCGAGTTCAAGTTCCTGGAAGGACATTCACGCCAGTTACTAAACCCATAGAGTTTTCCTTTGCTGCACCAACCTGGAGTCTAGGAAAGAGCATGGCAGCCCACATCGCCATAGGACGCATCGGAAAAGTTTATCACAAGGATCTTAAGGACACTATCTACCAGATATGTGGACGCCGAGATGAGCAATGGGAGATGATTAGCACCAGGAAGGACATGTCCATTGCAGCTTACATCCAGGAGTTAAACCAACACATTCGTCGCCAGGAGAACGAGATGTGCGCAAGCATGACGAATTTGAAGAAGGTGATGACCAGGAACACGGAGCTAGAAGAGGAACTCAAGTCTAGATGCGACGAATACGAGGAGGAAATCACAATACTAGTGGAGAAGAATGATGACCTGACAAGGAAGCTCGGAGTATTCATGGGAGACCCTGCTCCAGGAGGAGATGACGACCATCCCAAGGACTACATCATAATCGACGACACCGACTCCGACCCCAGTGATGATGATTATGAAGACAAAGCTAGAGCGGATATCATGGAGTCTTCCACCGATCAAAATTTCTAGAAGACCACCATATGATCAGTAGTATTCCCCCATGTAAATAGTATAGTCCGAGCACTGTAACGGTAGTTAGATCGATTATATGCCCTTGTTTGAAATTGATTTGGTGCGATATGATTTTGTTTGACTCATGTGCATATGGGTAGTGCTTTCTCATTAGACCTCATTCTATTCTAATCTCTCCCCTCTAAACCCATCAGATGCCTCCGAGACGTGACCCCAGATTTGCCTTCCCAAAAAAGCTCACTTAGTTGATCCAACAGCAGAATACACTGATGCAGTTGCTAGTTCAGAATCAAGGCAACAACAACAACAACAACCCACCGCCACCGCCTCCAGTTGATAACCTAGCCCGCTTTCTAAGGTTGCAGCCACCGGTGTTTTCAAGTAGCACCGAGCCGATAGTTGCTGATGATTGGCTACGTAGGATTGGAAGAGAGTTGACCACTGCATGTTGCACAGATGCTGAGAAGGTACGATTTGCCGCACACCAATTGGATGGACCTGCAGCCTCATGGTGGGAGAATTACACAGCCACTTTTCCTATAGCCAATGTCACATGGGAGCAATTTTAGCAAGCATTCCGCACTGCTCATGTTTCAATTGGAGCTATGAGCATGAATAAGCATGAGTTTTTCAACTTACGCCAGGGCAACCATGCTATGGGGCACTATGTGGATGAGTTTAGCAAGTTAGCTTGATATTCCCCAGATGACGTGGCCACGGATGCCGCGAAACAGGAAAAGTTTATGGAAGGGCTGAATGATGAGATGAGTACACAGTTAATGGTGGAAACATTTAACAACTACCAGGAGTTGGTAGATAATGCTCTTATGATTGAAGGGAAGTAGCAGCAGATTGAGAGCCGCAAAAGGAAGAATGGACAAGGGAGGTACAATTCAGGAGCTCAGTAGAAACCTCGTTTCACCCCGAACTCGGGAGGATATACCCATAACCATGGAGGACATAATCACAATGGAGGAAGCTCGCATAACCACAGTGGCCCCAAGAATGGAAACGGGAATGGAGTAGGTAGTAATCAGAACTGCTCTAACCCAGCCACACCCACCAAGAGGGATCTAAGTCATGTTACTTGTTTCAAGTGCGGGAAGGCTGGACATTACACCACCGAATGTCCTGAAGCAAAGAATGGCAATGGAAGCTCTGGGAAGAAGTCCAACCCTTTCAACAAGGGACAAGTGAACCACGTGAACATGGAGGAGGTTGAAGAGCAGCCAGATGCAGTTATCGGTAAGTTTTTGGTTAAGTCATTTACCACTCTCATTCTTTTTGATATTGGTGCATCGCATTCATACATTTCAAGTGGATTTGTGGACAAGTTTAAGTTACCCACCTTAGACCTTAGGACACCCTTGTTAGTAAGCTCACCAGGAGCAGAATATATGGCCAACCGATGGTGCGACCGGATACCCTTAAACATTGGCAGCCATATTTTCCCCTCAGACCTAATAATTCTGGAGTCACAAGGATTGGACATAATACTGGGTATGGGTTGGCTATCGAAGTATGGAGGAAACATTGATTCTGCTAGTAGGTCAATTCTACTCACCACCCCGGAAGGAAAAAGGATTAAGTATGTATCCAGGCATACACCAAAGAGGACTCATGTAAACTCCCTCACGGGCGTTGTTCAAGAGGAGGTTCCTGTAGTGAAGTATTACCCAGATGTATTTCCAGAGGAACTACCAGGCATGCCACCGGATCGAGACATTGAGTTTTTGATAGAGTTATTACCAGGAACCGGACCAATATCGAAGAGACCATACCGGATGCCCGCAAATGATCTAGAGGAGATTAAGAAACAGATTAAGGAGTTATTGGAGATAGGTTACATTTGATTAAGCTCGTCACCATGGGGAGCCCCAGTACTCTTGGTCGAGAAGAAGGATAAATCTCTGAGAATGGTGGTTGACTATCGTGCACTAAATGAAGTGACAATCAAGAACAAGTACCCACTGCCGATGATCAATGATTTGTTTGACCAGCTGCAAGGAGCTAAAGTATTTTCCAAGATCGTTCTATGATTAGGGTACCACCAGCTGAAGATCCGAGAACAGGATATACCTAAGACAGCTTTCACCACAAGGTACGGGCTATACGAGTACATGGTTATGTCATTTGGATTGACTAACGCCCCTGCCTATTTCATGAGTATGATGAATAAGGTGTTCATGGAGTTCTTGGATTAGTTTGTCGTAGTGTTCATTGATGATATTCTGGTATACTCGAACAATGAAGAGGAACACAAGGAGCATTTGCGTTTTGTTCTCGAGAAGCTCAGGGAACATCAGTTATATGCCAAGTTCAGCAAATGTGAGTTTTGGTTGAAGGAAGATGGATTTCTTGACCATGTTATATCAGGAGAAGGTACAACAGTGGACCATACCAAGGTTCAGTCAGTCACTGAGTGGTTGGCACCCACCTCAGTTGGAGAGATCCGCAATTTTCTGGGACTCGCAGGATATTATCGGAGATTCATTTAGAATTTCTCAAATATTGCAAATCCCATGACAGAGTTGTTGAAGAAGGACACCAAGTTCAAATGGACAGATGAATGTGAGGCAAGTTTTCAGGAGTTGAAGAAACGTTTGACTACAGCCCCAGTGCTGATTTTGCCAGATATATGTAAGGATTTCCAAGTGTATTGCAACGCGTCTCGCTTAGGGCTTGGAGATGTACTTATGCAAGACGGAAGAGTTGTTTCGTATGCCTCACATCAACTTCGACCGCATGAGTTGAATTATGCCACACATGATTTGGAGTTAGCAGCAGTAGTGCATGCGCTCAAGACCTGGAGACATTTTCTTATTGGAAATCATTGTGACGTGTACACGGATCATAAGAGTTTGAAGTACATTTTCACACAGAATGAGTTGAATCTCAGGCAAATGAGATGGTTGGAACTTATAAAGGATTATAATATGAAGTTGCACTATCATCCAGGCAAGGCCAATGTCGTAGCAGACGCTTTGAGCTGGAAGAGTTATGTCACATCCCTGGTCCTGTTATGCACTAGGCTAGACCTCATGTGAGCATCATGTTTTAATTCAAATGAAATTTGAATTGAGGAATTTTCAAAGCCTCAGAAACCTTCTAAAAATGATCAACATTAAAATCTCCTCAAAGAAGTCCAAGAAAATGTTCCTCTTAGTCTCTGAAAATATTGCAAAGAGGTAAAACTCAAAACAATATTTTTGGTATCTCAGAGTTAATTATTTTGGGCCTTTGAATTAAATAAATAGCTATTTGCATTGGATATATATTTGATACATAAATAATATATGTCCAATAATACTGGAACATTTTATGTGGTTTGGTATATTTTAGTCCTAGCCACATAACTATTTCCAGGATTTTATAAAATGGTTTAGTGTCTAAAACTAAATCAAAACAAACTACAGAAAATAGAAAACAGAATTAAATAGAAATAAAAGAGAGAGAGAGGACTTATCTGGCGCTCACCCGGTAGCCAGCCGGCCCAGCTCCTGTGCGGCCCAGCCTATCTCCACTTCCCCCCCCCCTGTCGTCTTCCTCCTCGCCAGAAGGACCGAGGCGTGGCGCGCGCGCCCGAGAGCCCCGGCCACCTCCTGCTTACCTGCTCGCCGCTGGAGGCACCTGAGGGTGCCACGCACTCCCCTCGACCCTCTCCTACTCTCCCCGTGCCCCTCTCGCTCTCCCTCGCCCTCATCCTCTCCCCCTCCTCTGTCCTCCTCACCCGAACGGAGCCGCCGCCACCGACGAGAACCACCGTGGCCACCGGCCACCCCACGCCTCACCGACGCCCCAGGAAGCTCTGCCTCGACCTACTCATCCTCCCCACCACTCCAAGCAACACCAGGAGCCCTGTAGTGACGCCATCGCCGCCATCTTCACCGACGGGCATCGAAGATCGCCGGCCCGATTCTCCGTCTCCAGGTCGCCCCCGAGCCCACTGAGACGCTCTCTGCAACCACAGTGAGCTCATGGACCGATTCCCCCTCCTCTCCTGCTCGCGTTCTTGCTCTAGCCCCGTCCCCCACCTCCGCCGAAGCTCGCCGCCGCCACGGTCGACGAGCTCCATGCTCCTGAGCTCGTCCGCTCGCCCGAGCATCACCAGCGTGCTCGCCGCGCTCCTGTGAACCTGCAGCACCCACGGGTTCTCCCTGTTGTGCACCGTAGCACCGTTTCCGCCAATGCCCGAGGTCCGGCAGCCGCTGAGCTTGACGCCGGCGAGGATTACAGCCACCCCAGCTCGCCCCGGTTGCACTGTTGGATGCGCGGGATCGCCAGCTTCCCGTAGAGCCCAGCGGCGCCTCGAATGGCTCCCTGTATCGCAATTCCGAGCTGCCCCGCCGCTACTGTCGTCGCCGGCGACATGTCGCCGGCAGGTTTGACCTGATCGGCCCAGGGGTTGACCCCCCCTGACGTGTGGGCCCAGGCGCCTGCTTAATTAGTGTTAGGTTAGTTAGTGTTAATTAACTTAGTTAATTAGGTGAGCCACTGACATGCGGGCCCCGCCCGGCTAACTAAGTTAGTTAGGGCTAATCATATTTAGGTTAGTCACTGACCAGTGGGCCCAATCCAGTTAGTTAGGGCTAACTAACTTGGTTAGTTGACTGGGTCACTGACCAGTGGGTCCCACTGGTCAGGTTTGACCTGGTCGACGCCTTTGACCTGCTGACGTCACCCCGGCGTCATGCTGACGCAGTATATGCTTCTGGGATTTTAAATAAGTAAGAAATGATTTATTTATTTTCAGAATATGCCCTAAACTTCAATAAATCATAGAAATTCAACCGTAACTCCAAATTAAATTATTTATATATGAAAAATTATCAGAAAAATTCAAGGAATCCATCTGTACCATTTTCATGCATGTTAGAACAATTTATAGCTGCTGTTTAGCACAAATCAATTAAATGGCATTTGAATAATCACATATGGAGTTTAAATTTGAATCTTGTATTCAAACCAACTTCATTTAATCTGTTGCTAGTTGCATTAGCTCAAAACACATTCATTTTGCCATGTCATGATCATGCATCATATTGTGCATTGCATTGATTGTGTTCCCTTCTATGTTGCCGGTATTTGTCCCCTCTCGATAGACGTGATACCGATGATGTGATCATTGACACTGATGAAGACTCAATGCTATCTTCAGAAGTGCCAGGCAAGCAAAACCCCCTTGTTCATTCCGATACAAACCCACTCTCTCGCTCCTGCTCTCTTTTACTGCATTAGGACAACAACGATTCATCTGTTACTTGTTGCGGTAGTTGAACCCCTTTATCCTTTGCATGACCTGTCATTGCCACAGTAAATAGATGAAACCCACTAGCATGAGTAGGAGTTGTTTGAGCCCTGTTGTGCCTACTCATTCTTGCTTGTTTGTCATGCCTGCTACTGCTTAGAGTTGTGTCAGGTCTGATTTATCCGGGATGAATCAGAGGTGTGTGAACATGTCCTACTGTGTGTGAGCTAAGTGGTGAACACGATTTGGTAAAGGTAGCGGTGAGAGGCCATGTAGGAGTACATGGTGGGTTGTCTCATTGAAGCCGTCCTTAGGAACTGAGTTCTATGTTTGTGATCCATGATTCACCTACTACCATACATTGGGCCCTGAAATATGACCCCGCTCGACTTCTTATTCACCTAGTCCTCTGTCCAGGAGTTGCAAGTAGTTTCTGGTGTTTGTAGCTTACTGGAGGCCGTGGACAGCGCTGACCGTAGGGGTGGGCTGTGATGCGGTAGGTACGTGGCACGGTGTACCGGATGCCCGTTTGGTATCTCGGGAACCCTGTTCACATCGTTTGGGGCTGTGAGCGAAACTCCGGCCGGATCTCCTCATGGATGGAACCCGAATAGGCGATAAACCTGGACTAGAGACTTGAGTGTTTAGGTAGGTCGTGGTCTACACCCACGTCGGCTTTCGCTTGAAGTCTGCCGAGCACATGTCGTGTGCAGACGCTAAGTGGTGGAAACATGTATGAAGAAGTACACCCCTGCAGGGTTAACATCAACTATTCGAATAGCCGTGTCCGCGGAAAAGAACTTCTGGGTTGCTTATATCAGTTCATAGACAAGTGAAAGTGGATACTCTAAAATACGCAAGATAAGCGTGAGTGCTATGGATGGCGTTCTCGTAGGGAGACGGGAGCGGATCCATAGTGGTGTATTGATATGGTGAATATGTGGACTCGTGTGCGCCACCTCAAAAGAGTTACTTGCAGTCGTAGTTTAGGATAGCCACCGAGTCAAAGCTGGCTTGCTGCAGTTAAACCCCACCATCCCCTTGTTGAAAATGATGCATATGTAGTTAGTTCTGATGTAAGTCTTGCTGGGTACATCTGTACTCACGTTTGCCTATTTTATGTTTTTTCAGTCTCACTAGTAGTTCCACGTGGACTTCGACGTTTAGCTTGATACCTCAGCTACGATCTTGTGCCTCGGCAGGATTGGTAGATAGTCAGGCTTCTCAGCCTTTTTCATTTATAGATGTCTGTACTCAGACATGATAGCTTCCGCTTGTGCTTTGACTTGTATGCTCTGATTGTTGGGTCATGAGACCCATGTTTGTAATATCTCGCTCCTCGGAGCCTATTGAATAAACTACTTGAGTCGTAGAGTCATTTTGTGATGCCATGTTGTATTGCACATATCGAGCATATTGTGTGTATGTTATTGAAATGCTTGGTATGTGTGGGATCTGACTATCTAGTTGTTTATCTTTAGTAGCCTCTCTTACCGGGAAATGTCTCCTAGTGTTCCACCGAGCCATGGTAGCTTGCTACTGCTCCGGAACACTTAGGCTGGCCGGCATGTGTCCTTCTTCGTTCCTGTGTCTGTCCCTTCGGGGAAATGTCACGCGATGAATACCGGAGTCCTGTTAGCCCGCTACAGCCCGGTTCACCGGAGTCCTGCTAGCCCAGTGCTACAGCCTGGATTCACTCGCTGATGACCGACACGTTCGATGCTGGGTCATGGATGCCTGTCCCTGTAAGTTTGTGCCACTTTGGGTTTACAACTAGCCATGTCAGCCCAGGCTCTTTATCATATAGATGCTAGCGACACTGTCATATACGTGTGCCAAAAGGCGCAAACGGTCCCGGGTAAAGGTAAGGCGACACCCGTGGGAATACCGTGCGTGAGGCCGCAAAGTGATATGAGGTGTTACATGCTAGATCGATGTGGCATTGAGTCAGGGTCCTGACAGCGTTGGTATCAGAGCTTGACTGCCTGTAGGATTACCAAGCCAAACTGGTCAAAGTTGAGTCTAGAAATTCTTTAGTTATATAAGGGAATTGATTGTGGATGGAACGTAAGGCTCTTTTTACTCCTTATACCTTATGCCCTTCTGATCTGAGTCATCTTATCTTTCCTACGGGGTTAAGGAAACTAGGTCTTCTCATCTATCTATCAGGATGACGTGTTACTAATCAGTAGACTTATAAGATTGTTGGATTTAAGCTTGAGTTCAGTTCCTACTACTTCTGTATGTTATCTGTTGATCTCGGAACCTTGCTATTGTGATGTTGAGTGGTTATGCCACCATTTTTGTGAATGTCTCAAATCTTTTTTGAGCATTTACAGCCGTTATGCTGTCCGAGTCTTCCCAGGTTTCTAAATAGTCTGATGCATTCGCAAAATCCTTTCCCTCTGGTTTTGATGTTCCTTTATGCCAGCTCAATCACACTAATTGTTGAGTTAAGGTATTCTATTGCCTTGACATTTATGTTGGAGTTATTATTATGACCCTAGGTGTCTCAGGGGATCATCTAGTGGTCTAGCCATGATTTGTGTCCTAGTGTGAAGATTCTGGCCTTTATTATCGAAAGCATCCTGTGATGCCATTTAGTTAGTAGGTATTCTATTCCTGGGTTCTTAAACCCGATATTCACCCTACTTACATCATGTTGATAGTGTTGCTAGTTCCTTTAGTATATTAGTAACCTTTGCGATAGTCCTCGAGGTCCGTGGTATATCGTTCTTCCAAATACCATGAATCATTATGGGAGAAGTTTGTTGGATCAAAAGATCACAAAAGGCCCTCTATGAGTTCTCCATGCTATATTGTGACTCTGCCAGCTCAACCTTTCTGCATGGGTTATCCGGAAGAATTATGTTGAACTTTGTTCGGCATACCAACCCATGTATCCACAACTCAGAAAGTTATATGTTCCTTTGAGTTGTCCCTCTTTAGTTGTCTACTGACCTTCGTCTATCAATTGATAGTCAAGAGTATGCGTGCGTTCGTTTATCGATGCCTATTACTCTTGTGGTCCGTCAAGCCATTCTATCGCGGAATGACTAGGAGAAACAAACTCCAGTACCTCTTCCCTATCCAGGATTGGGTCAAAGAAGTTGTGCTCCGCAGATCAAATTGCTAATCCAGCTTTTGTTCTGCTCTACCTTGGAGTATTACATATTTTATATCGAGATTGTTATAGGAATTGCACACCATCCTATGAACTCTTGGTACAGTGATACTTCTTGCCATCATTGTTCATTCCTCGGTTCCTGTGTTATTGTAACCGGAATGCCGACAAATGAATCATGGCGTGTGAAATCAATATTGCTAGCAACTCTGTTGCTTGGTAGTTAAATGGACGATAACCTTATTCTTAGCGTGTTGATTATTGAATCGTCACCCTAAGATTGATTGTGCTACCTAGTCCCTATTTCTGGTGCACTCCTCGACCGATGAGTTAGGATCTTGTCAAGTCCTCACTCATTTGATCATATCGTCTTGCCCTCAAAAGCAAGATTGTTCTCGAGCTTAGTAACATATCGGTGGTTCGTGATTTTCCGAAGATCTTCTCGGAAGTATTACCAGGTTGTCACCTGACCGCTGTGTTGAGCTCGTGATCAAGTTAGTTTCTTGTGAACCACCCTTCTCCAAGAATCTGTGTTGGATATCCCTGAGCTAGTTGGTTAAGCTAGACAACAACTTGGAGGGTTGGAAGATAAAAGCTTGCCTGACTTAGTTCGTCCCAAAGGGATATTCTTGTGTAGTGTGTGTTGAAGAAAGATGATATCTTCATCGATTGGTCCCTGTGATCAGTTGCTGGACCTATTGTCTTATCAATCCTTTGATTGAGTGTGGGCTATCGTCAAATCAAATCAGTACCAACGATTCTCGTAATGTTGTCTTATTCGTGGTTGATCCCTCGAGCATACACCATTACATCTTTGGTCTGACCAATGCTATCACCGTGTTCACTTAACTATGGAATTCCTTTTAAAAGGAAACCGAGATGAATTGTTGTTGAGCCCATTGGCAACATCCTTATCTCCTCTATGATGTTGTTGAACATTAAGCTAGTGTTGGAAACTTTTGAAAGCATTTTCTTCATGCTAGCTCATGAAGTATTTGTTTGATGAAAGGAGTGACTTCCTCTTATACACGTGCATTTGGTGAAAGTTGCCGCCGTGAATTTGAGAAAGATTGTTTTGTTTCCTCTGGAATCATCCTCAAATCAGTCATGCACACGTGCGAAGTATTCTGTAGTCTGGAGGCTTGCAACCTTCATTCTATATGTGTCCCTAGCACACTAAGCCACTGATTGACTTGTTCAAGGAAAAGAAATCTATGCTTGGGATCTAATCCATGGACTTGCGTAAAGACTTCGATATCCTCGATGATGGTTCTCCACCTGAACTCGGTAGTGTTTTATTGTAAGACTACCACGTGGTCATGCTTGTCTAGGACATCGTGTTCACATGTTGTAGCAGAACCAGCTCATGTTTTGGAGCTTACTATCGTAGTTCATTCCCCGAGAATCTCGCAACGTCATCTCGTTGATTTGTGTTGCAAACTTTCATTTTTCTTCCTAGACTCGATGAGTCTGGAATATCCTGACACCAACCAGATCTGAATCTCAGGCAGATATGATGGTTTGGAACATTTCCCAAGAACTATAATATTGGTCCCTCGATAACCGGTAAAGTGGATGTCATGGCCAACACACCCAGCCGGAAGACCTATTATTGTAGTATCTTGTTTGAGGAAGTTGGCCACCTCCCCATAAGGATTTCGTAGGATTTACCTCCGTAACTGTTCCTTATGGATTCTGTTGCTCCCGAAGTCCGACCTTTACTTGATGTTCTAGTTATCAAACCATATCTATGAATGGGTTACACTAGCACGTCAAGGAGAACATTAGAAGCGGAGTGCTAAATGTCTCTCGGTCGATCATCCAGATTTTATTTCCTTGGCCCCGCCAAGGGTGAAATCTGAGAAAGTGTTATCCTCCTTTGCATCTGCATCGTCCATCGCTATTCATCATGGTAGTATGTTGTGTTGTCAGCACCCTTGACACGGATGTTGATAAAACCTTGATGATTGTGGAAATGCTCAAGTTCTTGAGAGCACGTACAAGCGCTATGTGTTATCATCGGCTCTAACTGGGATTCCTCTCAGTTTCCTCGGCAATGCTATGACCTTTTCAAACAGTGAATTCACTCTCTATTGATGAGCCTCTCCCCAGTTACCAGAATCATTCCCAGCATTTGCATTTTGTTCCCAGCTTGCACCGCCAATGTGCCATTCTACCATGGGTTTCTTCCATTTCCGATGGTAAGCAAGTTCATCCATTACGTTGTCTTCAACAAGGTAATCCACATCAGCCAAGTCCGAGTATACCATTCCACCGACCCCCTCCAAACGATTGCTCGAGAATTGCCTTAGGCTGGTTTAAAGAGTCTCAATGATCTCTGAATCAAAGGTAATTCTTTTTGCCACTTAAGGGGATATTTCTACGAGTCACCTTCCCTAAGGTGCATCGTTATGGTATCATGGAAACTCAACTCCTCGCTACGTTGACAACCGTTCACCACCCTCTTAGGTGTGGAATTGTGGTCTACCTAGTGAACCTTCGTCATCCGTTTCTTTCCACCCCTCTTGATGTGTATCTCGTGTCTCAACCCGAGAGATGGTCCTATGTCTCATTCCGTGAGTTGTTCGATCTTCGAGAAGATCGACCCTTCTAGAGTCTCCTTCTTCCCTCCATGTCATGTTGACAGGATTTCTCAGAGCAAGACTTCAAGACAATGATGGTGATCGAATCAACGTTCCTATGAAGTGCAACCTGGATCGTGAAGATTGTACTAGTTGCGTTCCCCCTTCACCTTACCCTACGCTTGAATCTCGGGACGAGATTTTTGTTTAGTGGGGGTGAGTTGTCACATCCCTGGTCCTGTTATGCACTAGGCTAGACCTCATGTGAGCATCATGTTTTAATTCAAATGAAATTTGAATTGAGGAATTTTCAAAGCCTCAGAAACCTTCTAAAAATGATCAA
>NC_041390.1:411161148-411196157 GCF_002162155.2 Triticum dicoccoides | reverse complement strand
CTCGCCAGAAGGACCGAGGCGTGGCGCGCGTGCCCGAGAGCCCCGGCCACCTCCTGCTTACCTGCTCGCCGCTGGAGGCACCTGAGGGTGCCACGCACTCCCCTCGACCTTCTCCTACTCTCCCCGTGCCCCTCTCGCTCTCCCTCGCCCTCATCCTCTCCCCCTCCTCTGTCCTCCTCACCCGAACGGAGCCGCCGCCACCGACGAGAACCACCGTGGCCACCGGCCACCCCACGCCTCACCGACGCCCCATGAAGCTCTGCCTCGACCTACTCATCCTCCCCACCACTCCAAGCAACACCAGGAGCCCTGCAGTGACGCCATCGCCGCCATCTTCACCGACGGGCATCGAAGATCGCCGGCCCGATTCTCCGTCTCCAGGTCGCCCCCGAGCCCACTGAGACGCTCTCTGCAACCACAGTGAGCTCATGGACCGATTCCCCCTCCTCTCCTGCTCGCGTTCTTGCTCTAGCCCCGTTCCCCACCTCCGCCGAAGCTCGCCGCCGCCACGGTCGACGAGCTCCATGCTCCTGAGCTCGTCCGCTCGCCCGAGCATCACCAGCGTGCTCGCCGCGCTCCTGTGAACCTGCAGCACCCACGGGTTCTCCCTGTTGTGCACCGTAGCACCGTTTCCGCCAATGCCCGAGGTCCGGCAGCCGCTGAGCTCGACGCCGGCGAGGATTACGGCCACCCCAGCTCGCCCCGGTTGCACTGTTGGATGCGCGGGATCGCCAGCTTCCCGTAGAGCCCAGCGGCGCCTCGAATGGCTCCCTGTATCGCAATTCCGAGCCGCCCCGCCGCTAGTGTCGTCGCCGGCGACATGTCGCCGGCAGGTTTGACCTGATCGGCCCAGGGGTTAACCCCCCCTGACGTGTGGGCCCAGGCACCTGCTTAATTAGTGTTAGGTTAGTTAGTGTTAATTAACTTAGTTAATTAGGTGAGCCACTGACATGCGGGCCCCGCCCGGCTAACTAAGTTAGTTAGGGCTAATCATATTTAGGTTAGTCACTGACCAGTGGGCCCAATCTAGTTAGTTAGGGCTAACTAACTTGGTTAGTTGACTGGGTCACTGACCAGTGGGTCCCACTGGTCAGGTTTGACCTGGTCGACGCCTTTGACCTGCTGACGTCACCCCGGCGTCATGCTGACGCAGTATATGCTTCTGGGATTTTAAATAAGTCAGAAATGATTTATTTATTTTCAGAATATGCCCTAAACTTCAATAAATCATAGAAATTCAACCGTAACTCCAAATTAAATAATTTATATATGAAAAATTATTAGAAAAATTCAAGGAATCCATCTGTACCATTTTCATGCATGTTAGAACAATTTATAGCTGCTGTTTAGCACAAATCAATTAAATGGCATTTGAATAATCACATATGGAGTTTAAATTTGAATCTTGTATTCAAACCAACTTCATTTAATCTGTTGCTAGTTGCATTAGCTCAAAACACATTCATTTTGCCATGTCATGATCATGCATCATATTGTGCATTGCATTGATTGTGTTCCCTTCTATGTTGCCGGTATTTGTCCCCTCTCGATAGACGTGATACCGATGATGTGATCGTTGACACTGATGAAGACTCAATGCTATCTTCAGAAGTGCCAGGCAAGCAAAACCCCCTTGTTCATTCCGATACAAACCCACTCGCTCGCTCCTGCTCTCTTTTACTGTATTAGGACAACAACGATTCATCTGTTACTTGTTGCGGTAGTTGAACCCCTTTATCCTTTGCATGACCTGTCATTGCCACAGTAAATAGATGAAACCCACTAGCATGAGTAGGAGTTGTTTGAGCCCTGTTGTGCCTACTCATTCTTGCTTGTTTGTCATGCCTGCTACTGCTTAGAGTTGTGTCAGGTCTGATTTATCCGGGATGAATCAGAGGTGTGTGAACATGTCCTACTGTGTGTGAGCTAAGTGGTGAACACGATTTGGTAAAGGTAGCGGTGAGAGGCCATGTAGGAGTACATGGTGGGTTGTCTCATTGAAGCCGTCCTTAGGAACTGAGTTCTATGTTTGTGATCCATGATTCACCTACTACCATACATTGGGCCCT
The DNA here is from genome assembly GCF_002162155.2 of Triticum dicoccoides. Lineage (NCBI taxonomy): Eukaryota > Viridiplantae > Streptophyta > Magnoliopsida > Poales > Poaceae > Triticum > Triticum dicoccoides. The sequence goes on along the minus strand of NC_041390.1, from coordinate 411,194,088 downwards.
AAAATATGACCCCGCTCGACTTCTTATTCACCTAGTCCTCTGTCCAGGAGTTGCAAGTAGTTTCTGGTGTTTGTAGCTTACTGGAGGCCGTGGACAGCGCTGACCATAGGGGTGGGCTGTGATGCGGTAGGTACGTGGCACGGTGTACCAGATGCCCGTTTGGTATCTCGGGAACCCTGTTCACATCGTTTGGGGCTGTGAGCGAAACTCCGGCCGGATCTCCTCATGGATGGAACCCGAATAGGCGATAAACCTGGACTAGAGACTTGAGTGTTTAGGTAGGTCGTGGTCTACACCCACGTCGGCTTTCGCTTGAAGTCTGCCGAGCACATGTCGTGTGCAGACGCTAAGTGGTGGAAACATGTATGAAGAAGTACACCCCTGCAGGGTTAACATCATCTATTCGAATAGCCATGTCCGCGGTAAAGGACTTCTGGGTTGCTTATATCAGTTCATAGACAAGTGAAAGTGGATACTCTAAAATACGCAAGATAAGCGTGAGTGCTATGGATGGCGCTCTCGTAGGGAGACGGGAGCGGATCCATAGTGGTGTATTGATATGGGGAATATGTGGACTCGTGTGCGCCACCTCAAAAGAGTTACATTGTAGTCGTAGTTCAGGATAGCCACTGAGTCAAAGCTGGCTTGCTGCAGTTAAACCCCACCATCCCCTTTGTTGATAATGATGCATATGTAGTTAGTTCTGATGTATGTCTTGCTGGGTACATTTGTACTCACGTTTGCCTATTTTATGTTTTTGCAGAGAGACTTCGGTCTCACTAGTAGTTTCGCGTGGACTTCGACGTTTAGCTTGTTACCTCAGCTACGATCTTGTGCCCCGGCAGGATCTGGTAGATAGTCAGGCTTCTCAGCCTTTTTCAGTTATAGATGTCTGTACCCAGACATGATAGCTTCCGCTTGTGCTTTGATTTGTATGCTCTGATTGTTGGGTCATGAGACCCATGTTTGTAATATCTCGCTCCTCAGAGCCTATTGAATAAATACTTGAGTCGTAGAGTCATGTTGTGATGCCATGTTGTATTTGCACATATCGAGCATATTGTGTGTATGTTATTGAAATGCTTGGTATGTGTGGGATCTGACCATCTAGTTGTTTATCTTTAGTAGCCTCTCTTACCGGGAAATGTCTCCTAGTGTTTCCACCGAGCCATGGTAGCTTGCTACTGCTCCGGAACACTTAGGCTGGCCGGCATGTGTCCTTCTTCGTTCCTGTGTCTGTCCCTTCGGGGAAATGTCACGCGATGAATACCGGAGTCCTGTTAGCCCGCTACAGCCCGGTTCACCGGAGTCCTGCTAGCCCAGTGCTACATCCTGGATTCACTCGCTGATGACCGACACGTTCGATGCTGGGTCATGGATGCATGTCCCTGTAAGTTTGTGCCACTTTGGGTTTACAACTAGCCATGTCAGCCCGGGCTCTTTATCATATAGATGCTAGCGACACTGTCATATACGTGTGCCAAAAGGCGCAAACGGTCCCGGGTAAAGGTAAGGCGACACCCGTGGGAATACCGTGCGTGAGGCCGCAAAGTGATATGAGGTGTTACATGCTAGATCGATGTGGCATTGAGTCGGGGTCCTGACAAGTTACACCAATACCCTCGTAAGCGGAGGATTACCAACAGAGTTAGCCGGAGATCTCAGGGAGCTATGTTTGGAGATAGTCCCTAGAGGTTTTGTTGCAGCATTAGAAATTCAGTCAACATTATTGGGAAAGATTCGAGAAGCTCAGAAGGATGATAAGGAAATTGTTGATATAAAGGAGAAGATCAGCAAAGGAAAAGCCAAAGGTTTTCGTGAGGATGAGCACGACACCTTATGGTTTGAGGACCGTGTTTATGTGCCCAATAATGTAGAGATCAGGAAGTTGATACTTCAGGAAGCTCATGACTCGCCATATTCGATACACCCTGGAAACACCAAGATGTATTTGGATTTGAAGGAGCGTTTTTGGTGGACTGGTATGAAGAAGGATATTGCCGAGTATGTAGCCGTATGTGATGTATGTCAGAGAGTGAAGGCAGAACATCAGAAGCCAGCAGGATTACTGCAGCCTATGCCGATACCCGAATGGAAGTGGGATAAGCTTGCCTTGGATTTTATCACCGGATTACCTAGGACCCGATCGGGATATGACTCTATCTGGGTAGTAGTTGATCGGTTGACAAAAGTGGCTCACTTTATCCCAGTGAAAACCACCTATACAAGTGCGAAGTTGGCCAAGACATATATGACCAGGATCGTATGTCCGCATGGAGTTTCGAGGACCATCGTATTAGATAGAGGAACATAGTTTACTTCAAAGTTTTGGCACCAGCTGCACCAAACTTTGGGAACCAAGCTAGAGTTTAGTACATCTTTTCATCCGCAGACAGATGCACAGACCGAGAGAGTCAATCAGATTCTGGAATACATGTTGAGAGCTTGTGCGCTTGATTATGGATCTAGTTGGGATGACAATTTGCCTTACGTGGAGTTCTCATACAACAATAGCTACCAGGCCAGTTTGAAGATGGCACCTTTCGAAGCTTTGTATGGAAGGATGTGCAGGACACCGTTGATGTGGGATGAAGTTGGAGAGCGTCAAATTTTTTGGACCAGATATAATTAAAGAGTCAGAAGAGAAGGTTAAGCTGATTCGAGACAGACTGAAGGTAGCTCAGTCTAGGCAAAAAAGTTATGCAGACTCAAAATGCAAGGAGGTAGTTTATGAAATCGGAGATAGAGCCTATCTTCGTGTGTCACCTCTGCAAGGAGTTAAACATTTTGGAGTCATGGGGAAAGTTAGCCCGAAGATTTGTAGGACCATATCGAGTTTTGGGACATATGGGAGAAGTAGCCTACAAGTTGGAGTTACCTGAAGGACTATCAGGAGTTCATGATGTGTTTCACGTTTCCCAGTTGAAGAAGTGCCATGCAGAGATGGCCGATATTCCTCTGAGAGTTACAGTGCCCCTGGAAGCAATTTAGCTGGATAGTGATCTAACCTATCAGGAGAAACCAGTCAAGATTCTCGAGTTTGCCAGCCGGATCACACGCAGTAAGGTTATCAAGTTTTGCAAAGTTCAGTGGAGCCACCATACCGAGGATGAAGCCACTTGGGAACGAGAGGATGATCTACGGAAAGACCACCCACACTTATTTTCTAGCCAACCCGAATCTCGAGGGTGAGATTCACCTTAAGGGGGGTAGGTTTGTAACATCCCAAATTTCCAATTTGAAATGTTATACATAGGTCATCTATGCATATCATATTTTATTGCATTTTGTTTTGCGATCCTAGAAAATCCTAAGCAACTCAAGGACCCATGGAGAGAGTTGGGGATTTCACTATTTTCATATTTGAATTTTCTTGAATATCGAAACAAGGATCATTTCGGTTTTAATTATTTTTCTTCCGAAAATATTTCATATTAAAAACTATATGAGAGGAGATAATATGACTTCTCCAAAATAAATAATGTATTGGAGGAAAAATATTAAAATCAAATAAATAATTTTTATTTGGATTTTATTGCTATTTTATTTGAATTAGAAAAATTATGCATTTTTTCAAAATTGCATTTTTAGGCCAAGAAACTATTCACTTTGTTCTAAATATTTTATTTAGACGGTGAAAATTTGTTTTGGCATTTTTAGATTTTTATTTTTACTTATTTAGGATTTTTTTATTTTTCGGCGGAATCTGTTTAAAAAAAACTTCTGCAGCCGAACTGGGCCGGCCCAGCCGAGCCAGGCCAGGCCCAGCCGCCCGCCGCCGCCTTCCCAGAGTCCGGTCGGGACACAGGAGGAGCCGCCGCCGCCCGGGACTCCGCCTCCCGAGGCCGAGCCCCTTCCCCACACCACCTCGCCCCCCTTATAAGCTGACCCCGGGCCCCCTGGAGCCCCACATCGCCGCGCCTCGCCCTGCCTCGCCGGAGCCGCGCCGCATGTCGCCGCACTCGCCGCCACGCCGCAGCCCGCCGCGCACGCCGCCACGCCACTGCCGCACCGTGCCGCGCCCCGCCCTGCCTCGCCGGAGCCGCGCCGCACGCCGCCGGAGCCGCCGTCATTCCCGATCCGATCCGCCTATTGGTTTTTTCGGTTTAGGTAAAAACCGATCGGTTTTTTAGAAACCCTAGATGTGTTTTTTTATTTTATCGGTTCAGTTTTTCTCGGTTTAGTTATTTAGCGGACGTCCGTCCGTTCATTCGTTTTTACGAACGCTTTTCGCCGGTTAGATCCAGACAGCGAACGTTCGTTCGTTAGTCTTTTCTTTTTATTTTATTTTCAGCCAGGGACCTATCCACGGTTATTTTTATCGCATATTAGCCCCTGATCTTCAAACCCTCGCCGTTTCTTAACCGTTTGTCCAAATCTAGTGAAACCAACGCCAAAATCTTCGTCTCGAACCCCTCTTTCTGGTTAATCAACTTGAACAAGGTTTTTTTTGACAAATTAAAATTTGGTTGCAAGCAGATTTGATTTCAAAGTTCTTTTGACCGTAGTTTTGGTTCCGTAGCTCCGATTTGTTTGAATCTTTTTGCAGATTGAATCTTTTTAGTTGAGTTTTCAGATTCGATCTTCTTATTTGAGTTTTACCTGTGCATCTTTGCTTGATTGCTTATGTATGCTATTGTTTCTTTGCGATAGAATTCCCGGAGTGCGAAGCGTGCTACTACAAGTCACTAGGTTTTACGGATCATCAGCAAGGCAAGTAACACTTTGATCATACTCTTTTCTTACCTAGTTTTTATGCATTAGTTTCAACCTCCAAACATTGCATGAGTAGGATCTCTTAACATGTGGGTTTTTGGAAAGTAGGTGATGAGGTAGAACCTATTGCCCTTTTATTATCAAACCCTTGGGAGCTACTTGTACGTTATGCTTATATCGCCATGCTATGCTCGTAGACGTGGATTGGGTTTGAGAGTATCCATGACAGATGTGAGATTATTAATTAATGGTTAACTTAAGGTGGCTACTTAAACACACATCTGGGTGGATTGGTTTCGGGCACCTGGAGAATTCAATGTTGTCCTAGGATATCCCGGAGTACCTGTGTGATCATCCTATGGTTTGCCACCCAGGCTCAAAGGGATTATAAGATTATTCATGCTAGAAACTTCTGTGTGCAACCACAAGCTATTATGGGCTCTAGCATAGTGGAGTAAGTTGCATGACCTCTTCCAGTGATAGGCTAGCAGATGTAGGGGATGTAGGTTGGTACTGTCTACCCGGGGTAAGAGTTAATGCTTCTGAAAGACTGTGTCTCGGTCATCCGTTTCTCAAACACCATGTAGTGTGAGAAATCCAACAGAGGAGATCGAGTCTTGTGGGGAAAAGTGCACAAACTTCTGCAGAGTGTACAAACTAATCATGGTTAGCCGTGTCCCCGGTTATGGACATCGTGAGTATCTGGATCTTGGATTTTCATATTGATCTCATCACTCTAATACTTAATTTGTTGGGTTGTTAATTACTTTCTAATTGGGATTGAGTTGGAGGAACCTTCTCAATGTTTAACAACTACCATGGTAGTTAAATAAAATATATTACTTTGTTGTAGGGGAAAATTGGCTTTTCGCAAAAACATTATAACCATAGAGCCTCCACCAACCATATATGCATGTAGTGATAGCATTTACCTATTCATTTCTCTACTGTGTTATATTGCCAGCATATTCCATGTGCTGACCCGTTTTTCGGGTTGCAACATATCATGTTGCATAATTTTCAGACGAAGGGTAAGGTGCGCTAGGTCGTTTGTCGTGCACTCAGCTATGCCGTTGGATTTGATGGAATCACTCTATCTTCCAAGTCTTCTGTTGTTATCTTATTTAGATGGCCTTAAGCCATATTATTGTAATAAGTTCTCTTTTGAGACTATCGATGTAATAAGTGTGTGATTGCTACTCTGTTATAAATCCTTCGAGTACTGTGTGTTTCAGCATTACCGATCCAGGGATGACACTTATGCATAGAGACTTAACCATCTGAGGTCGGGTCGCTACATCTTTGAGGTTCTTGGTGTTGGATTGAGTATTATGAATCTAAAATTATTTGGTGTTAGTTTAGTATGAACTCTTGGATAGATCGATCGGAAAGAATAGCCTCGAGGTGGTTTCATACCCTACAAATGATTTCTTCTTATGTTCTCTGCTAGATAGGAACTTTGGAGTGATTCTTCATTGCACGTTGAGGGATGGTAATATGATCCAATTATATTAGCATTGTTGAGCGATTGCACTAGCGGAAGTATGAACCCTAGGCCTCATTTTCAAGAATTGCAATACTGTTTGTGCTCCGTTTTATCAATTGATACCTTGTTGTTTTTATTGTTCTTATTACAAAAATCAATATCTACTATCCATATTACACTTGTATCACCATCTGTTTACCGAACTAGTGCACCTATACAAATTACCATTGTAATTGGTGTGTTGGGGACACAAGATACTTTTTATTATTTGGTTGCAGGGTTGTTTGAGAGAGACCATCTTCATCCTACGCCTCCCACGGATTGATAAACCTTAGGTCATCCACTTGAGGGAAAATTGCTATTGTCCTACAAAACTCTGCGCTTGGAGGCCCAACACATGTCTACAAGAATAAAGTTGCTGATGACCCACAAGTATAGGGGATCTATCGTAGTCCTTTCGATAAGTAAGAGTGTCGAACTCAACAAGGAGCTGAAGGAAATGATAAGCGGTTTTCAGCAAGGTATTCTCTGCAAGCACTGAAATTATCGGTAACAGCTAGTTTTGTGGTAAGGTAATTGGTAACGAGTAACAATTGTAAATAAAGTGCAGCAAGATGGCCCAATCCTTTTTGTAGCAAAGGACAAGCCTGGACATTTCTTATATAGAGAAAAGCGCTCCCGAGGACAGATGGGAATTATCGTCAAGCTAGTTTTCATCACATTCATATGATTCGCGTTCGGTACTTTGATAATTTGATATGTGGGTGGACCAGTGCTTGGGTACTGTCCTTACTTGGACAAGCATCCCACTTATGATTAACCCCCATTGCAAGCATCTGCAACTACAACAGAAGTATTAAGGTAAACCTAACCATAGCATGAAACATATGGATCCAAATCAGCCCCTTACGAAGCAACGCATAAACTGGGGTTTAAGCTTCTGTCACTCTAGCAACCCATCATCTGCTTATTACTTCCCAATGCCTCCCTCTAGGCCCAAACAATGGTGAAGTGTCATGTAGTCGACATTCACATGACACCACTAGAGGGATGACAACATACATCTCATCAAAATATCGAACAAATACCAAATTCACATGACTACTAATAGCAAGACTTCTCCCATGTCCTCAGGAACAAATGTAACTACTCGCAAAGCATATTAATGTTCATAATCAGAGGGGTATTAATATGCATAATGGATCTGAACATATGATCTTCCACCAAGTAAACCAACTAGCATCAACTACAAGGAGTAATCAACACTACTAGCAACCCACAGGTACCCATCTGAGGTTTGGATACAAAGATTGGATACAAGAGATGAACTAGGGTTTGAGATGAGATGGTGCTGGTGAAGATGTTGATGGAGATTGACCCCCTCCCGATGAGAGGATCGTTGGTGATGACGATGGTGATGATTTCCGCCTCCCGGAGGGAAGTGTCCCCGGCAGAACAGCTCTGCCGGAGCCCTAGATTGGTTCCGCCAAGGTTCCACCTTGTGGCGGCGGAGTCTCATCCTGAAAGCTTGCTTATGATTTTTTTTCTCGGACGAAAGACCTCATATAGCAGAAGATGGGCACCAGAGGGCCACCAGGGAGCCCACGAGGCAGGGGGCGCGCCCAGGGGGTAGGGCCCGCCCCCCACCCTCGTGGCTAGTGGGTGGCCCCCCTCTGGTACTTCTTGCGCTCACTATTTTTTATATATTCTAGAAATAACTTCCGTGAAGTTTCAGGACTTTTGGAGCTGTGCAGAATAGGTCTCTAATATTTGCTCCTTTTCTAGCCCAGAATCCCAGCTGCCGGCATTCTCCCTCTTCATGTAAACCTTGTAAAATAATAGAGAATAGGCATAAGTATTGTTACATAATGTGTAATAACAGCCCATAATGCAATAAATATCGATATAAAAGCATGATGCAAAATGGACGTATCAACTCCCCCAAGCTTAGACCTCGCTTGTCCTGAAGCGAAAGCCAAAATCGAAAAATATGTCCACATGTTTAGAGATAGAGGTGTCGATAAAAATAAAATACGGACATGAGGGCATCATGATCATTTTTAGAACAACAATATATATATATATATATATATATATATATATATATATATATATATATATATATATATATTGTCATATGATCTCTTATGCTAAAGTAACAATTCAATCACAATTTCAAGTATGAATCATAAACTTCATTGAGAACCAACAAACTCTAATCTCTGTCATTGAGGCAATTTCAATTTATCATAACATTGGAAAGAGTCAATATAAGAGCTTTTCAGCAAGTCCACATACTCAACCATATTTTAGTCTTTCACAATTGCTAACACTCATGCAATATTTATGGGTATGAAGTTTTAATCGGACATAGAGAAAGATAGGGGCTTATAGTTTTGCCTCCCAACGTTTTACGTCAAGGGTAATGTCAACAATGATAGTTCATGGAGACTCACATCCAATTAGCTATATATATCAGGATCTTTCCAACACATTGTGCTTGCCAAAGGATAAAATGTAAAAAAGGAAAGGTGAAGATCACCATGACTCTTATGTAAGGTAGAAGATAAAAGTAAAAGATAGGCCCTTCGCAAAGGGAAGCAGAGGTTGTCATGCGCTTTTATGGTTGGATGCACAAAATCTTAATGCAAAAGAACGTCACTTTATATTGCCACTTGTGATATGGACCTTTATTATGCAGTCCGTCGCTTTTATTTCTTCCATATCACAAGATCGTATAAAGCTTATTTTCTCCGCACTAATAAGTCATACATATTTAGAGAGCAATTTTTATTGCTTGCACCGATGACAACTTACTTGAAGGATCTTACTCAATCCATAGGTAGGTATGGTGGACTCTCAAGGCAAAAACGGGTTGAGGGATATTTGGAAGCACAAGTAGTATCTCTACTTGGTGCAAAGAAATTGGCTAGCATGAGAGGGAAAGGCAAGCTCAACATGTTGGATGATCCATGACAATATAATTTATCTCAGATGTAAGAAAACATAACCCATTACGTTGTCTTCCTTGTCCAATGTCAACTCTTAGCATGTCATACTTTAATGAGTGCTCACAATCATAAAAGATGTCCAAGATAGTATATTTATATGTGAACCTCTCTTTCTTTATTACTTCCTATTAATTGCGACGATGACCAAAACTATGTTTGTCAACTCTCAACAACTTTTATTCATCATACTCTTTATATGTGAGCTCATTACTCTCCATAAGATCCATATGATCTCTTTATTTCTTTTTATTTCTTCTCTTTTATTTTATTCCCTCAAGGTCATAGCAAAATAATCAAGCCCTTGACTCAACACTAATCTCTATTATATATAGCTCACGGACTTGATTACATAGAAGGATCATAAAGCAAACTCACAACTAGATCATACTAAAACTTTATTCTACTAGATCAAGATATTATCAAAATGATCGAACTAAGAAAAACGGTAAAGATAACAGTTGTGATGATGATACGATACCGGGGCACTCCCCCAAGCTTAGCAGTTGCCAAGGGGAGTGCCCATACCCATGTGACTATATCTCTTTTGCTGGTGAAGGAGATGGAGGTGATGATGGATAGCGCACATCGAGCGTAGGAGGTCCTCCAACTTGCGGATAATGCCCTTGAGTGCGATGATATGCTCCTTCAAAAAAATATTTTTACATGTGAGATATTTGTTTTGTATATGAGCTAACTCAATCATCTTGAAAGCTTCGATCTCAGTTGGGGTAAGAAGATTGTGATCAAGTTGAAGGATGTCTTCTGCTGCCGGAACTTGGTCCTCTGTGGCCTTCTTGATCCCTTCATCCTTGTTGATCTCTCCGGGCTCTTCTCTCTTTAGCTCTATCTTCATTAGCCAAGCATCATTGTCACCATTGTTGGAGGAGGAGGGAGACGACATGATGCCTAGCCTTGACAACCCTGACAGAAAACAGATCGAAACAAAGACAGGAGATATTTGCCAGATACGGTGGTCAAAACCTTCGCGAGGTTATATAATGAATTTTTACCGACCAAAAGAAGTATCGTGCAAGAAAATGAAGTCCGGAGAGCACACGAGGTGCCCACAAGGTAGGGGGCGCACCCAGGGGTAGGGCGCGCCCTCCACCCTCGTGGAAGCCTCGTGTCCTTTCCGGTCTGCTTCTTATTTTCCTAATTTCCTAAATATTCCAAAACAGAGAAAAATTGACATTAGAACTGTTTTAGAGTCGGTTTACTTATTGTACCACATACCTATTCCTTTTCGGAGTCTGAAACGTTCTAGAAAGTGTCCCTTATGTATTCCTCCGGGGTTACGGTTTCAATAATATTGGTTTCAACATTTATGGGATTACCTGAGATATAATGTTTGATTCTTTGACCATTCACCATCTTTGGATTTGTGCCTTCGAAGTTGTTGATTTTTATGGCACCGGAATGATAGACCTCCTCGATAACGTAAGGATCTTCCCATTTAGAGATAAGTTTTCCTGCAAAAAATCTCAAACGAGAGTTGTATAACAATACATAATCACCTACATTAAACTCACGCTTTTGTATCCTTTTATCATGCCATCTTTTAACTTTTTCTTTAAATAGTTTGGCATTCTCATAGGCTTGGGTTCTCCACTCATCAAGTGAGCTAATGTCAAATAACCTCTTCTCACCGGCAAGTTTGAAATCATAATTGAGCTCTTTAATGGCCTAATATGCCTTATGTTCTAGCTCAAGAGGTAAATGACACGCTTTACCATAAACCATTTTATACGAAGACATACCCATAGGATTTTTATATGCAGTTCTATAGGCCCATAATGCATCATCAAGTTTCTTGGACCAATTCTTCCTGGATCTATTAACAGTATTTTGCAAAATTAATTTGAGCTCTCTATTACTCAATTCTACTTGACCACTAGACTATGGGTGATAAGGATATGCAATTCTATGATTAACATCATACTTAGCAAGCATTTTACGAAAAGCACCATGAATAAAATGTGAACCACCATTAGTCATTAAATATCTAGGGACTCCAAACCTCGGAAAAATAACTTCTTTAAGCATCTTAATAGAGGTTTTATGATCATCACTACTAGTTGGAATAGCTTCTACCCACTTAGTAACATAATCAACAACAACTAAAATATGTGTATACCCATTAGAGGAAGGAAAAGGTCCCATATAATCAAAGCCCCAAACATCAAATGGTTCAATAACAAGTGAATAATTCATTGGCATTTCTTGACGTCTACTAATATTACCAATTCTTTGACATTCATCACAAGACAAGACAAACTTACGGGCATTCTTGAAGAGATTAGGCCAATAAAAACCGGATTGCAATACCTTATGTGCAGTTCTATCTCCAGCATGGTGTCCTCCATAAGCCTCGGAGTGACACTTGCGTAGGATCTGTTCTTGTCCATGCTCAGGTACACAACGTCTAATAATACCATCTACTCCTTTATAAAGATGTCGGTCATCCCAAAAGTAATGTCTCAAATCATAGAAGAACTTTTTCTTTTGCTAGTATGTGAAACTAGGTGGTATAAATTTAGCAACAATATAATTAGCATAATCAGCATACCATGGAGTAGTACGAAAAGCATTTATGACATTTCATTGTTCATCAGGAAAGCTATCATCAATAGGTAGTGGGTCATCAAGAACATTTTCTAACCTAGACAAGTTGTCTGCAACGGGGTTCTCAACTCCCTTTCTGTAAATAATATGCAAATCAAATTCTTGTAGCAGGAGAACCCATCTACTAAGTCTAGGTTTAGCATCTTTCTTTTCCATAAGGTATTTAATAGCAGTATGACCAGTGTGAATAGTTACTTTAGAATCAACAATATAAGGTCTGAACTTATCACAAGCAAAAACAACTGCTAAAAATTCTTTTTCAGTAGTAGCATAATTTCTCTAGGCATTGTCTAGAGTTTTACTAGCATATTGAATAACATTTAATTTCTTATCAACTCTTTGCCCTAGAATAGCACCTACAGCATAATCACTAGCATCACACATAATTTCAAAGGGTAAATTCCAATCAGGTGGCTGAACAATAGGTGCAGAAATCAATGCTTTCTTAAGTATTTCAAATGCTTCTACGCAATCATCATCAAAGACAAAAGGAATATCTTTTTGTAATAGATTAGTTAGAGGCCGAGAAATTTTTGAGAAGTCCTTAATGAACCTCCTATAAAAACCGGCGTGACTGAGGAAGCTTATTATACCTTTAATGTCCTTGGGACATGGCATCTTTTCAATAGCATCAACTTTAGCTTTATCAACTTCAATGCCTCTTTCAGAAATTTTATGCCCCAAGACAATACCTTCATTAACCATAAAGTGGCATTTCTCCCAATTCAGAACAAGATTAGTTTCTTCACATCTCTGCAAAACTCGATCAAGGTTGCTCAAGCAATCATCAAAAGAGGATCCATAAACGGAGAAATCATCCATGAAAACCTCACATATCTTTTCACAAAAGTCAGAAAATATAGCCATCATGCATCTTTGAAAGGTAGCAGGCGCATTACATAAACCAAAAGGCATACGTCTATAAGCAAAAGTACCAAAAGGGCAAGTAAAAGTGGTCTTTGCTTGATCATCAGCTGAGACAGGTATTTGAGAAAACCGGAGTAACCATCTAGAAAGCAAAATTGTGTATGTTTGGATAATCTTTCTAGCATTTGATCAATAAAAGGTAAGGGGTAATGATCTTTTTAGTAGCCTTATTTAATTTGCGGAAATCAATTACCATCCTATAACCTGTAATAATTCTTTGCGGAATCAATTCATCTTTATCATTAGGAACAATAGTAATACCTCCCTTCTTAGGGACACAATGGACAGGACTTACCCACTGACTATCAGCAACGGGATAAATTATACCTGCCTCAAGGAGCTTTAATATTTACTTTCCTACCACTTCTTTCATCTTAGGATTCAACCGTCGTTGGTGATCAATAACTGGTTTGGCGTATTTCTCCAAATTTATTTTGTGTTGACATAGAGTGGGACTAATGCCCTTAAGATCATCAAGAGTATATCCAATGGCAGCACGGTGCTTCTTCAGAGTTTTCAATAATTTTTCTTCTTCATGCTCTCAAAGGTTAGCACTAATAATAATAGGATATATCTTCTTTTCATCAAGATAAGCATATTTAAGAGTATCAGGTAATGGTTTGAGCTCAAACACGGGATCACCCTTAGGTGGAGGAGGATCCCCTAGGATTTCAACATGCAAGTTGTGTTTCAGAATGGGTCCTTGTTTAAAGATTACTTCATCTATTTCCCTTCTTTCATTCATAAACATATCATTCGCATGGTCTAGCAAATATTGTTCTAAAGGATCATTAGGAGGCACAACAATAGAAGCAAGACCAATAATTTCATCTTTTCTAGGCAATTCTTCATCACGGGGTTGTCTATGAAATTTAGACAAATTAAACTCATGAGACATATCATCCAAACCAATAGTAACAACATCCTTGTTGCAATCTATCTTAGCATTAACAGTATTCAAGAAGGGTCTACCAAATATAATGGGACAAAAGCTATCTTGTGGGGAACCAAGAACAAGAAAATCAGCAGGATATTTAACCTTCCCACACAATACTTCAACATCTCTAACAATCCCAATTGGTGAAATAGTATCTCTATTAGCAAGCTTAATTGTAACATCGATATCTTCTATCTCAGCTGGTGCAATATCATGCATAATTTCTTTGTATAAGGAAATAGGTATTGCACTAACACTAGCACCCATATCACACAAGCCATGATAACAATGATCTCCTATTTTAACAGAAATAACAGGCATGCCTACCACATGTCTATGTTTATCTTTAGCACCAGGTTTAGCAATTCTAGCAATCTCATCACAGAAATAAATAACATGCCCATCAATATTATCAGCCAAGAGATCTTTAACGATAGCAATATTAGGTTCAACTTTAACTTGCTCAGGAGGTGTGTGTGTCCTAATATTACTCTTGTTGACTACAGTTGAATCTTTAGCATGATCCTTAATTCTAATAGGGAAAGGTGGTTTCTCAACATAAGCAGTGGGGAGAACAGGATCATCATAAGTGATAGTTTTTTCTTCAACTTTAATAGGTGCAACTACTTTTGTTTCAATGGGAGGATTATATTTAAACCACTTCTCCTTAGGGAGATCAACATGAGTAGCAAAGTATTCACAGAAAGAAGCTACTATCTCAGAGTCAAGTCCATATTTAGTGCTAAATTTACGAAAAACATCAGTATCCATAAAAGATTTAACACAATCAAACTTAGGTGTTATACCTGACTCCTTTCCTTCGTCGAGATCCCAATCTTCAGAGTTGCGTTTAATTCTCTCCAATAAATTTCATTTAAATTCAATGGTCTTCATCATAAAGGAACCAGTACAAGAAGTATCGAGCATGGAGCGATTGTTGTCAGAAAGCCGAGCATAAAAATTTTGAATAATCATTTCTCTTGAGAGATCATGACTGGGGCATGAATATAACATTGACTTAAGCCTCCCCCAAGCTTGAGCGGTGCTTTCTCCTTCGCGAGGACAAAACTTATATATATAATTACAATCATGATGAACAAGATGTATAGGATAAAACTTCTGGTGAAATTCCAATTTCAATCGCTTATAGTCCCATGATCCCATATCATCACATAGCCTATACCATGTCAATGCATCTCCCTTCAAAGATAAAGGGAAGACCTTCTTCTTGATAACATCATCGAGCATAGCTGCAAGCTTAAATAATCCACAAACTTCATCCACATAGATTAAGTGTAAGTCGGGATGCAATGTTCCATCTCCTGCAAAAGGATTAGCTAGCAGTTTCTATATCATACCCGAAGGAATTTCGAAGTAAACATTTTCATTTTTAGTAGGTCCAGTAGGTTGAGGAGCAACTATTTGCTCTATCGGTCAGGGTGAAGATACCCCGAACAAGCCCCTCAAAGGATTACTTTCCATAGTAACAAGTGACAGTAAATTTCAGCACACTATATAAATTTTTCCTTACCAAATTCCACCTACCAAAGGCGCTTCACTCCCCAGCAACGGTGCCAGAAAAGAGTCTTGATGACCCACAAGTATAGGGGATCTATCTTAGTCCTTTTGATAAGTAAGAGTGTTGAACCCAACGAGGAGCAGAAGGAAATGATAAGCGGCTTTCAGCAAGGTATTCTCTGCAAGCACTGAAATTACCTGTAACAGATAGTTTTGTGATAAGGTAATTGGTAACGAGTAACAAGTAACAAGTGTAAATAAAGTGCAGCAAGATGGCCCAATCCTTTTTGTAGCAAAGGACAAGCCTGGACAATTTCTTATATAGAGAAAAGCGCTCCCGAGGACACATGGGAATTATCGTCAAGCTAGTTTTCATCACATTCACATGATTCGCGTTCGGTACTTTGATAATTTGATATGTGGGTGGACCGGTGCTTGGGTACTGTCCTTACTTGTACAAGCATCCCACTTATGAGTAACCCCCATTGCAAGCATCCGCAACTACAACAGAAGTATTAAGGTAAACCTAACCATAGCATGAAACATATGGATCCAAATCAGCCCCTTACGAAGCAACGCATAAACTAGGGTTTAAGCTTCTGTCACTCTAGCAACCCATCATCTACTTATTACTTCCCAATGCCTCCCTCTAGGCCCAAACAATGGCGAAGTGTCATGTAGTCGATGTTCACATGACACCACTAGAGGGATGACAACATACATCTCATCAAAATATCGAACGAATACCAAATTCACATGACTACTAATAGCAAGACTTCTCCCATGTCCTCGGGAACAAACGTAACTACTCACAAAGCATATTCATGTTCACAATCAGAGGGGTATTAATATGCATAATGGATCTGAACATATGATCTTCCACCAAGTAAACCAACTAGCATCAACTACAAGGAGTAATCAACACTACTAGCAACCCACAGGTACCAATCTGAGGTTTGGATACAAAGATTGGATACAAGAGATGAACTAGGGTTTGAGATGACATGGTGCTGGTTAAGATGTTGATGGAGATTGACCTCCTCCCGATGAGAGGATCGTTGGTGATGACGATGGTGATGATTTCCCCCTCCCAGAGGGAAGTGTCCCCGGCAGAACAGCTCTGCCGGAGCCCTAGATTGGTTACGCCAAGGTTCCGCCTCGTGGCGGTGGAGTCTCGTCCCGAAAGCTTGCTTATGATTTTTTCTCGGACGAAAGACCTCATATAGCAGAAGATGGGCACCGGAGGGCCACCAGGGAGCCCACGAGGCAGGGGGCGCGCCCAGGGGGCTAGGTCGCGCCCCCACCCTCGTGGCTGGTGGGTGGCACCCCTCTAGTACTTCTTGCGCTCAGTATTTTTATATATTCTGGAAATAACTTCCGTGAAGTTTCGGGACTTTTGGAGCTGTGTAGAATAGGTCTCTAATATTTGCTCCTTTTCTATCCCAGAATCCCAGCTGCCGTCATTCTCCCTCTTCATGTAAACCTTGTAAAATAAGAGAGAATAGGCATAAGTATTGTGACATAATGTGTAATAATAGCCCATAATGCAATAAATATCGATATAAAAGCATGATGCAAAATGGACGTATCAATTGCATAGAAGACATCAAGCACCGGTCCACCCGCATATCAAATTATCAAAGTAGCAAACACAAATTAAACCAACATGATGAAAGTTACTAGATGAAATTCCCGTGTACCCTCAAGAACACTTTGCTTATCATAAGAGACCATTTTGGCCTGTCCTTTGCCACAAAAGGATTGGGTTACCTTGATGCATATTATTTTCCATTACTATTACTTGCTCGTTACAAATTATCTTGCTATCAAACTACTCGTTACTTATAATTTTAGTGCTTGCGGAGAATACCTTGCTGAAAACCGCTTGTCATTTTCTTCTGCTCCTCATTGGGTTCGACACTCTTACTTTTCGAAAGGACTACGATTGATCCCCTATAAAATTGGGTCATCAAGGCCCTTTTCTGGTGCCATTGCCGGGGAGTGAAGTGCTCTTGGTAAGTGGAAATTGGTAAGGAAAAATTATTACTACATGCTGAAATTTACTGTCACTTGTTACTATGGAAAACAATGCTTTGAGGGGTTTGATCGGGGTATATTCACCTCGACCGGAACCACAATTAGTCACCCCTCAACCTACTGCACCTACTGAAAATATTGGTTATGAAATTCCTTCGGGTATGATAGAACAACTGCTAGCTAATCCTTATGCAGGAGATGGAACCGAACATCCTGATATGCACTTGATATATGTGGAAGAAATTTGTGGATTATTTAAGCTTGCAGGTTTACCCGGAGATGAAGCTAAGAAGAAGGTATTCCCTTTATCTTTGAAGGGAAAAGCATTGGCATGGTATAGGCTATGTGATGATAAAATACCCTACTATTTATCTTGTTCTTGGTTCCCCACAAGATGACTTTTGTCCCATTATCTTTGGTAGACCTTTCTTGAACACCGTTAATGCTAAAATAGATTGTGAGAAACAAACTGTCGGTGTTAGTTTTGGTGATGAGTCTCATGAATTTAATTTTTCTAAGTTTAGTAGAAAACCTCATAAAAAGAATTGCATAGTAAGGATGAAATTATTGATCTTGCTTCTATTGATGTACCTCCTACTGATCCTTTAGAACAGTATTTGCTAGACCATGAGAATGATATGCATATGCATGAAAGAAGTGAAATAGATAAGATTTTGTTTGAACAACGTCCTCTGCTTAAACACAATTTGCCTATTGAAACTCTAGGGGTCCTCCTCCACCTAAAGGTGATCATGTGTTTGAATTAAAACAGTTACCAGACACTTCGAAATATGCTTATCTCGATGAGAAAAAGATTTATCTTGTTATTATTAGTGCTAACCTTTCAGAATATGAAGAAGACAGATTATTGAAAGTTCTAAGGAAGCACCAAGCTGCTATTGGATATACTCTTAATGGTCTTAAGGGTATCAGTCCCACTCTATTTTTGCACAAGATTAATATGGAACCTGATGTAAACCCGTTGTTGATCACCAACGTCGGTTAAATCCGAAGATGAAAGAAGTGGTAGAAACAGAAATATTAAAACTTCAGGAAGCAGGTATAATCTATCCTATAGCTATTAGTATATGGGTAAGTCCTATCCATTGTGCCCCTAAGAAAGGAGGTATTAATGTTGTTCCTAATGATAAAAACGAACTTATTCCACAAAGAATTGTTACAGGACATAGAATGGTAATTGATTTTAGAAAATTAAGCAAATCAACTAGAAAAGATAATTACCCTCTACCTTTTATTGATCAAATGCTAGAAAGATTATCTAAGCACACACATTTTTGCTTCCTTGATGGATATTCTGATTTTTCACAATACCTGTATCTCAACCTGATCAAAAAATACCACTTTTACTTGTCCTTTTGGAACTATGCTTATAGGCGTATGCCTTTTGGTTTATGCAATGCACCTGCTACCTTTCAAAGATGTATGACTGCTATATTCTCCGACTTTTGTGAGAAGATTGTTGAGGTTTTCATGGATGACTTTTCTGTTTATGGGAAGTATTTTGATGATTGTTTAAGCAATCTTGATCGAGTTTTGCAGAGATGTGAGGAAAAAAATCTTGTCTTGAATTGGGAGAAGTGCCACTTTATGTTTAACAAAGGTATTGTTTTGGGCCATAAAATTTCTGAAAGAGGTACTGAGGTGGACAAAGCTAAGGTTAATGCAATTGACAAAATGCCATGTCCTAAAGATATCAAATGTATTTGTACTTTCCTTGGTCATGCTCGTTTCTATAGGAGATTTATCAAAGACTTTTCTAAAATTTCTAGGCCTCTTACAAATCATTTGCAAAAGGATATTCCTTTTGTTTTTGATGATGATTGTTTAGAAGACTTCGAAACACTCAAGAAAGCCTTAATTTCTGCACCTATTGTTTAACCACCTGATTGGAACTTTCCTTTTGAAACTATGTGTGATGCTAGTGATTATGTTGTTGGTGCTGTTCTAGGACAAAGTTGATAAGAAAATGAATGTCATTCACTACGCAAGTAAAACTCTAGACAGTGCACAAAGAAATTATGCTACTACTGAAAAAGAATTTCTAGCGGTGGTGATTGCTTGTGATAAATTTGGATCCTATATTATAGATTCAAAAGTAATTGTACACACTTATCATGCTGCAATAAAGTATCTTATGGAAAAGAAAGATGCCAAACCTAGGCTTATTCGATGGGTTCTCTTTCCACAAGAGTTTGATTTGCATATCAGTGATATAAAAGGAGCGGAGAACCCCGTAGCTGATAACCTGTCTAGGTTGGAGAATGTTCTTGATAACCCACTACCTATTGATGATAGTTTTCGTGATGAGAAATTAGCTGCAATAAATGTTTCTAATAATACACCTTGGTATGCTGACTATGCAAATTATATTGTTGCTAAATACATACCCCCTAGCTTTACTTACCAACAAAAGATAAAAATTCTTCTATGATTAAAGACATTACTTTTGCGATGACCCACATCTTTATAAAGAAGGAGCAGAGGATATTATTAGACATTGTGTACCTCAACATGAAAAGGAACAAATCCTACGAAAATGTCACTCCGAAGCTTATGGAGGACATTGATGTCTACTACGCAACTTTATTCTTGTAGACTCGTGTTGGGCCTCCAAGCGCAGAGTTTTGTAGGACAGTAGCAATTTTCCCTCAAGTGGATGACATAAGGCTTATCAATCCGTGGGAGGTGTAGGATGAAGATGGTCTCTCTCAAACAACCCTACAACCAAATACAAGAAATCTCTTGTGTCCCCAACACACCCAATACAATGGCAAATTGTATAGGTGCACTAGTTCGGCGAAGAGATGGTGATAAAAGTGTAATATTGATGGTAGAAATATATTTTTATAATTTGAATAAACAAAAACAGCAAGGTAGCAAATAGTAAACGAGCACAAAAACGGTATTCAAATGCTTGAAAATGAGGCCTAGGGTCCATACTTTCGCTAGTGCAATCTCTCAATGATGCTAATATAATTGGATCATATAACCATCCCTCAACGTGTAATGAAGAATCACTCCAAAGTTCCTATCTAGCGGAGAACATAAGATGGAATTGTTTGTAGGGTACAAAACCACCTCAAAGCTATTCTTTCCGATCAATCTATCCTAGAGTTCATACTAAAATAACACGAAGCAGCTATTCTTTTCGATCGATCTAACCAAGAGTTCGTACTAAAATAACACCAAAGCAAATTCAGATTCATAATATTCAATCCAACATAAAGAACTTCAAACAGTGCCCCAAGATTTATACAGGAGAAACAAAGACAAGAATGTGCATCAACCCCTATGCATAGATTACCCCAATGTCACCTCGGGAATCTGCGAGTTGAGTGCCAAAACATATATCAAGTGAATCAATATGATACCCCATTTTCACCATGAGTATTCAATTGCAAGACATATATCAAGTGTTCTCAAATCCATAAAAGTATACAATCCGATAACAACGAAATCTCAAAGGGAAAAACTCAATTCATAACAACAAGATAGAGAGGGGAAAACACCATATGATCCGATTATATTAACAAAGCCCGCTATACATCAAGATCGTGACATATCAAGAACACAAGAGAGAGAGAGAGAGAGAGAGAGAGAGAGATTAAACACATAGCTACTTGTACAACCCCTCAGCCCCGAGGGTGGACTACTCCCTCCTCATCATGGTGGCCACCGGGATGATGAAGATGGCCACCGGTGATGATTTCCTCCTCCGGCAGGGTGCCAGAACGGGGTCTAGATTAGTTTTCGGTGGCTACAAAGCCTTGCGGCGGCGGAACTTCTGATCTAGGTTAACCCCTGATGGTTTCTCTATTTATAGGATTTTTTGGCGTTGGTTTCACGATAAGATGGGCCTCGAGGTGAGCACAACCCACCGGGGCACGGGTAAGAGCCCAGGCGCGCCCTGGTGTCTTGTGCCCTACTCCTTCACCTTTTGGTCCTTCCACGAAGTTTCGGGGGTCTCTTTTGTTCCAAAAAAAATCGTCAAAAAGTTTCAGCTCATTTGGAGAACTTTCATTTCTGCACAAAAGACAACACCACGATAGTTCTACTGAAAACAACGTCAGTCCGGGTTAGTTCCATGCAAATCATACCAAACCCATATAAAATTGTTGTAAACATGGCATGAATACTTCATAAGTTATAGATACGTTGGAGATGTATCATCATCCCCAAGCTTAATTCCTACTCGTCCTCGAGTAGGTAACTGATAAAAGAAATAATTTATGAAGTGTGAATTCTAGCAAAGTGCACAAGTTTGATCAATAATAATTTCAATCACTTTTCCAAGCATCATAACAGTAATTATTTCTTGTAAAACTTCTCATGTTATAGTAGCAACCAATTCATATGTTAAGGTTCAAACGATGAATTCTCTTGAAACTCAACAACCTATGTTCTCAGTCACCAAGCAATTGTAATTCAACTTATTCAATAGGGTCTAAGTAAGAGCTCCCCATACTCGACCATCCTATAGTCTTCTATGATCGCTAACACTCACCGCATACACATGAACAAAATGTTTCAACCAGACACATAGAAAGATAGGGGCTTATAATTTCGCCTCCCAACGTATTCAACTCAAGGGTGATGTCAACAATAATAGCTCATGCTACCCATATCCAACTGGATATATGTGCCTAGATCTTTCCTCACCACATGATGCTTGCCAAAAGAGAAAACTAAAAAGGAATAGAGAGAAAAACTTTGACTCTTGCATAAAAGTAAATACATAAAAGTAAAAGATAGGCCCTTCACAGAAGGAAGCAGAGGTTGCCATGCGCTTATTTGTTTGTATGCTCAACCCCTTAGTGCAAAATAACGTCACATTATATTGCCACTTATGATAGCAACCTTTCTTATGCAGTCTGTCGCTTTTATTCTTTGCCATCACAAGTTCGTACAACGCTCAATTTTCTCTTAACTAAATGATCTAACACTTTTAGAAGCAATTTTTATTTCCTTATTGCACCGATGACAACTTACTTGATGGATCTTACTCAATCCTTAGGTAGGTATGGTGGACTCTTGAAAATAAGATTTGGGTTTATGGGTTTTTGGATGCACAAGTAGTATCTCTACTTGGTGCGGAATTTTTGGCTAGCAAAGATGGGGGGCAAGCACCACATGTTGAAGGATCTATGACAATATAACTTCTATGTGAATATGAACAAACATAAACCATTACGTTCTCTTCTTTGTCCAACGTCAAATTTTTTGGCATATAATATTTTGATGGGGGCTCACAATCACAAAAGATTTCCAAGATAGTGTATTTTCATGTGAAAGTTCTCTTCCTTACACTAATTATTCTTGAATTGCTTGTATGACCAATATTGTGATTGTCAAGCCTCAAAAGATTCACTTTATAAACCCAATGTGAAGCTACCACTAGGCAGGATATGATTTCAACTTCATGACATTCAATTTATTCAACAATTTACTCATAGGATATAAGTGAAGCACAAGAGTAAATGACAAGCTACTCCAAAAAGATATACGTGAAGATCAAGCGAGTAGTTATGTAAATGGGTAGCTATTTGAGGACTCTCTCTTATTAAAAACTTCCAGGTCTAAGTATTTTATTAAAACAGTAAGAAAAAACAAAATAAAATTACATTCTAAGAATATCACACATCATGTGAAGAAACAAAAACTTAGGCTCAACCGATACTAACCGATAATTGTTGAAGAAGAAAGGTGGGATGCCCACCGGGGCATCCCCAAGCTTAGATGCTTGAGACTTCTTGAAACATTATCTTGGGGTGCCTTGGGAATCCCCAAGCTTGAGCTTTTGCGTCTCCTTAATTCCTCTCATATCATGGTTTTCCTAAATCTCAAAAGCTTCATCCACACAAAACTCAACAAGAGCTCGTGAGATACGTTAGTATAAACCAATGCAACAACCTTATCATTATATACTGTAGAAAATCACTAAAAATATTATTAGACATTGCATACTAAATGCCTCTGCATATTTAATACTCCTATCCTCAAATAGGATCATTAAACAAGCAAACATATGCAAACAATGCAAACATAACAGCAATCTGCCAAAACAGCACAGTCTGTAAAGAATGCAAGAGTATCGATACCTCCCTAACTCCAAAAGTTATGAAAATTTACCACATTGTAGAAAATTTATCAGATCTTATTTTGAAAAAAGTTTCAACATTTTATCACATTATGACTTTTCCATGGAATTGTTGCAACAGTGGTAAACTTTCTGCTTTCAAACAGCAACATGTATACTTGCAAAATAAGCATGGCCAAGGCTATCATTGCCACTTTTATTGAAATAAAAGATGCAAAAATATATTCGAAATAACAGAAAGCAAATCCTAACAAAATAAAAAGATTCTCCAAGCAAAACACATATCATGTGACAAATGAAAACATAGATCCAAGTGAGGTTACCGATAATGTTGGAGACGAAAGAGGGGATGCCTTCCGGGCGTCCCCAAGCTTAGTTGCTTGGATCTTCTTTGAATATTACCTTGTGGTGCCTTGGTCATCCCCAATATTAGGGTCTTGTCACTCCTTATTCTCCTCATATTGACATCTCACCCAAAACTTGAAAACTTCAATCACACAAAACTTAACGAAACTTTGTGAGATAGGTTAGTATGATAAAGAGCATGCCGTTTCACTTTGATACTGTCAAAGAAAATATCCATAATTGTTTACACACAATTCCTACTGCAGCATGTCATTTACACAATTTATATTGAGCAATATAAGCCATGGAAACTAGAAAACAAGCAAACTATGCATAGAAACAGAATATTTCAAAAACAGAACAGTCTGTAGTAATGTGTATTCCAACCATACTTATGCTACTCCAAAAATTCTGAAAAATAGGAAAATCTTGGTAATTTGTCTATTAATCTTCTGCAAAAAGAATAAGCATTTAATACTCTTCTGTTAAAAATGAGAATTGTTTTCCTAAGTGCAAAAGTTTCTGTTTTTCAGCAAGATCAAATCAACTATCACCATAGACCATCCCAAAGGTCTTACTTGGCACTTTATTGAAAAAAAGCTATAAAACATGATTACTACAGTAGCCTAATCATGTGAACACACAAATACAGTAGGTATAAATGTTGGCTTGTCTCCCAGCAAGCGATTTTCTTTAATGCCTTTTAGCTAGGCATGATGATTTCAATGATGCTCGCATAAAAGATAAGGATTGAAACATAACAAGAGCATCACAAAACATATGACTAGCACATTTAAGTCTAACCCACTTCCTATGTATTGGGATTTTGTGAGAAAACAACTTACGGGAACAAGAATTAACTAGCACAGGAAGGCAAAACAAACATAAATTCAAGATTTTCAACACATAGAGAGGAAACTTGATACTATTGCAATTCCTACAAGCATAAGTTCCTCCCTCATAATAATTTTCAGTGGCATCATGAAGAAATTCAACAATATAACCATCACATAAAGCATTCTTTTCATGACACAAAAGCATATAAAACTTATTACTCTCCACATAAGAAAATTTCTTCTCATCAATTATAGTGGGAGCAACCTCAACAAAATAACTATCACGAGAGTGAAAATTAAAATCACGATGACAAGTTTCATGGTTATCATTATTCTTTATAGCATACATGGCATCACCATAATCATTATAGATAGCAACTTTGTTCTCATAATCAATTGGAACCTCTTTCAAAATAGTGGATTAATCACTAAATGAAGTCATGACCTCTCCAAATCCACTTTCATAATTATCACAATAAGATTCAACACCCTCCAAAATAGTGGGATCATTACTTCCTAAGACACTCATCCAAACCCAATTTCATCAATATAATCATCATAAATAGGAGGCATGCTTTCATCATCATAAATTTGCACATCAAAACTTGGGGAACAAAAAATACCATCTTCATCAAACATAGCATCCCCAAGCTTGTAGCTTTGCATATCATTAGCATCATGGATATTCAAAGAATTCATACTAACAACATTGCAATCATGATCATCATTCAAGTATTTTGTGCCAAACATTTTACTGACTTCTTCTAACAATTGAGCACAATTTTCCGAACCATCATTTTCAAGAAAGATATTATAAAGATGATCAATAATATGATGCAACCTCAATTTCATTTTTACTTAGTTTTCTTTTATAACCCAAACTAGTGATAAAACAAGAAACTAAAAGATTCAATTGCAAGATCTAAATATATACCTTCATGCACTCACCTCCCCAGCGGCGGCGCCAGAAAAGAGCTTCATGTCTACTACACAACTTTATTCTTGTAGACTCGTGTTGGGCCTCCAAGCGTAGAGTTTTGTAGGATAGTAGCAACTTCCCCTCAAGTGGATGACCTAAGGTTTATCAATCTGTGGGAGGTGTAGGATGAATATGGTCTCTCTCAAACAACCCTACAATCAAATACAAGAAATCTCTTGTGTCCGCAACACACCCAATACAATGGCAAATTGTATAGGTGCACTATTCGGCGAAGAGATGGTGATAAAAGTGTAATATTGATTGTAGAAATATATTTTTATAATCTGAATAAATAAAAACAGCAAGGTAGCAAATAGT
The DNA here is from genome assembly GCF_002162155.2 of Triticum dicoccoides. Lineage (NCBI taxonomy): Eukaryota > Viridiplantae > Streptophyta > Magnoliopsida > Poales > Poaceae > Triticum > Triticum dicoccoides. The sequence goes on along the minus strand of NC_041390.1, from coordinate 411,168,238 downwards.
AAACGGGCACAAAAACGGTATTGCAATGCTTGAAAATGAGGCCTAGGGTCCGTACTTTCGCTAGTGCAATCTCTCAATGATGCTAATATAATTGGATTATATAACCATCTCTCAACGTGCAATGAAGAATCACTCCAAGGTTCCTATCTTGCGGAGAACATAAGACGGAATTGTTTGTAGGGTACGAAACCACTTCGAAGTTATTCTTTCTGATCAATCTATCCTAGAGTTCGTACTAAAATAACACGAAGCTATTCTTTCCGATCGATCTAACCAAGAGTTCGACTAAAATAACACCAAAGCAAATTCAGATTCATAATGTTCAATCCAACACAAAGAACTTCAAAGAGTGCCCCAAGATTTCTAGCGGAGAAACAAAGACAAGAACATGCATCAACCCCTTTGCATAGATTACCCCAATCTCACCTTGGGAATCTGTGACTTGAGTGCCAAAACATATATCAAGTGAATCAATACGATACCCCATTGTCACCATGAGTATTCAATTGCAAGACATATATCAAGTGTTCTGAAATCCATAAAAGTATTCAATCCGATAACAACAAAATCTCAAAGGGAAAAACTCAATTCATCACAAGATAGAGAGGGGAAAACACCATATGATCCGATTATATTAACAAAGCCTGCGAATACATCAAGATCATGACATCTCAAGAACATGAGAGAGAGAGATATTAAACACATATCTACTGGTACAAACCCTCAACCCCGAGGGTGGACTACTCCCTCCTCATCATGGTGGCCGCCGGGATGATGAAGATGGCCACCGGTGATGATTTCCCCCTTCAACAGGGTGCCGTAACGGGGTGTAGATTAGTTTTCGGTGGCTACAGAGCCTTGCGGCGGTGAAACTTCTGATCTAGGTTAACCCCTGACGGTTTCCCTATTTATAGGATTTTTTGGCGTTGGTTTCACGCTAAGATGGGCCTCGAGGTGAGCACAACCCACCAGGGCACGGGTAAGGGCCCAGGCGCGCCCCGGTGTCTTTTGCCCTACTCCTTCACCTTCTGGTCCTTCCACAAAGCTTCAGAGGTCTCTTTTGTTCCAAAAAAATCATCAAAAAGTTTCAGCTCATTTGGAGAACTTTCATTTCTGCATAAAAAATAACACCATGGTAGTTCTGCTGAAAACAGAGTCAGTCCGGGTTAGTTCCATGCAAATCATACCAAAACCATATAAAAATGTTGTAAACATGGCATGAATACTTCATAAATTATAGATACATTGGAGACATAGCAGACATCATGCGAGAGGCAGACCTGCTCACAAGGTATTGCAATCTGGGTTTTATTTGCCTACTCTCTTCAAGGATGCTCATAAGTTTGTCTTATCTTGTGATGAATGTCAAAGAATAGGTAATATCGGTAAGCATCAAGAAATGCATATAAATTAATCACTTGTTGTTGAACCATTTGATGTTTGGGAATTTGATTCCATGCGACCTTTTCCTTCCTCTAATGGGTATACTCATATTTTGGTTGCTGTTGATTATGTTACTAAGTGGGTGGAAGCTATTCCAACTAGTAGTGCTGATTACAACACCTCTATTAAAATGCTTAAAGAAGTTATTTTCCCAAGGTTTGGAGTCCCTGGATATTTAATGACTGATGGTGGTTCACACTTTATTCATGGTGCTTTCTGTAAAATGCTTGGCAAGTATGATGTTAACCATAGAATTGCATCACCCTATCATCCTCAGTCTAGTGGTCAAGTTGAACTTAGCAATAGAGAAATAAAATTAATTTTACAAAAGACTGTCAATAGGTCCCGAAAGAATTGGTCTAAGAAATTAGATGATGCACTTTGGGCTTATAGAACATCATATAAAAATCCTATGGGTATGTCTCCTTATAAAATGGTTTATGGAAAAGCTTGTCATTCGCCTCTTGAGTTAGAACATAAAGCTTATTGGGCAATTAAAGAACTCAACTATGATTTCAAACTTGCTGGTGAGAAGAGGTTATTTGATATTAGATCATTAGATGAATGGAGAACCCAAGCTTATGAAAATGCCAAATTATTTAAAGAAAAAGTTAAAAGATGACATGATAAAAGAATCCAAAAGCATGAGTTCAAGGTTGGAGAATATGTTCTTTTGTACAACTCTCATTTCAGATTCTTTGCAGGAAAACTCCTCTCCAAATGGGAAGGACCCTATGTTATTGAGGAGGTTTATCGATCTGGAGCTATCAAAATAAATAATGTTGAAGGTATTAACCCAAAGGTTGTTAATGGGAAACGAATAAAACATTATATCTCAGGTACGTCCATTAATGTTGGAAGCAATATTATCCAAACTATGACATTGGAAGAACACATAAAGGAAACCTTCCGGAACACTCCAGAATCGTGAAAAAAGGAGGTACGTGATACGGTAAGTAAACAGACTCCAAAAAATCCGCAATTTTTTTTCTGTTTTCGAATATTTGAAAAATTAGGAAAATACGAAACAACGAGGAAGGCACCCCTGGTGGGCACAAGACACCAGGGCGCGCCAGGCGCGCCCAGGTGGGTTGTGCCCTCCTCGGGTACCTTCCGGACTCCGTTTTTCTTCTTCTTGCTTGTTTCCCAAGATAAAAAAATTCTTTATATACCCCCCAAACCTATTGACCTCCGTATCATGGAGAAATATCCTGTTTTCTTTTCCTCGTTGTTTTCTGCCAGATGTGAAAATTTGTCGTCTCAAGATTCCGAGGAGGATTGTCCAAATTAAGTATCGGCCTCTAGACAATAATATCTTCAAGGATACCTATCCCTATATGTGGTACACTGATGAGGAAGATGAAGATGAACCAGTCCCTCCTTGTTTCAAGAATGAAAGCATGGAGGCATTGTGCAGGAGGATAATAAAGCTCGAGATGGAAAATGATGAGTTGAGGATAGATAACTCTATCCTCTGGTGTAAGTTGGAGGAAAAGAAAGACAAACCCAATACATCATCACCATCACCTCCTTCTTCATCACCAAAAGAAATTAAGTATCAGGTATGGTGTCGATGGGAAATGACACCTATGGGGTCACTGGGATCCCTTTTACGGTTGGCGGGCACGGGGTTGTGCAAAGAGCGGGTCTGGCGGTCAGCATAAGGATCGTTTACCCAGGTTTGGGCCGCAGAGACGCGTAATACCCTAGTCCTGCTTTGATGTATATTTGAGTGTTCTTGAGTTCTTGAACTAGCTACGGTGTCTTTCTAGTTCCAAAGATTCGAATCCCCCTCCAGTACGCCTCGGGCCTCCTTTTATAGATAAAAGGGGTCACCACAGTGGCACACAGGAGGTGGAAAGGTGCATCGCGGCTGAGTCTATCCTCTGGCACCGTCGGACAAACACATTTAATGCGCTGCCGACGTGCCCCTCTTGCTTTATCGGGGAAGGCAAGGAAGCTCGTCCCAGCTGTCGCCGCCTCGCCTGGTTCCGACGCGCGTCCGAGCTGACGAGGCGTTGTAGCGCCACGTTGGCTGGCTGCTGGGCTGGTGTGATGGTGGAGCCTTCACGAAGATCTGCATGCCACCACGCAGGTGCTTGCTAAGTCGGTGTGTAGGCTGCACGCTGCCACGCGGACGCCTGCCCAACTGGTTGAGCTAGCAGCTGCATGGGAGCGGCGATGGAGTCTTGGCAGACGTGGGCCTGGCTGCAGCCCCGCAGATGTCCTTGGCAAGGGTCTTGCCGGGGCCCCGGCAAGGTTCTTGCCGTGACACCACGGTCGTCCTAGGCAAGGATCTTGCCGGGGGTCTCGTGGATTTCCTTCGCAAGGATCTCGCCAAGGATCGTCGTCTTCTGGTTCTCATCTGATCTTGTGTATTTATGATCTCCACAAATATCTGCATGCCACCATGGAGGTGCCTCCCGAGCCTTGGTTTTGATGTGGCTGATTGCGTCGGAAACCCTTGGGCTCAAGGGCGGCGCGCTCTGCTGGCGTCAGGCAAGTTGCCCCGGCAAGGATCTTGCCGGGCTGCGGAGGCCGCCCCGGCAAGAGTCTTGCCACGGGAGTCCACCTCGCCCTCTTGCTCTCTTCGCGCCCCTGGTCTTGGCGTTGCTCTGGCTATCTTGCACTTCGGCATCCCTCCTCTGCCCTGCTCAGTGCGGTCGTGGGCGCGGCTCTGACTGCCCGTGCACAAGTAAAGGGGTGCAAAAGGAGAGCCCCTACTTTTGTACACTGACAGGAGCCCCCGGGCATGGGCCACACATAAGCGCGACGCGTTGTTGGGCTAGGCCCAGAACGATGAGCGGGCAGGCGGGCGGATTTTTACTGCAGTAACTTTTCCGTTTGCTGCGCTTCCCCACGACCCGCGTTAAATGCGCAACATAGAGGGTCATGCGTGATGTGGGGGTCATGCGTGGGGCGGTTTCCGCACGCATGTGTTACATCGCAGTAGATGGTAAAGAGGCGGCTCGTGCCTTCCCCGTAAAAAGGAATAACCGCAGGCCCGCTGCTCATTTACCCTCTGTGCCTTCTTCAATCTCGGAACCGCCATCCCCTCCTTCTTCCTCCTTAAGCTCTTGCTCTCGCTCGCCGCCGCCGCGTCTTCGATGTCCTTCCTCCTTCACCTCTCGCAACCGCCATGTCACCCAAAACCAGCAAAGGCAAAGGAGTGGCCAAGGACGCCCGGGGGGCAGAGCCGCCGGAGAGTGAGTCGGGCGCGCGGTGGACGTAGCTCGCCTACTTTCCCTCGACGATCGATGCAGTCCACCTCTGGGGCAACTTCAAGCCCCTGTGGGGGTGCAAGATGGGGGGAGAGACGACGGGGCATCCGACCACGCGCATCATCCCCACTGATTTTGCCAAGGCCGACCCGAATCGGTACCCATTCCTCGTCGACTACTTTTCCTACGGCCTCTATCTTTTCCGGCGCCGTTTCCAGGGAGGTGAGTGCTTGAAGGTATATCTTTAGATCTTGCAATCGAATCTTTTAGTTTCTTGTTTTATCACTAGTTTAGTTTATAAAATAAAACTACAAAAAATGGAATTGAGTTTGCCTCATACGCTTCATCTTTTTAATATCTTTCGTGAGAACGATGGAAAGGAAAATTGTGCTCAAGTGCTAGAAGAAGAAGTCTATAGAATGTTTGGTACTAAATCTTCGAATGATGAGCATGATTGCAATGTTATTAGTATGAACTCTTTGAATATCCATAGTACTAATGATGATTGCACTAGTTATGATGAAAATATCTCTTATAAGCATGTCGATTTTTGTGGAGTGCATAGAGTTTGCAAGTACATACCAAACAGGAAAGATAGATTTTGCAAGAGGCCTAAGTATTTGGAAACTAAATGGTTGCAAGAGAGGCTAGATGTTAGTGCTGAAAATTTAAAATATCTTAGCCATACTTGTGAACTTTGCAATGAACATGGTCATTTAAATATCAAATGCAAATTGTTTCATGATCGAATCATGTCCAAAAATTGTGATGACTTGATTTCCCTTGCACATCATAATGAACTTAGTTTGCTTTTGGCTTATGAAGAAATGAAACGTCAAAATAAGCATATTCCAGAATATAACCTTGAGAAATTCCTCGATATTGATCTAGAAGAAATTTATATGTATTGTGCGGTGAATTGCATTGAAAATCCTTATATTGCCAATTAAATAAATAAAAGAAAACAAATAGAAGATGAATATAATACTAACGAAAGGGAATAGACTTCCCAACATTCTCCTATTACTTCTTATGATGAATCAGGTAACGAGGAGGAGCCTTCTATTCAACCAATCTCATTAATAAGGAGCTCCAAAAAGAGGATTGAACCCACACATGATGTGAAGAAGAAAAAGAAAAGACGGAGAAGTAAAGGTAGAAAGGTATCTCTCCCAAATGATGTTGCTCCTATTTCTCATTGTGATGATGAAAATTGCTATACTATTGGTGCTATCCATACTATTAATGATGAGAGTGATTATGCTTATGATATGAAAAGGCCCAAGCTTGGGGATGCTATGTTTAATGAAGATGATATTTTTAGTCTCCCAAGTTTTGATATGCACGTTTATAATAATGATAGCATGCCTCCTACTTATGATGATTATATTGATGAAAGTGGGTTTGGAAGAGTGTCAACTTTAGGAAGTAATGATCCCACTATTTTGGAGGATGTTGAATCTTATTATGATAATTATGAAAGTGTATTTGGAGAGGTCATGACTTTATTTAGTAATGATTCCACTATCCTGGAAGAGGTTTCAATTGATTATGATGAGAACAAAGTTGCTATGTATGATGATTATTGTGATGATACTTATGCTATAAAAAGTAGAGATGATTATATTTATAAAATTTGTCATGATTATGATTACCCTTTTTCTGAACATTACTCCTTTAATATGGAAACAATTTATAGTATTCGAGTGTAACGCCCCGAGACCAATGTGCCAGGTGTCGTGCAGTTATTCGATGTTGTTGCGTTGTCATTGCTTGCGTGTCATGCATTGCATATCATGTCATCATGTGCATTTCATTTGCATACGTGTTCATCGCATGCATTCGAGCATTTTCCCCGTTGTCCGTTTTGCATTCCGGCGCTTCGTTCTCCTCCGGTGGTCATTTCTAGCTTTCTTTCGTGTGTGGGGATTAAACATTTCCGGATTGGACCGAGACTTGCCAAGCGGCCTTGGTTTACTACCAGTAGACCGCCTGTCAAGTTTTGTACCATTTGGACTTCGTTTGATACTCCTACGGTTAACCGAGGGACCGAAAAGGCCTTGTGTGTGTTGCAGCCCAACACCCCTCCAATTTGACCCAAAACCCACCTAAGCCTTCTCCATCATTTAGATCGTTCGATCACGATCGTGTGGCCAAAAACCGCACCTCATTTGGACTCTCCTAGCTCCTCCTATGCCTATATATAGGCCTCTCCCCGAAAATCCGGATCCCCCTCGTCTGAAACCCTAAAAATCATCTCCGCGCCGGCCGGACACGTCCGCCCTGGCCGGACACATCGCCGCCGCCCACTCTGCGCCTGCCACGTCACCGCCGCCACCTGTGCGCCGCCGCGGCCCGGAGGGCCCAGATCCGGCCCCCGCGGCCCAGATCCGGGCGCCGCGCGCCTCGCCGCCGGCTTGCTGCTT
>NC_041390.1:411158162-411160552 GCF_002162155.2 Triticum dicoccoides | reverse complement strand
CGCCGCCGCCTTTGTTCGCCGCGCCGTCGCCTGCCTCCCTCGCCGGCGGGCGCCGCCACCTCGCCGCCGCGGTCAGCCGCTCCGCCACCGCGCCGGCCGAGCCCCGCCGCCCGCGCCTCCGCCGCCCGGCCACGTCGGCCGCCTCCGCCGCCCTGCCCTACCTCGACTCCGGCCGGCCTCCTCCTCTCTGGCGAGTTCTTCGGCGTCTACAGTAACTCCGGCGTGCCTCGATCCGCGCGCTGGATCTGGATCTGAGGAGACTCTCGGTTGAGTTTTGTTCCTAACCCTAGTCCAAGTGCTCCTGCTCATTGCATCGTAACTTTGCATCCATAACTTCGTTTTTGGCATATAGCATATCAAAATGTTCATCTCAGAGAGTACATCATTTCATTCCATTGCATCATTTTCATTTGAGTTCACCTTGATGCCCAAAATGATGTTAGAAGAGGGCTACTTGAGATATTTGTCAAATCTGCTGCTCCATTTAGCTTTTTGTCATTTTTGCCATGATTATTGTGTGCATGATATGCCCCTGAGTTCTACATATGTTTTGTTAAGGGTTTTGTCATCTTTCCAGAGGTGCAAACCATGTATTTTTGTGATGTGTGTGGTGACTAGCACAAGCTTGCGAAGTGGTGCACTTGGTAATTCTGATTTTAGGGACTTAGCATTTCCACAAAGTCCTTGAGCTGTTTATCTCATATGGCCATATGTTCATGTTGTTTCCTAGTGATCCGTGCCTCGTTTGAGGATGATCAGTAAGGATGTTTTGTTAATATTGTAGTGCTCTATACATCCATGTCCTTGTTTGCAATTATGGAGCACCCTAGCTTGAGTCAATCGAGCTCTACTTTTGCTACTTCGTGAATCTGGGCAGATTGTCAACTTGTTTGCAATTTTGCCAATGATGTTGTAGTTGATCTGTGCATGCTATGCTATTGTTCTTGCTGTGTCTAGCTTGCATTTTGTGTATTCTTGATGGGTGTATGCTTAGCTTGTCATGACTTGCACCGTAGTGAGTGCATCGAGCTTGTAAACATGCCTACTTGAGTTATGTTTCAGCATGTGCCAGTTTTCACTAAGTCCGAGAACTAATTATGTTTTTGCTATGTTCACATGCTTGCAATTGTATTTTCTGATCCCTTTTGGCTCAAGGTCACTAAGGGACTTTTGTTAAGCTCTTTGAGTAGCTCCATGCCATGCTTTACTTTGCCATGTTCAGGTCCTGTAGCATGTAGTTTTGTTGCTCCGAAGTGTGCTACCTAATCTGAAATTCCAGACAAGTGTTAATTTCACTGTCTGAAATCTGTTTGCCATATGCATTTTTGTCATGCTTGTTTGAACCTGTTAATGGATGAATTGGCCGTAGCTCAGTGCTAGACTTTTGTTAAGCATCATGAATGCATCCCTGCCATGTATTTTTATGCCATGTTTGGGTGCTGTAGCATGTTCATCTTGTTGTATTTAGATGGCTACTTGCTGTAAATCGCAGACCGGTGTCATATTTGAAACGCTTGCCATTTCCAAACCATAACTCCGATTCCGGCGTTCTTTACATCGTTTTCAAGCGATTTCATATCATCTTTCCAGTGGAACACTTGGATTCCCAAGTTGAGGCCATGTTCATGCATTCCTTGTCAAATCTTGCATATGCATCCCGCATCGCATCCCGCATAGCATATTATCTTTGCATCATCTTGTTTGATCCTTGCACGTGGTTGATTGTGTACTTGTTGATTGTTTGTCTTGTTTGGGTAGAGCCGGGAGACGAGTTCGCTAACGAGGAGCCCGTTGAGTTTGCTTTCGAGGATCCAGTCAACTCTGACAACTTTGCAGGCAAGATGATCATACCCTCGAAATCACTACTAGCTTTGCTATGCTAGATTGCTCGCTCTTTTGCTATGCCAATGCTACGATGCCTACCACTTGCTTTCAAGCCTCCCAATATTTCCATGTCAAACCTCTAACCCACCATGTTCCTAGCAAACCGTTGATTGGCTATGTGAGCGCTTTGCTTAGCCCCTCTTATAGCGTTGCTAGTTGCAGGTGAAGATTGGAGGCCGTTCCTTGTTGGAACTTTTATTTACTTGTTGGGATATCATTATATTGCCATGTTATCTTAATGCATCTATATACTTGGTAAAGGGTGGAAGGCTCGGCCTCTCGCCTAGTGTTTTCTTCCACTCTTGCCGCCCTAGTTTCCGTCATATCGGTGTTATGTTCCCGGATTTTGCGTTCCTTACGCGGTTGGGTTATAATGGGAAACCCTTCATAGTTCGCCTTGATTAAAGCTTTTCCAGCAATGCCCAACCTTGGTTTTACCATTTTCCACCTAGCCTCTTTTTTTCCTTGGGTTTCCGGAGCCCGAGGGTCATCTTATTTTAACCCCC
>NC_041390.1:411145109-411157965 GCF_002162155.2 Triticum dicoccoides | reverse complement strand
AGTGTTGGTCCAACTCGTCAGCCGCCGGTGGCTACCAGGGGTAACTCTGGGCTGGCCTACCGGAAGTTTAGACAATCTGAGTGTGCCCTGAGAAAGAGATATGTGCAGCTCCTATCGGGATTTGTCGGCACATTCGGGCGGTGTTGTTGGTCTTGTTTTAACCTGTCGAAGTGTCTTGAAGAACCGAGATACCGAGTCTGATCAGAACGTCTTGGGAGGAGGTCTATTCCTTCGTTGACCGTGAGAGCTTGTCATGGGCTAAGTTGGGACTCCCCTGCAGGGATTTGAACTTATGAAAGCCGTGCCCACGGTTATGGGCAGATGGGAATTTGTTAATGTCCGGTTGTAGATAACTTGAACCTTAACTTAATTAAAATGAATCAACAGTGTGAGTTACCCTGATGCTCTCTTCTTGACGGAGTCCGGGAAGTGAACACGGTGTTGGAGTAATGCTTGTGCAGGTTGTTCTCTAGTTTCTCGCTCGCGCTTTGCCTCCTCTTCTCGCTCTCTTTTGCGAACAGGATAGCCACCATATTTGCTAGTCACTTGCTGCAGCTCCATATATTTACCTTGCCTTACCTATTAGCTTAAATAGTCTTGATCGCGAGGGTGCGAGATTGCTGAGTCCCTGTGGCTCACAGATTACTATTACACCAGATGCAGGGCCCGATGATTCCGCTCCAGGAGACGCATTTGAACTCAAGTGCGAGTTCGATGAAGACTCTCAATGTTACTATGTTTCCTTCCCTGATGATCAGTAGTGGTGCCCAGTTGGGGGTGATCGGGACCGTGTCGCATGTTGGGTTATCTTTTATTTTGGCGCCGTAGTCGGGCCATGAGTGTTTGGATGATGTAATGTTATTTATGTACTTGATTGACGTGGCGAGTGTAAGCCAACTATGTTATCTCCCCTTTTATTATCTATATTACATGGGATGTTGGGAAGATTGCCTAACTTGCGACATATGCCTTCAATGTGATTATGTCTCTAAGTCGTGCCTCGACACGTGGGAGCTATAGTCGCATCGAGGGTGTTATATCGAGTCTCTTATGATACTCCCACTATTCCGATTGAGAAGAATTTTGCTTATGTAGAGAGTAGTAAATTTTCTATGCTTGTAGATCATGAAAAGAATGCTTTAGGTGTTGGTTATATTATTGAATTCATTCATGATGCTACTTCAAATTATTATGAGGGAGGAATATATGCTTGTAGGAATTGCAATAATATCAAGTTTCCTCTCTATGTGCTTAAAATTTTGAAGTTATGCTTGTTTTGCCTTCCTATGCTAGTTGATTATTTTTCCTATAAGTTGTTTGCTCAAAAAATCCCTATGAATAGGAAGTGGGTTAGACTTAAATTTTCTAGTCATATTCTTCATGATGCTCTCTTTATGTTTCAATTCTTATCTTTTATGTGAGCATCATTGAAATCATCATGCCTAGCTAGGGGCGTTAAACGATAGCACTTGTTGGGAGGCAACCCAATTTTCTTTTAGCTCCTTGATTTTTGTTCCTGTTTAGTAATAAATTAGTCATCTATCCTCTGTTATGATTGTGTTTTTTATGTTTTAATTAGTGTTTGTGCCAAGTAAAGCCTTTAGGATCTTCTTGGGTGATCTTTCTGTAAAAAAACAGAAAGTATGTGCTCACGAGAATAATTTTCATTTTTTACCAGAGAGCGATAAAATATCAATTCCACTTGCATTAGGTTAATAAACAAATTTCCTAGGACTTCCTAATTTCTCAGTATTTTTGGAGTTACATAAGTATTCGGAACCTACAGATTACTACAGACTGTTATGTTTTTGACATATTCTGTTTTCTATGTGTTGTTTGCTTATTTTGAGGAATCTATGAGTAGTATCGGAGGGTATGAACCATAAAGAAGTTGGAATACAGTATATATTACACCAATATGAATTTAAAATGAGTTCACAACAGTACCTAAGTGGTGATTTATTTTCTTATACTAACGGAACTTACGAGTTTTCTGTTAAGTTTTGTGTTGTGAAGTTTTCATGTTTTGGGTAAAGATTCGATGGACTATGGAATAAGGAGTGGCAAGAGCCTAAGCTTGGGGATTACCAAGGCACCCCAAGGTAATATTCAAGGACAACCAAGAGCCTAAGCTTGGGGATGCCCCGGATGGCATCCCCTCTTTCGTCTTTGTTCATCGGTAACTTTACTTGGAGCTATATTTTTATTCGCCACATGATATGTGTTTTGCTTGGAGCGTCATTTTATTTTGTTTTGTTTTGCTTGATGTTTGAATAAAATACCAAGATATGAAATTATTAAATGTTAGAGAGTCTTCACATGGTTGCATAATTATTTGACTACTCATTGATCTTCACTTATATCTTTCGGAGTAGTTTGTTGTTGCTCTAGTGCTTCACTTACATATTTTTAGAGCACGGTGGTGGTTTTGTTTTATGGAAATAAATGAACTCTCATGCGTCACTTATATTATTTTGAGAGTCCTAAACAGCATGGTAATTTGCTTTGGTTATGAATTCAGTCCTAATATGATGGGCATCCAAGAGGGATATAATAAAAACTTTCATATAAAGTGCATTGAATACTATGAGAAGTTTGATACTTGATGATTGTTTTGAGATATGAGGATGGTAATATTAGAGTCATGCTAGTGAGTAGTTGTGAATTTGAGAAATACTTGTGTTAAAGTTTGTGATTCCCGTAGCATGCATGTATGGTGAACCGTTATGTGATGAAGTCGGAGCATGATTTATTTATTGATTGTCTTCCTTATGAGTGGAGGTCGGGGACGAGCGATGGTCTTTTCCTACCAATCTATCCCCCTAGGAGCATGTGCGTAGTACTTTGTTTCAATAACTAATAGATTTTTGTAATAAGTATGTGAGTTCTTTATAACTAATGTTGAGTCCATGGATTATACGCACTCTCACCCTTCCACCATTGCTAGCCTCTCTAATACCACGCACCTTTCGTCGGTATCTTACACCCACCATATACCTTCCTCAAAACAGCCACCATACCTACCTATTATGGCATTTTCATAGCCATTCCGAGATATATTGCCATGCAACTTTCCATCGTTCCGTCTAATATGACACGCTCCATCATTGTCATATTGCTTTGCATGATCACGTAGTTGACATCGTATTTGTGGCAAAGCCACCGGTCATAATTCTTTCATACATGTCACTCATGAGTCATTGCACATCCCGGTACACCGCCGGAGGCATTCATATAGAGTCATATCTTGTTCTAAGTATTGAGTTGTAATTCTTGAGTTGTAAGTAAATAAAAGTGTGATGATCATCATTATTAGAGCATTGTCCCAGTGAGGAAAGGATGATGGAGACTATGATTCCCCCACAAGTCGGGATGAGACTCCAGACGAAAAAAAATAAAAAAAATAAAGGCCATAAAATAGGAGAATGCCCAAAAAATGAGAGAAAAGAGAGAAGGGACAATGCTACTATCCTTTTACCACACTTGTGCTTCAAAGTAGCACCATGATCTCCACAATAGAGAGTCTCCTATGTTGTCACTTTCATATACTAGTGGGAATATTTCATTATAGAACTTGGCTTGTATATTCCAATGATGGGCTTCCTCAAAATGCCCTAGGTCTTCATGAGCAATCGAGTTGGATGCACACCCACTAGTTTCTTTTGTTAAGCTTTCATACACTTATAGCTCTAGTGCATCTGTTGCATGGCAATCCATACTCAGTCACATTGATATCTAATGATGGGCATCTCCATAGCCCATTGATACGCCTAGTTGATGTGAGACTATCTTCTCCCTTTTTGTCGTCTCCACAACCACCATTCTATTCCACCTATAGTGCCATGTCCACGGCTCACGCTCATGTATTGCGTGAAGATTGAGAAAGTTTGAGAACATCAAAAGTATGAAACAATTGCTTGGCTTGTCATCGGGGTTGTGCATGATTTAAATATTTTGTGTGATGAAGATAGAGCATAGCCAGACTATATGATTTTGTAGGGATAACTTTCTTTGGCCATGTTATTTTGAGAAGACATAATTGCTTGGTTAGTATGCTTGAAGTATTATTATTTTTGTGACAATATTAAACTTTTGTCTTGAATCTTATGGATCTGAATATTCTTGCCACAATAAAGATAATTTCATGGATAAATATGTTAGGTAGCATTCGACATCAAAATTTTTGTTTTTATCATTTACCTACTCGAGGATGATGTAACATCCCAAATTTTCAATTTGGAATGTTATACATTAGGTCATCATAGCATATCATATTTTATTTTTCCTTTGGCCTGATCCAGAAATTCTACGCAACTCAAGGACCCACGGAGAGAGTTGGGGATTTCGTTATTTTCATATTTGAATTTTTCTCAAATTTTGAAAATAGGATCATTGATTATCTTCAATTATTTCTATAATAAAATATGAGAGATGGAATAAAATGACTTTCCCAAAATAAAGAAATATTGAAGGTTTAATAAAAAATCAAGTAAGATTTTATTTCGGATTTTCTCGCCATTTTATTTGGATTTAGGAAAAATTGCACGTTTTCAAAACTGCATTTTAGGGCCAAGAAAATGTTCATCCTGTTCTAAATATTTTATTTAGACGGTGAAATTTGTTTTGGCATTTTTAGATTTTTATTTATTTTTCTAGAATTTATTTTCTGTTCGGCGGAATTATTTAAAAAAACCGCGAGAGCCCGACTGGGCCAAGGCCCAGCCGAGCCGGGCCGGCCTCGCCAGCGCCGCCGGACTCGGGGAGTCCGACCCCGAGCCGCCACCCCGCCACCCTCAGATCGTCCCAGCCCCGCAGAGCCGCCGCCGCCGCCAGGAGCCGCCGCCGCCTCCCGCCGCAGCCCCGCCACCCCGCGCTGTCCCGTCACCCCGCCGGAGCCCCGCCGGAGCCGAGCTGGAGGTATAGCCACCGCCGCCGTGGTCCGGTTTTTTTTAAAAACCCGGTCCGGTTTTTTAGAAACCCTAGTTTCGTTTTTTATATAAATCGGCTTTTCCATTTTATTTGTTTAGCGAGCGTTTGCTCGTTCATTCGTTTTAACAAACGCGTTAACCATTTAGTTTCAGATAACGAACATTCGTTCGTTAATCTGTTCGTCAGTTTTTCTTCTTCTCGGATTTTCCGCGGTTATTTCTGATCTGATTTTCGTTTTAGTTTATCTTTTCGCTCGTTTATCGGAATCAGGAGATTCAAGCGCCTAGAGTTTCGTCTCAAAACCCTCTTTCTATTTAACCAACTCAAACAAGTTTTTGCATCTATAAAATTTTACTTAGATCCAGATTAGTAAACGAAGTTTGTTTCTTTTGTTGTTTGACTTTCGTTGTTTCATTCGAGTTGATTCTTTTTGCAAACCGGAGTTCTTAAGTTGAACTTTCTGGTTAGATATCTTATTTGAGTTTTACTCATGCATTAGATGAGTACTTATTGTATGCTTGTTTGTTTGCGATAGAGTACCCGGAGTGCGCCGCTTGCTACTTTGAATCTCTAGGTTTCGCGGATCATCAGCAAGGCAAGTAACACTTTGATCATACATCTTTACTACCCAGTTTTATTGCATTAGATCAATCCTCAAACAATTGCATGATTAGGATCTAATTAAATTGTGGGTTTTGGGAAGTAGATGAGGTAGTACCTATTACCTGTTTTATTATCAAACCCTTGGGAGTTACTTCTACGTTTGCTTATTGTGCCTTGCTATGCAAGTAGACGTGGATTGGGTGAGTGTATCCATGACAGATGTGAGATTGATAAATTAATGGTTTATTTAAGGTGGCAACTTAAACACACATCTGGGTGGATTGAGGCACCTGGGTATTCCAGCGATTGCCTTTTTTTCTTTATGGACCGCCACCCAGGCTCAAAGGGATCATGAGATTATTCATACTAGAAACTTCCGTGTGCAGCCACAAGCTACTATGGGCTCTAGCATAGTTGACTAAGTCGTGCGAACTCTTACAGTGGTAGACTAGCAGATGTAGGGGATGTAGGTTGGTACTGTCTACCCGATCGTAAGGTGCTAGCACTTCTGAAAGACTATGTCTCGGTCATCCATTTCTCAAGCATCATGCAGTGCGAGAATCCCAACGGAGGAGATCGAGTCTTGTGAGGAAAAGTGTGCAAACCTTTGCAGAGTGTATAAACTAATCATGGTTAGCCGTGTCCCTGGTTATGGACGTCTTGAGTATCTAGTACTTGGATTGTCATGTGAATCTCATCATGTTACTTTAATTAATATTGTTGGGTTTTAATGATTATACTTAATTGGGATTGAGAGGATGTCTATCTTCTCAATGTTTAACAACCACCATGATAGTTAAATAAAATTTATTCCTTTGCAGTAGGGAAAAAATGGCTTTATGCAAAAACTGTAACCATAGAGCTTTCCACCAGCCATATATGCATGTAGTATAGCTTTATTCTTTCATTACTCTCTATGTGCTACATTGCCAGCATATTCCATGTGCTGACCCGTTTTCGGGCTGCAACCTTCATGTTGCAGACTTTTCAGACGACGCGTAAGGTACCTTTAGGTCATGGTTCTATACTCAGTGATGCCGTTGGAGTTGATGGACTCACTTATCTTCCAAGCCTTCCGCTCTTATCGTTATTAGATGGCCTTAAGCCATATTTATTGTAATAAGTTCTCTTTTGAGACATTCGATGCAATAAGTGTGTGATTACTACTCTGTTATAAATCCTTCAAGTACTGTGCGTGTCAGCATTACTGCTCCAGGGATGACACTAAAGCACAGAGATCAGACTGTTTGAGGTCTGGTCGCTACAAGATGGTATCAGAGCACACGCTGATTGTAGGACACGAGCACTAAGCTAAAGGCCCTAGATCACTACTCACTCTTCTCATTTCTGACTCCTCATCTTTTCTACTCTTTTAGGTTGGTGGATGCAAGGAACAAGTTCACGCAACCGGATGAAGATACACCCTTTGGACGTCACTTGAAGGGAGTCACTAGATACCTGAACATCGGAGTACCAAGCTTCACCGGGACCTACAATGCCACTTTACCTGAAGAGGAACACTGGATGATTCAAGTTCAAGTTCCAGGAAGGATGTTCATGCCCGTCACTGAGCCCATAGAGTTTTCCTTTGATGCGCCAACCTGGAGTCTAGGAAAGAGCATGGCAGCCCACATCACTATGGGGCGCATTGGAGAAGTTTACCACAAGGATCTCAAGGATACTATCTACCAGATTTGTGGGCGCCGAGATGAGAAATGGGAGATGATCAGCACCAGGAAGGATAGATCAATTGCAGCTTTCATCCAGGAGTTAAACCAGCACATTCGACGCCAGGAGAACCAGATGTGCGTAGGCATGATAGACCTGAAGAAGGCCATGACCAAGATCACGGAGCTGGAGGAAGAACTCAAGTCTACACGCGATGGATATGAGGAGGAAATAGCAACACTAGTAGAGAAGAATGATGATCTGAAGAAGAAGCTAAAAGTGTTCATGGGATTTCCTGCAACTGGAGGAGAAGATGAATATTGCACTTGTCCAGAGAACTACATCATCATCGACGACACCGACTCGGACCCATACGATAGCGATGATGACTATGTTAATGAAGCTGGAGCAGATATCATGGAGTCTTCATCGGAGCAGTTTTTCTAGTCGACCACCATAACAGTAGTAGTATTCTCCCATGTATCTAGTATAGCCCGAGCACTTTTGTAACGATAGATAGACCGTTGTATGCCCTTGTTTGATTGAATGAAGTGATTTTGTTTGCAATTGCCTCATGTGCATATGGGTAGTGGTTTCCCTTTAGACCTCATTCTATTCTATATTCTCATCTTTTCTAAACCCAGATGCCTCCGAGACGTGACAATGGATTTGTTTTCCCACCGGATCTCACTCAGTTGATCCAGCAGCAGAATACGTTGATGCAGTTGCTAGTCCAGAATCAGAATCAGGGGAACAACAACAACAACAACAACCCACCACCGCCACCACCTGTTGATCACTTAACCCGTTTTCTTAGGCTGAATCCGTCGGTGTTCTCTAGTAGCACCAAGCCTATAGTAGCAGATGATTGGCTCTTCAAGATTGGAAGGGAGTTAACCACTACAGGATGTACTGATGCTGAGAAGGTGCACTTTGCCGCACATCAGTTAGATGGACCAGCAGCATCATGGTGGGAGAATTACACTGTCACCTACCCTATAGCCATGGTGACATGGGACCAATTTCAGCAGGCTTTCTGTACTGCCCATGTTTTAGTAGGAGCTATGGCCATGAAGAAGCGTGAGTTTCGTAACTTGCGCCAAGGAGGACGGACAGTTGGTCAGTATGTGGATGACTTTAGTAAGCTAGCACATTATGCCCCAGATGACGTTGCTACGGATGCAGCTAAGCAGGAGAAGTTTCTAGAAGGACTGAATGATGAGTTGAGCATGCAGTTGATGGTAGCAAGCTTCAGCAACTACCAGGAGTTGGTAGATCACGCTCTTATGGTTGAAGGGAAACAGCAGCAGATTGAAAATTGCAAGAGGAAGTATGGACAAGGGAAGTACAATTCTGGAGCTCAGCAGAAGCCACGTTTTACCCCGAAACCGGGAGGACATTTTCAGCATACCGACGGAGGAGGCAGCTCGCACAATCATAATGGCCCCAAGAATGGTAATGGGAATGGAGGAAGCAACAGCCAGAACCGTACCAACCCATCAACGCCAGCCAAGAGAGACCTGAGCCAAGTCACTTGCTATAAGTGCTAGAAGACTGGAGATTACGCCAATGAATGTCTTCAAGCCCAGAATGGAAATGGCAATGTAAGCTCTGGGAAGAAGCCGAACCCTTTCAATAGGGGACAGGTGAACCACGTTAACATGGAGGAGGTTGAAGCTCAGCCAGATGCAGTAATAGGTAAGTTTTTGATTAAGTCATTTACTGCACTCGTTCTTTTTGATACTGGTGCATCGCATTCATACATCTCAAGGGGATTTTTGGATAAGTATAAACTGCCAACCCAAGCCCTTAGGTCACCCATGTTAGTAACCTCGCCTGGAGCAGAGTATATGGCTAGTCTATGGTGTGATCGGTTACCATTAAGGATTGGTAACTATGTATTTCCCTCGGACCTAATAGTATTGGAATCTCAAGGATTGGATGTGATATTAGGCATCGATTGGTTATCGAAGTATGGAGGGAACATTGAATGCGCCAGTAAGTCAATTTTTCTTACGACGCCAGAAGGAAGAGGGATCAAGTATGTATCTCGGCATGTGCCGAAGAGGACTCAAGTAAATTCCTTATCAGGAGTTGTGCAGGAGGAAGTACCAGTGGTGAAGGATTTCCCTGACGCATTTCCAGAGGAGTTGCCAGGCATGCCACCAGATAGAGATATTGAGTTTTTGATTGATTTTTTGCCAGGCACAGGGCCCATATCTAAGAGACCATACAGGATGCCCGCAAAAGATTTGGAGGAGATTAAGAAGCAGATTAAAGAGTTACTGGATAAAGGTTATATTCGCCCAAGTTCTTCGCCTTGGGGATCGCCAGTACTTCTAGTGGAGAAGAAGGATGGAACATTAAGAATGGTTGTTGATTATCGAGGATTGAATGAAGTAACAATCAAGAACAAGTATCCACTGCCGATGATCAATGATCTGTTTGATCGATTGCAAGGAGCTAAGGTATTTTCCAAGATCGATCTGCGATCAGGATACCATCAGTTAAAAATTCGAGAGCAGGATATACCTAAGACGGATTTTACCACCATGTATGAGCTGTACGAGTATACCGTTATGTCATTTGGTCTGACTAACGCACCTGCATATTTCATGAACATGATGAACAAGGTGTTTATGGAGTTTTTGGATAAGTTCGTCATGGTGTTCATTGATGATATTTTGGTCTACTCAAAGAATGAAGAGGAGCATAAGGAGCATTTGTGTTTGGTACTTGAGAAGCTCAGAGAACATCAGCTATATGCCAAGTTCAGCAAATGTGAGTTTTGGTTGAAGGAAGTTGGATTCCTCGGACACGTTATATCCGGAGAAGGTATAGCAGTAGATCCCACCAAGGTTGCCACTGTGACAAATTGGGAAGCACCCACAACAGTTGGAGAGATCCGGAGTTTTCTTGGACCTGCAGGATACTACCAGAGATTCATAGAGAATTTCTCAAAAATTGCGAAGCCTATGACAGAGTTCTTGAAGAAGGATACCAAGTTCAAATGGACTGTGGAATGTGAGGCCAGTTTCCAGGAGTTAAAGAAACGTTTGGTTACCTCGCCAGTGCTGATTTTGCCAGATCAACGCAAGGATTACGAGGTATATTGCGACGCTTCACATCGAGGACTTGGAATAGTGCTTATGTAGGAGGGAAGAGTTGTTTCGTATGCTTCACGACAGCTAAAACCTCACGAGTTGAATTATGCCA
This sequence comes from Triticum dicoccoides, assembly GCF_002162155.2. NCBI lineage: Eukaryota > Viridiplantae > Streptophyta > Magnoliopsida > Poales > Poaceae > Triticum > Triticum dicoccoides. The sequence goes on along the minus strand of NC_041390.1, from coordinate 411,147,549 downwards.
CGCATGATTTGGAGTTAGCAGCCGTAGTGCATGCATTGAAGACTTGGAGACATTTTCTCATTGGAAACATTGTGAAGCATACACAGATCACAAGAGTTTGAAGTATATTTTCACGTAGAAGGAGCTAAATCTCAGGCAAAGGAGATGGTTGGAGCTCATCAAGGATTATGATATGAGATTGCATTATCAGCCCGGAAAGGCTAACGTAGTAGCCGATGCGCTGAGCCGTAAGAGCCATGTCAACACACTAATGACGGGAGATTTACCGAAGGTGTTAGTCGAAGACCTTTGTGAGCTATGTTTGTAGATAGTTCTGAGAGGCTATGTAGCAGCATTGGAGATCCAAACTACTTTGATGGATAAGATCAGAGAAGCTCAGAAGACCGACAAGGAGGTTGCCTCTATAAAGGAGAAGATGAGCAAAGGAAAAGTTAAAGGATTTCGTGAGGATGAGCATGATACCCTATGGTTTGAAGACCGTGTTTATGTGCCTAACGACCTGGAGATCAGGAAGTTGATTCTGCAGGAGGCCCATGATTCACCATATTCGATTCACCTAGGAAATACCAAGATGTATTTGGATTTGAAGGATACTTTCTGGTGGACCGGAATGAAGAAGGATATTGCGGAGTATGTAGCAGTTTGTGATGTATGTCAGAGAGTAAAGGCAGAGCATCAGAAGCTAGCAGGGTTGCTACAACCATTGCCGATACCCAAATGGAAGTGGGATAAGCTAGGCATGGATTTCATCACAGGATTACCTAGGACCCGTTCAGGCTATGACTCAATATGGGTTGTAGTCGATCGATTGACGAAGGTAGCTCATTTCATCCCAGTAAAGACCACTTACACCATTGCTAAGTTGGCAAAGATATACATGACCAGGATCATATGTCTGCATGGAGTTCCGAGGAGCATTGTATCCGATAGAGGAACCCAGTTTACCTCAAAGTTCTGGAATCAGTTTCACGAAACTTTGGGTACCAGGCTAGAGTTCAGTAAAGCTTTTCATCCGTAGACAGATGGACAGACCGAGAGAGTCAATCAGATTTTGGAGGATATGCTGAGAGCTTGTGGGCTAGATTATGGATCTAGTTGGGACGACAATTTGCCATATGCAGAGTTCTCTTACAACAACAGTTATCAATCCAGTTTGAAGATGGCCCCTTTCAAAGCCTTGTATGGAAGGAGGTGCAGGACCCCATTGTCATGGGATGAAGTTGGAGACCGCCAGTTGTTTGGACCGGATTTGATTAAGGAGTCTGAACAGAAGGTGAAATTGATTCGCGATAGGCTCAAGGTAGCCCAGTCCAGGCAGAAGAGCTACACAGATTCTAAACACAAGGAGACAGTTTACGAAGTCAGAGACCGAGTTTATCTTCAAGTATCTCCACTTCGGGGAGTTAAGCGCTTTGGAGTTAAGGGAAAGTTAGCGCCACGTTTTGTGGGACCATGCAAAGTTTTGGAATGTATGGGAGAAGTTGCCTACAAGTTGAAGTTGCCCGAAGGATTGTAAGGAGTTCACGATGTGTTCCACGTTTCCCAATTGAAGAAGTGCCACGCAGAGATGGCTGATATACCGCTGAGAGGTACAGTGCCGCTGGAAGCAATTCAGTTGGATAGTGATTTGAACTATGAGGAGAAACCGGTCAAGATTCTCGAGTATGCCAGCCGAGTCACCCGCAGCAAGGTTATTAAGTTTTGCAAAGTTCAGTGGAGCCACCACACCGAGGATGAAGCCACCTGGGAGCGAGAGGAAGAACTGCTGAAGGACCACCCTCACTTATTTTCTAGCCAACCCGAATCTCGAGGGCGAGATTCATTTTAAGGGGGTAGGTTTGTAACATCCCAAATTTTCAATTTGGAATGTTATACATTAGGTCATCACTGCATATCATATTTTATTTTGCTTTTGGCCTGATCCAGAAATTCTACGCAACTCAAGGACCCACGGAGAGAGTTGGGGATTTTGTTATTTTCATATTTGAGTTTTTCTCAAATTTTGAAAATAGGATCATTGATTTTATTTATTTTATCTTCAATTATTTCTATAATAAAATATGAGAGGGAATAAAATGACTTTCCCAAAATAAAGAAATATTGAAGGTTTAATAAAAAATCAAGATTTTATTTTGGATTTTATCGCTATTTTATTTGAATTTAGGAAAAATTGCATGTTTTCAAAACTGCATTTTAGGGCCAAGAAAATGTTCATCTTGTTCTAAATATTTTATTTAGATGGTGAAAATTTGTTTTGGAATTTTTAGATTTTTATTTATATTTCTAGAATTTATTTTCTGTTTGGCAGAATTATTTTAAAAAAACGCACGAGAGCCCGACTGAGCCAAGGCCCAGCCGAGCCGGGCCAGCCTCGCCAGCGCCACCGCCAGCCCCGCCGTGTCACCGCCGGACTCGGGGAGTCCGACCCCGAGCCGCCTCC
>NC_041390.1:411078989-411144952 GCF_002162155.2 Triticum dicoccoides | reverse complement strand
CCTATAAATACGCCGCCACCCCGCCACCCTCACCCCGTCCCAGCCCCGCCGAGCTGCCGCCGCCCTGCCACCCTGCGCCGTCCCGTCGTCCCGTCGGAGCCCCGCCGGAGCCGAGCCGGAGGTATAGCCGCCGCCGCTGCCGTGGTCCGTTTTTTTAAACCCGATCCGTTTTTTAGAAACACTAGTTTTGTTTTTTTATAAATCGGTTTTTCCAGTTTATTTGTTTAGCGGGTGTTTGTTCGTTTTAACAAACGCGTTCACCGTTTATTTTCAGATAATGAACGTTCATTCGTTAATCTGTTCGTCAGTTTTTCTTTTTCTCGGATTTTCCGCGGTTATTTCTGAGCGCGATTTCTGATCCGATTTTTGTTTTAGTTTATCTTTTTGCTCGTTTATCGGAATCAGGCGATTCAAGCGCCTAGAGTTTCATCTCGAAACCCTCTTTTCGTTTAACCAACTCAAACAAGTTTTTGCATCTATAAAATTTTACTTAGATCCAGATTAGTAAATGAAGTTTGTTCCTTTTGCTGTTTGACTTTCGTTGTTTCGTTCGAGTTGATTCTTTTTGCAAACCGGAGTTCTTAAGTTGAACTTTCTGGTTAGATCTCTTATTTGAGTTTTACCCATGCATTAGATGGGTACTTATTGTATGCTTGTTTGTTTGCGATACAGTACCCGGAGTGCGCCGCTTGCTACTTTAAATCTCTAGGTTTCGCAGATCATCGTCAAGGCAAGTAACACTTTGATCATACCTCTTTACTACCCAGTTTTATTGCATTAGATCAATCGTCAAACAATTGCATGATTAGGATCTAATTAAATTGTGGGTTTTGGGAAGTAGATGAGGTAGTACCTATTACCTGTTTTATTATCAAACCCTTGGGAGTTACTTCTATGTTTGCTTATTATGCCATGCTATGCTAGTAGAAGTGGATTGGGTGAGTGTATCCATGACAGATGTGAGATGATAAATTAATGGTTTATTTAAGGTGGCAACTTAAACACATATCTAGGTGGATTGAGGCACCTGGGTATTCCAGCGATTGCCTATTTTTCTTTATGGACCGCCACCCAGGCTCAAAGTGATCATGAGATTATTCATACTAGAAGTGTGCAGCCACAAGCTACTATGGGCTCTAGCATAGTTGACTAAGTCGTGCGAACTCTTACAGTGTTAGACTAGCAGATGTAGGGGATGTAGGTTGGTACTGTCTACCCGATCGTAAGGTGCTAGCACTTCTGAAAGACTATGTCTCGGTCATCCGTTTCTCAAGCATCATGCAGTGCGAGAATCCCAACGGAGGAGATCGAGTCTTGTGGGGAAAAGTGCGCAAACCTCTGGAGAGTGTATAAACTAATCATGGTTAGCCGTGTCCCCGGTTATGGACGTCTTGAGTATCTAGTACTTGGATTATCATGTGAATCTCATCATGTTACTTTAATTAATACTCTTGGGTTTTAATGATGATACTTAATTGGGATTGAGAGGATGTCTATCTTCTCAATGTTTAACAACCACCATGATATTTAAATAAAATTTATTCCGTTGCATTAGGGAAAATTGGCTTTATGCAAAAACTGTAATCATAGAGCTTTCCACCAGCCATATATGCATGTAGTATAGCTTTATTCTTTCATTACTCTCTATGTGTTATATTGCCAACATATTCCATGTGCTGACCCGTTTTCGGGCTGCAACGTTCATGTTGCAGACTTTTCAGACGACGAGTAAGGTGCCTTTAGGTCGTGGTTCTATACTCAGTGATGCTGTTGGAGTTGATGGACTCACTTATCTTCCAAGCCATCCGATGTTATCGTTATTAGATGGCCTTAAGCCATATTTGTCGGTGTACTAGAATAGGGGTACCCTAGTACCCCGAACTTGTGCACGGGCAGTTGCAGCACCCCGCGGCAAGGCTTGCCGGGCGAACACCAAGATCCTCCAAGGTTCCCTTGGAGCCATTCGAGAACAAAGTATTTAAGCTCAGGAGACAAGGCCCCGGCAAGAGGAGCTTGCCGGGAAGGCCAACCAGGACACTCCAAGGAACTTGCCGCGACGCGCCTCGCGCTCCGGCAAGGCAACAAGGCCCCGGCAAGAGGAGCTTGCCGGGAAGACCAACCAAGGTACCTCCAGGCCCGGTAAGCGACAAGCCTCCGGACCCGACAAGATAACAGCAGCAGCAAGGCGCTTGCCGCGGCAGGCGGCCACTCTGTGCCCACGCTCCAGCGCATCCGCCAACGTGTTACCCTGGAGGCTTCTCCAGGCGTGCGTGGCGGGAGGCTGTGCAGCCAGCGGTGCGTAGGGGCATGCGAAGCTGACAAGATCGCCATCATGGCGAACGGTGGTGCCCCTAACGGTCCTTTTCTGCACTGTTTGGGCGATGCAGACGGGCACTTAATGCCCTTGTCCCCTGCCATCAGGGTTAGGTAGGGTGCACTGTACAAGTAGCTGTACCAACCACCTCACTTTTTACATTTGTACCCTTCTCTGCGTTGCCACCTGTCGGTGACCCCTTTGGCGTATAAAAGGAGGCCCATGCGCAATGTAGAGGGGGTTCGGTTCGACTCATTCGTAACCTAGAAAGGCACTATGCTCTCTCTCTAGAGCAAGAACACAAGATAATACAACCAGACAAGCAGCAGTAGGAGTGTTATCTCTCCGGAGAGCTCCGAAGCTGGGTAAACGGCTCGTGTGCTTCGCCTCGATCTGCTCTTCGTGCGATCTCCACCCCCCGCCGAACCGAAAGGGGCCCGGTCCGCCGGCCCCATAGGTGTTCGAGGATCAGTTTCCCCGACATCTTTGGCGCGCCAGGTAGGGGGCGTCGAGATTGTGTGAACCTGATCCGGCGTTCACACGAGCTAGATCTTCATTCCCTTCATCAACATGCCACCGAAGAAGAAGACTTCGGCGGCAGCCGCTCCATCCACGTCACTTCCGCCACCGTTGGAGCAAACGGGTGGTGGAATGGACGTCGGCGGAAGAATGCACGTCGACGAGGAAGCTCATGATGCCGCCAGGTCCAAGAACAAGGCTGCACAAACCTCGGCGACTGTACATGTTCCACGCCACTCTCAGGAGGCGCAAGACCAACAGCGTCATGGCACTAGCAGTGCCATACGCATGATAGGCCAAGACCAAGCTGGTGGATCTCGGGGCGCTCAAGACCAACATGCATGCCAGCATGCTGGCACGAGCGGGGCACGGTCGCCTGGACGGGATACTGCTCCTTCCAACATAGTTAGAAGTCTGAGCACGTCCCACTCCTCGCGCCGTCCGCCACTGCCACCCACCACTCCAGCAGAAGCTTTGGCACGAGCTCAACTTCTCCTAGATTACCCTCCGACGTCGGACAAGATCGACGAATGGAGGGCCACGATTCAGAGTCTCATTGGCTACGCCAACGGCGACACTCCACAGCGGCCGAGTGCGTCACCGCCGCGGCAGGGTCGCCAGGCGCGAGCCGGTGGCGATGAAACGGGTGGAGGTGCAACTACCATGCAATCACCGCCCCGAAGGCCAAGATCGCCGACTCGCCGGATCCACCTCGACAGCGACTCCACTGCATCGTCCGATCCACGAGCTCGTCGCGATCAGCGCCAAGTCCTTCATGATCGGCAACAAGAAGACGCTCGAACTCGCATCGAGCGCCGAAGAGAAGCGCGACGTCAATCCGACAAGCGCGCTGGGCCCTCTGATGACATGCATGCGCCAGGGGAACCAGGCGATCTGCCGTACGCGGTAGGTTGCCCTGCGTTCACTCGTGAGCTGCGGCGAGTCCAGTGGCCTAGCACGAAAAACTTCAAGCCAGACGTACCGGAGAAGTACGACGGCAAGATGCATCCGTCAGAGTTCCTTGGCATCTACACCATCGCGGTGCAGGCTGCTGGGGGACGGGATGACAAGATCCTTGCCAACTACTTCCCGCTGGTGCTCAAGCCCAACGTCAGATCTTGGCTCATGCACTTGCCGGACAACTCAATATCCTCTTGGGCTGATCTGTGCCATCAATTCGTCGGCGCCTTCACAGGCGGACACAAGCCTCATGGCCAGGAGAGTGATCTTCACCTGCTCGCCCAGAAGGAAGGAGAGCCCCTGCGCAAGTACATTCAGAGATTCAGTAGTGTGCAGCACAACATCCAGACGTCCACCCTGCCACGGTGATCAGCGCGTTCCATCAGAACGTGCGGAACCCCAGGATGCGGGAGGAAATGGCGATGTGCAAGATCAGGGACGTCAGTGAGTTATATGCGCTGGCCGACAAGTGTGCACGTGCTGAGGAAGGGAGGAGACTCCCCGGAGAGAATGTAGGAGCGGGAGGATCTGACAGTGAAGATGCTGCCCCGTCAAGGAAAAACCAGCGGCGGAACAACAGAAGGAGGAAAGGCAAAGAGGTGCTAGTTGTTGAGCAGTCCGGCAACGGTGGTGGCGCCAAGGAAGCCAAAGCTGGTGACTCCGGCAAGGAGGTTGCCATGGAGGTGGTGGTCGCCGACCAGCAGGACGGCACCAACAAGCAGTATTGCAAGATCCACCACACCAAGGGCCATGATCTCCAGAACTGTAAGAAAGTCGAGCAGCTTGTTGAGCAACTGAAAGCTGAATACGAGCGGCGCGACAAGGAGAAGGCCCAGGAAGGTGCTGGGGGATCCGGCAAGAAATGTCCCGGCCGAGGAGGACGCCGCGGCAAGGCCAAGCAGCGGCAAGGAGACAGACCTCCCCGCGGCCGCGACAAGGATGAAGATGACAATGACGATGAAGACATGGATGACGAGGAGACTGATGAGCAGGAGTTCCAGAAAGCCACTGAGGTCCTGTGCGTTGACGGTGGTGCTTCTCTGCATACCTTGCACCATCAGCTCAAGCAGTGGGTGCGGGAAGTTAATGCAGCAGAACCACCCGTCGAGTCACGCAAACCTCTGAAATGGTCCGGCACGCCTATCATCTTTGATATTGAGGACCACCCGGATCGCATAACTGCGGTCGGGTGCTTGCCGATGTTGGTTTCACCAACAATCCGCAACCTCAAGGTCACTAAGATGCTAGTTGACGGCGGGGCCGGCTTGAACCTGATCTCCTCCGTGGTGCTCCAGAAACTCCAGATCCCTGACAGCGAGCTCGAAGAGACCGGTACATTTCAAGGAATCAACCCGGGAAGGAGCAAGCCGAAGGGAAAGATCATGTTGCCGGTAACATTTGGCAGCGAACTAAACTTCAGGACTGAGAGGGTCACATTTGATGTTGCTGACTTTCCATTACCTTACAATGGAATCCTTGGCCGTCCGACACTCGCCAAGTTCATGGCAGCCTCTCACTATGCGTACAACATACTGAAAATGCCAGGCCCGATAAGTGTCATCTCTGTCCCTGGCGACAAGAAGGATGCTCTTATCTGTGCCGACAAGATCTACCGGGAAGCAGCAGCCGCAGCAGAACGCAAGACACTTGCCGCTGAAGCTCCCGGGGGGAAGAAGAAGACCAAGTCCGGCAAGAGCTCTGATGCCCACTCCGGCAAGCGCACCTCTTCGGAGTGCTGCGCTACCGTCGAGGATGCACCATCGAGCTCCACCGGCAAGTGTAAGAAGGCAATGGCAGCTCCACCTGAGACCAAGAAGGTGTCTGCCAAGGAGGATGGCGCTGGTGGTACCTTCACCATCAGCGCCACTCTTGACCCCAAATAGGAAAGCGCGCTCGTTGCTTTCCTGCGGGCGAATGTCGACATGTTTGCATGGCAACCGTATGATATCCCCGGTGTTCCCAGGAAAGTAATTGAGCACCACCTTGCCGTTTGTCCTCATGCGCGGCCCGTCAAGCAGAGAGTCAGGAAGCAGGCAGTGGAGCGCCAAGAATTCATCGCAGAAGAAATCAAGAAGTTGGAAGCAGCAGGCCTTGTCAGAGGAGTGCTCCATCCCACGTGGTTGGCCAATCCTGTTGTTGTGCGCAAGGCTAACGGGAAATGGAGACTTTGTATTGACTTCACTGATGTTAATAAAGCTTGTCCCAAAGACCCATTTCCCTTTCCGCGCATTGACCAGATTGTTGACTCCACAGCCGGATGTGATTTGCTTTCATTTCTTGATGCATACTCAGGATACCATCAGATCTTCATGGCAGAAGAGGATGAAGAGAAAACCGCATTTATCACCCCGTGTGGCACGTACTGCTTCGTACGGATGCCTTTCGGTTTGAAGAATGCTGGTTCAACATTCGCAAGGGTAGTCCACCACGCTTTTGAGCCGCAAATGCACAGAAATGTGGAAGCTTACATGGATGACATAGTGGTCAAGAGCAAGAACAGGGCGACCCTGATTCAAGATTTAGACAAGACATTTGCAAATCTGTGCAAGATCAACCTCAAGCTTAACCCCGAGAAGTGCGTGTTTGGAGTCCCTTCCGGCAAGCTTCTCGGGTTCTTCGTGTCTCAGCGGGGAATTGAAGCCAATCCCGACAAGATCAAGGCCATTGAGCAGATCGAAGCACCAAAGCGCATCAAGGATATACGAAGGCTTGCCGGTTGCGTGGCTGCTCTCAGCAGGTTTATCTCTAGATCTGCTGAGCGCGCCCTGCCATTTTTCAAAATTTTGAAAAAGGCAGGTCCAATGAAATGGACTCTGGAGGCGGAGGCTGCGCTGCAGGACTTGAAGAGATACCTGTCCTCCACTCCAACACTTGTCGCACCTAAGCCGCAAGAGAAGTTGCTGCTGTATATAGCGGCAACCAATCAAGTGGTTAGCGCTGCGTTAGTGGCAGAGAGAGAGGCAGATGATGAGCCAGCAACCACGGCAGATGCATCCAGCGACAAGCAGGGGGCTTCGCCGACAAGCTCTGGTCCCGACAAAGATGGATCTGCGCAGGAGCATGATAAGATGCAGAAGAGAATGGTGCAGCGTCCAGTTTACTTTGTCAGTTCCCTTCTGCAGGGGGCTAGATCAAGGTACTCTAGTGTGCAGAAGTTGCTTTTCAGCCTCCTCATGGCCTCGAGAAAGCTGCGCCATTACTTCCAAGCACATGAAATCACAGTCGTCACTCGCTTTCCCCTGAAGAGGATACTGCAAAATCCAGAAGCAACAGGCAGGATTGTCGAGTGGGCGCTGGAACTGTCAAGCTTTGGCCTCAAGTTTGAGAGCACTTCAACTATCCAAAGCAGAGCATTGGTAGAGTTCATAGCAGAGTGGACGCCAACCCAAGATGAAGAAAATCCAGAGACGAGCATCCCCGTCAAAGAGGCAAGCAGAGAGTGGCTGATGTACTTTGATGGTGCCTTCTCGCTGCAAGGCGCTGGTGCGGGCGTGCTGCTTGTCGCACCCACCGGAGAGCACCTCAAATACGTAGTCCAGATGCACTTTCCCAAGGAGCAAGCAACCAACAATACTGCAGAGTATGAAGGATTGCTTGCCGGTCTCAGAATTGCAGCAGACCTTGGGATCAAGAAGCTCATTGTCAGGGGTGACTCACAGCTTGTCGTCCGCCAAGTGAACAAGAACTACCAGAGTCCATTGATGGAAGCATATGTTGATGAAGTGAGGAAGCTAGAAGTGCACTTTGACGGCCTACAGATGGAACATATCCCGAGAGCTCAGAATGACATTGCTGATGGCCTGTCAAAGTGCGCCGCACTAAAGTTACCTGTGGAACCAGGGATCTTTGTGCTCAAGTTGACTCAACCATCCGTAACACCCTCAACTGGAGAAAGCAAGAAGAGGAAGTTGGTTTCTGGCGACTACTTTCCGGCAGAGCTCCCCGAAGCCGCCGCCAAGAAAGTCCCCAAGATCAACACCAAGAATGCTGAGGGGCAGTCTGCTCTGGCAAACCTTATGGTTTGTTCCGTTGAAGCAGACGCTCCCGACAAGTTTTGCTCCGGCAAGCTTGCCGGGGAACATCAAGCTCCGGCAGGGCCGCAAGTCCTTGCCGTAGAAGCGGATGTTCCCGCAGCAACAGATGTGCCTTTAGTCCTTGTTGTCGAGCCACAAGCTCCAGCATGGGCACAGCAGATTGTCCATTTCCTTCAGACAGGAGAACTTCCCGAAGAGCAAGAAGAAGCGGAAAGAGTAGCCCGGCAGTCAAGTATGTACCAGTTTGTCGATAGCATACTGTACAGAAGAAGACTCAACGGTGTGAAATTGAAGTGTATTTGCCGGGAAGATGGACAAAAGCTGTTGGCAGAGATACATGGAGACATATGTGGCCACCACATAGGCGCAAGGGCACTTGCCGGCAAAGCTTTCCGGCAAGGCTTCTTTTGGCCGACAGCCTTCCAGGATGCAACTGCACAAGTAACCGAGTGTGAAGCGTGCCAGTTCCACTCCAAACAGATACACCAGCCAGCTCAAACTCTCCAGACGATCCCTTTATCCTGGCCATTTTCGGTCTGGGGGCTCGATATCCTCGGCCCTTTCCCCCGAGCTGTCGGGGGCTTTGAGTACTTGTACGTCGCAATCGACAAGTTCACAAAGTGGCCGGAAGTGCAGCCAGTGAGGAAGGTGACAGCACAGTCAGCAGTCAAGTTCTTCAGGTCAATTGTTTGCCGTTTCGGGATCCCTAACAGGATCATCACCGACAACGGCATGCAATTCACGAGCCGCACCTTCATGCAGTATGTCCAAGACCTTGGCGCCAAGGTCTGATTCGCTTCTGTTGCTCATCCGAGAAGCAACGGTCAAGCAGAGAGGGCAAATGCTGAAGTGTTGCGCGGGCTCAAGACCAAAACTTTCGACAGGCTGCGCAAGTGCGGAAGAAACTGGATCGAGGAGCTGCAGGTGGTTCTTTGGTCGATCAGAACGACGCCAAATCGAGCCATTGGCCAGACACCTTTCACTCTAGTCTACGGAGCAGAGGCAGTTCTCCCCACGGAACTCGTATACAGATCGCCTCGAGTGCTCGCTTATGATGAGTTTGAGCAAGAACAGCTGCGACAAGATGACGCGCTGCTCCTTGAGGAAGATCGTCTTCAGGCTGCTGTACGAGCTGCTCGATACCAGCAAGCTTTGCGCCGCTACCATAGCCGCAAAGTTAAGGCCAGAAGCTTCGAGGAAGGCGACCTTGTTCTTCGGCGCGTTCAGTCCGCCAAGAATTTCAACAAGTTGACGCCGAAGTGGGAAGGCCCTTATCGGGTGAGACGAGTCACAAGGCCCGGCGCTGTCCGCCTTGAGACCGAAGATGGCATTCCGGTGAGCAACTCCTGGAACATAGAGCATCTTCGTAAGTTTTTCCCGTAGGGCGCGGTTGCCGGAACCCTGTTCCGGCAACCACCTTTTGTACAAGTCTTGTCGTTGTTGCATGTAATCCTTTGTACAAAGCCGGGCGCAGATCCCGTGCATAAAAAGAACCCCATGTGCTCCGCTCAATTGTCCATTTCATGCATTAGTTTCTTTCTCGCATGCGTTATCTGACACTTTGTGCAGCACCTACATCCGGTGAGCAGTAACGAGCCGAAGGGCTCCATATCGTTATTTTCTCTTCTTTCTTCTTTTTCAACAAAGGAAAAGGAGGTTCCCTCGCACACATGTTTACCGAGGGGGAAGGAGAAGATTGTGGTATGGAGCAGGCGTCGTTCAAGCGAAGTCTTGCCTTGCCGGGAAGCAAACGACAGAAAAGCTAAGTTGCCAAAGTTTGAGCAATCAGTTTTTAAATTTTTGAGTTATCTTCCTCGAACGACCCTGCTTTGTATGGAAAACCTGTGCGCGGAGGAACCAACTCGTGGCTAGTTGCACCCTTACTTTGTTTCGAGTCCGCTCAACAGCTTAAGTGTGCTGCATCTAGTCGCGACAAGGTTTCTTGTCGGAAGCAGCGCCGCCAGCAGGCTGCTGAAGTTCCGCACTCAGCGCTCGCGGCTCGGGTGCCTGCGCCGACAAGTTCCCTAGAAGCGTAGGGTAAAAACATACAAAGGAAGGAATCTAGTAGAGGAAATAACATAGCAATTGATAACAGAAATAAAGTTATATTACAAGATAACTTGTCGCAGCTCTAACAGAATGTTTTCATAACATGATTAGCAGCGGCAAGGGAAAAGAAGAAATGGATGGCCTAGTCTACGCGTCCGCCCTCGACCCTCTTGATCTCGCTCACCTTGTCCACAATGGGTGCGACAAGGACCTTGAGTGCATCCAGATCAGCGTCAGGCGGCAAGGACCTGAGGACGTTGGTGAAGCTGAGGCCTGGATTGCGGAAGGCCACCTTCATCAGCACCTTCTGGAGAACCCCGGCGCAAATTTTGTGCGACTCGTCGGCCAGCTGCTTCGGGATCCTCTCCCGGAGCCGCTGGAGTGCCGTCGCCACGCCCTTGAAGAACAGGCTGAGCTTGGCGCTGGGTTGAAGACTCTCGTCGGAAGGATACCCAAAGTCCTCCATCCCTAGCTGCGCCAGCTCCTCGTTGATGACTGCGGCAATGTTCACCAGACCCTCGGTCCAGTGCTCCACAGTGTCTCTGAACGAGTTCTGGGTAACTGCAATGCTCTCCAGCAGCGCCGCGTCAGCCTTGACCTTCTCCGACAAGGTCTTCTCCCGCTCCTTGGCGGCCTCCAGCGTCTGCGTCAGCGTGGCCAGCTTCAGCTCCAAGTCTGCTTTGGAATCCTTGGCGGCGCTGAGCTCCTTGCCCCTCTCAGCGAGAAGACCTTGCAGCTCACCGTGGGCGGCAGCATCCTTCTCACGCTCACGCTTGAGCGCGGCAAGCTCCTCGCCGCTCTTCCCAATGTTGGTCTCCAGCTGCGCCACCTTCTCCTCCAGCTCTTTCTTGGCAGCCTCTGCAATTGCCGCAGCGTCCTTTGCCTCCTTGAGCGCCCCGCCAAGTGCTTGCTCGCGCTCGGCGAGCTCTTCCTCGTAGCTGTCGAGGTTGGCCTTCCGCTGCACTAGTTCACCTTCCCGCGCGGACTGCTTCTCGGCGGCCAGCCTTTGCTCCTCCTCAGCTTCGGCCTTCTCGAGAAGGAAGGCCGTGCGCTCCTCGTCGAGTCGCTCCCGCTCCTGCGCCAGGGACCGGAGAGCTTCTTGATTGTGGCCCCGGAGCTCCTCCGCGCGCTTCTCCATGTCAACTCCCGCCTTCGCGACAAGCGCTTCCCGGGAAGCCAGCCTGGCTTGCCGGGCGCGGTAGAGTGACAGCAGCTCCCGCAGCAGCTGCTGGGCGCGTCGACCAACGACAGTCCAGCAGAGGCGAGCACCACCCCGTTGAAAGTTTCCCCCTCGACCGGCGCCCTGGAGCTCGACGCCCAGGGTAGCTTGATGAAGATATTGTCGCCGGCCTTCAAGTAGGCGCCGGGCTGGGGCTCCTCGGAGCCCGGCTCCGCAGAAGCGGCAGAGGGATCGGCGGTCGGCGCAGCGCCTGGCGCTCCTGCGGCCTCAGGGTCGTCAGTGCGATCGCCCGACCCCTCGCCGGCTTCTGCAGCGGCAGCCCTGGCGGCCACCTCGCCGGCGGTCTCATCAGCACCGGCCCCTTCCTCGCCGGCGCCCTCTGTCTCCATTGGCTCAGCAGCAGAGGGGTTTGAAGAACGAAGAAGGGAGAAAAATCAATCAAAAATCCAAGAGAAGAAAATCAGAAGAAGAAGAACCCAAGGGAAAGTTTTTGGACAAGTGAATTACCTGCGCCAAGATCTGCAGTTGCGGTCTCGGTCGCCGCAGGATCGACGGTGCTGTCCCTTGCCGGAGAGTTCTCCCTTGCCGGAGAGCGCTCCCTTACCGGGAACCCCTCCCTTGGCGGCGTAGTCGAAGCAGATGGCACTTCGGGACCAGCTTCCGGACGCTCCTGATGTGGCTGCTCTGCTCCTACACAAATCAACAAGCAAGATATCAACAAAGGAAAAAGCACTCAAGCGCGCCCAGCAGCAGAAGGCTAAACTATGAACTTACGCTGGGGGCTGCGCTGGGGGCTGCTTTGAGGAGCGATTGTCGGGTCCGTCAAGGTGGTCTCGGACCCACCTCCTGCTGACACAGTGGGGTCATCCTCGATGACAATCACCACGGCCTTGGCCCTCTTCGCCGCTCTCTGGGCCAGCGTCCTGAAAAGAAAGGAGTCCAGATTGGAGCAAGTTAGATACAAGATATAAATAGCAAGATTGAAGAACTACAAGAGCACCACAGAAACTTACTCTTCTTCCTCCTCGTCGGAGCTGAGCGCGGAAAGATCGAAGTCCGGCCCTCCTCCGGTGCGGCGAGGCGGAGGAGTAGGATCCCTTGCCCGCTTGGCAGGGGCGGTGGCAGTGGCCCGGGAAGATCCCGCTCCAGTTGCCGCTGTTGCGTGGGACGCTCCTGCGGCAACATTGCTTGCCGCGGTAGAGCGTGTCGCACGGCTCGGCGGCTGTTGACCCGGCTGCCGCCCCGCTGCGTCCCCGGCCCTGCGAAGGCGCCTTCTTGGCGAGGCTGGGGGCTCCGCCTGCGGCAGGTTTTCTGAAGGCTCGGGCTCCTCCTCGCCGGCCTCGCTCGGCTCGGCTTCGGAACCGGCAGGCTCCTCCTCACCAATGAACTCCGCGCGCTCGGCAAGGTTTGCCGCCTCTGCAACCTCCGCCTCCTCCACAGTGAACCCAAACACGCCCGCGGCAGCTGCGGCCGCAACCTCTTCCGCCCTAGTGGCGATGCGCTGCAGCTCCTCGTCGGTGGTGTCACGGGTGAGGCTCTTCTGCTCGTCAGCGTGGACCGGCACTTCTTCCAAGTTGTCGAAGAACGCTTGCACGACGTCATCCGCAGGCTCTTGCCAAGTTGGAATGATTCCGTGTGAATCACTCAACGGCATCATGGCGCGGATCCGGTCAAGCGAAGAATTGTTGCATAATGGGACAACGCCCCTCGGCAGCGTGAATAGGTGCTGGGGGTCGCGTTTGAACAACTCCAGGAGCATTGCATCCAGCTCCAAGACGGTGAAGTTGTAGTTGAGGCCCGGCCGCAGCCTCATGATGTCCGCCGAGTTCTTGAATTCCCAGGCGGGCCTCCCCCTCTCCTGCAGGGGGGCGATGCGGCGGCGGAGGAAATCTGCGCCTACAACGCCTACAGTGAGCCCGGCAAGCCTGAGGCGAAGGATCCTAGTAATGGCGATCTTCAGCCTCTCGTCTCCCGGGGCCACGTTGCTCCAGTCATTGCCGCGCACTATTGGAGTTTGGCGCACAGCGGTGAAGGGCTGCGCATTCTCCTCGACAATCCAGCACCACTCCGCTCTCCACTCATCCCACTTGCTGCGGAGCTCACCCTCCAAGTACGCCTCCTTCTTGCCGACTCTCGAGATCCAGGCAATCCCTCCGGCAAGCGGCTCTCCTCTCTCTACCCGAGGTATGAAGTAGTGGCGGAAAAGGGCAACACTGGGATGGACTCCGACAAAGTTTTCGCACAAATGTGCGAAAACTGCCATGGTCAGAACGGCGTTGGGGTGAAGTCAAGGAGGCGGAAGCCGTATGTGTTCATGATATCCCAGAAGAACTCCGAGAAGGGCGGGCAGAGCCCGCAATAGAAGAATAGCGCGAAGAATGGGTACCCATGTGGAGCCAGCTCCGAAGCAGCGGCCGGGAGTACCCTCGTGCGCGGATGCGCACGCGTCTCCGTCGCCCAAAAGAGGTAGAAGTACTCCCTCAGCTCCTGCACGCCGAGCTGAGGGGAGAAGACCGCCCGCTCCTTCCGCAGCGCCGCGAGCCGCTGCGCCTCGGCCAACTTCACGCCCTTTCCCTTGTCGGCTTTCGGGGCCATGGCGGAGGTGGTGAGGGAGGTCGACGGCGTGGTGATGCTGGTGGCAATGGGGGGCGAAGCACTGGTCTCTCGGCTTCGAGAAGAAGGGGGGAGCGACGGAGGTTCGTGAAGATGAAGTAGCAGCAACCAGCGAGGGGGAACGAACTGCCCCTGTTTCCTCTGCTTGTAAAGAGGGACGGGGCGGACGTTTCGCCCTTCCGAATAAACAACCACCCATGATCTCTCCCACGATGCCGCATTCAACGCGTGCCGTTATGGGAGAGCGCGGTGGATACGAAGCAAGATTCGGTGTGTCCCAGTCCGCGTGTGCCCGTGCCCTGTCTTGGGCCTGGCCCGACAGCGCTCGGCACTGTGTCTGGCCCAGGCCTGGGGGCTCCTATCGGTGTACTAGAATAGGGGTACCCTAGTACCCCGAACTTGTGCACAGGCAGTTGCAGCACCCCGCGGCAAGGCTTGCCGGGCGAACGCCAAGATCCTCCAAGGTTCCCTTGGAGCCATTCAAGAACAAAGTATTTAAGCTCAGGAGACAAGGCCCCGGCAAGAGAAGCTTGCCGGGAAGGCCAACCAGGACACTCCAAGGAACTTGCCGCGATGCGCCTCACGCTCCGGTAAGGCAACAAGGCCCCGGCAAGAGGAGCTTGCCGGGAAGACCAACCAAGGTACCTCGAGGCCCGGTAAGCGACAAGCCTCCGGACCCGACAAGATAACAGTAGCAGCAAGGCGCTTGCCGCGGCACGCGGCCACTCTGTGCCCACGCTCCAGCGCATCCGCCAACGTGTCGCCCTGGGGGCATCTCCAGGCGCGCGTGGCGGGAGGCTGTGTAGCCAGCGGTGTGCAGGGGCATGCGAAGCTGACAAGATCGCCATCGTGGCGAACGGTGGCGCCCCTAACGGTCCTTTTCTGCACTGTTTGGGCGATGCAGACGGGCACTTAATGCCCTTGTCCCCTGCCGTCAGGGTTAGGTAGGGTGCACTGTACAAGTAGCTGTACCAACCACCTCACTTTTTACATTTGTACCCTTCTCTGTGTTGCCACCTGTCGGTGACCCCTTTGGCGTATAAAAGGAGGCCCATGCGCAACGTAGAGGGGGTTCGGTTCGACTCATTCGTAACCCAGAAAGGCACTACGCTCTCTCTCTAGAGAAAGAACACAAGATAATACAACCAGACAAGCAGCAGTAGGAGTGTTATCTCTCCGGAGAGCTCCGAAGCTGGGTAAACGGCTCGTGTGCTTCGCCTCGATCTGCTCTTCGTGCGATCTCCGCCCCCCGCCGAACTGAAAGGGGCCCGGTCCACCGGCCCCATAGGTGTTCGAGGATCAGTTTCCCCGACAATATTTATTGTAATAAGTTCTCTTTTGAGACATTCAATGTAATAAGTGTGTGATTGCTACTCTGTTATAAATCCTTCAAGTACTATGCATGTCAGCATTACTGATCCAGGGATGACACTAAAGCACAGAGATCAGACTGTTTGAGGTCTGGTCGCTACAAACGAGCAGGAATTAAGCTTGGGGATGCTGATACGTCTCCAACGTATCTATAAATTTTTATTGTTCCATGCTATTATATTATCTGTTTTGGATGTTTATGGGCTTTATTATACACTTTTATATTATTTTTGGGACTAACCTATTAACCGGAGGCCCAGCCCAAATTGCTATTTTCTTGCCTATTTCAGTGTTTCGAAGAAAAGGAATATCAAACGGAGTCCAAACGGAATGAAACCTTCGGGAAAGTTATTTTTGGAACGGAAGCAATCCAAGAGAGTCGGAGTAGACGTCAGGGAAGCTTCGAGGGATGCACGAGGCAGGGAGGCGCGCCCTACCCCCTGGGCGCGCCCTCACCCTCGTGGGCTCCTTGTGGCTCCCCTGACTGACTTCTTTCGCCTATATATGTCCATATACCCTAAAAACATCGGGGAGCCGAATAGATAGGGAGTTCCGCCGCCAGAAGCCTCCGTAGCCACCGAAAACCAATTTAGACCCGTTCCGGCACCCTGCCGGAGGGGGGAATCCCTCTTCGGTGGCCATCTTCATCATCCCGGTGCTCTCCATGATGAGGAGGGAGTAGTCCACCCTCGGGGCTGAGGGTATGTACTAGTAGCTATGTGTTTGATCTCTCTCTCTCTCTCTCTCTCTCTCTCTCGTGTTCTTGAGGTGGTATGATCTTGATGTATCGCGAGCTTTGCTATTATAGTTGGATCTTATGATGTTTATCCCCCTCTACTCTCTTGTGATGAATTGAGTTTTCCCTTTGAAGTTGTCTTATCAGATTGAGTCTTTAAGGATTTGAGAACACTTGATGTATGTCTTGCACGTGCCTATCTGTGGTGACAATGGGATATCATGTGATCCACTTGATGTATGTTTTGGTGATCAACTTGCGAGTTCCGTGACCTCGTGAACTTATGAATAGGGGTTGGCACACGTTTTCGTCTTGACTCTCCGGTAGAATCTTTGGGTCACTCTTTAAAGTACTTTGTGTTGGTTGAATAGATGAATCTGAGATTGTGTGATGCATATCGTATAATCATACCCACGGATACTTGAGGTGACATTGGAGTATCTAGGTGACATTAGGGTTTTGGTTGATTTGTGTCTTAAGGTGTTATTCTAGTACGAACTTTATGATAGATTGAACGGAAAGAATAGCTTCGTGTTATTTTACTACGTACTCTTGAATAGATCGATCAAAAAGGATAACTTTGAGGTGGTTTCGTACCCTACCATAATCTCTTCGTTTGTTCTCCGCTATTAGTGACTTTGGAGTGACTCTTTGTTGCATGTTGAGGGATAGTTATATGATCCAATTATGTTATTATTGTTGAGAGAACTTGCACTAGTGAAAGTATGAACCCTAGGTCTTGTTTCAACGCATTGCAATACCGTTTGTTCCTTGCTGTTTTTATATTTTCAGATTACAAAAACCTATATCTTCCATCCATATTGCACTTGTATCACCATCTCTTCGCCGAACAAGTGCATCTATACAATTTACCATTGTATTGGGTGTGTTGGGGACACAAGATACTCTTTGTTATTTGGTTGCAGGGTTGTTTGAGAGAGACCATCTTCAACCTATGCCTCCCATGGATTGATAAACCTTAGGTCATCCACTTGAGGGAAATTTGCTACTGTCCTACAAACCTCTGCACTTGGAGGCCCAACAACGTCTATAAGAAGAAGGTTGTGTAGTAGACATCACTCTACCCCCCTTTCTCCGATTTCTTCAATGATGTCATGCACACCTATGGCTTCCACCTTCTGGATTTCACTCCAAATGTCGTGGTGTGCATGGCCCTTTTCGCCCATCTCTACGAGGACTTCGCCGGAGTGCATCCCAACACGGTGCTTTTCCGCCACTACTTCTATCCTCGGATCCAGAGGGGAGGTGCCATTTCCGGTTGTGTCGCCTGGATCCCAAGGACCCGGGGGAAGGGGACATATCTAGAGGGCGCTCAGAAGGAGAGGTGGGAGGAGTGGCGGAGCCAGTGGTGCTAGATTGAGGAGGAGGACCCACAGGAATTTTGCCAGGTTCGCCAGGTGCTGCCGGTTCGCAGAGACGACTAGGGCGATGTCGACGCACAGGATGGGAAGCTCATGGTCGCCATCACCAGAATCCATCGCCTCACCGTTGCCGGGCTCACCCTGGAGATGATTGGGGTGGATTTCATCCGCCCCCGTATCGCTCCACTGCACAAGAAGGGGAGGCCGGCCTGGCTCTTCAGGAATACGGCTGACATCATGCGGCTCCGCCCCGGCCTGAACCACAACTTTACGGTTATGGGGCACGCCCACTTCTGTCAGCGGCTTTTTCAGCTCAACGTGAACCACGACGGCAGGGCCGAGAGGGCCGGCAAGTTCGCGAAGGCCGGCAGGGTCGCCAAGGAGCCCCTGTTCGGGTTCCTGGTGGGGGTGGTCCCGCTGAGCAACAACTCCCGCCAAACCGACATCATCGCCATGATGTCGGACTATAATGCTCACGGCCTTGACCCAAATTGGGTCGAGCCAGAGGCGGATCAGGTGCAGAAGTTCTTCAACACCCTGTCGAAGAAGTATGTCCGCGAAGAGCCGCTGCTCATCCAGGACACCACCCAAGCGGAGCTGGACTATATCACCGCCAGGGCGACGGAGGCGGAGCTCGCCAAGGAGGCCGGCAGCGCTGGCGGCATGGAGGACTGCTACCTCTTGAGCACTGCGTTGGTTTTCCCTTAAAGAGGAAAGGGTGATGCAGTAAAGTAGCGTTAAGTATTTCCCTCAGTTTTTGAGAACCAAGGTATCAATCCAGTAGGAGATCACGCTCGAGTCCCACGCACCTACACAAACAAGTAAGAACCTTGCAACCAACGCGATAAAGGGGTTGTCAATCCCTTCACAATCACTTACGAGAGTGAGATCTGATAGATATGATAAGATAATATTTTTGGTATTTTTATGATAAAGAGAAATAAATATTCAAAGTAAAATAAATGGAAATAGAAATAGCTAAGTGTTGGAAGATTAATATGATGGAAGATAGACCCGGGGGCCATAGGTTTCACTAGTGGCTTCTCTCAAGAGCATAAGTATTACGGTGGGTAAACGAATTACTGTCGAGCAATTGATAGAATTGAGCATAGTTATGAGAATATCTATGTATGATCATGTATATAGGCATCACGTCCGCGACAAGTAGACCGAAACAATTTTGCATCTACTACTATTACTCCACACATCGACCGCTACCCAGCATGCATTTAGAGTATTAAGTTCATAAGAACAGAGTAATGCTTTAAGTAAGATGACATGATGTAGAGGGATAAACTCATGTAATATGATATAAACCCCATCTTTTTATCCTTGATGGCAACAATACAATATGTGTCATTTCCCCTACTGTCACTGGGATTGAGCACTGCAAGATTGAACCCAAAGCTAAGCACTTCTCCTATTGCAAGAAAGATCAATCTAGTAGGCCAAACCAAACTGATAATTCAAAGAGACTTGCAAAGATAAACCAATCATACATAAAAGAATTCAGAGAAGAATCAAATATTGTTCATAGATAAACTTGATCATAAACCCACAATTCATCGGATCTCGACAAACACACCGCAAAAGAAAATTACATCGAATAGATCTCCAAGAAGATCGAGGAGAACTTTGTATTGAGATCCAAAGAGAGAGAAGAAGCCATCTAGCTAACAAGTATGGACCTGAAGGTCTGAAGTAAACAACTCACACATCACCGGAGAGGCCATGGAGTTGATGTAGAGGCCCTCCATGATCAATGCCCCCTCCGGGGAGCTCCAGAAAAGGCCCCAAGATGGGATCTCTCGGGTACAAAAGGTTGCAGCGGTGGAATTAGGTTTTCGTGGTGCTCCTGGATGTTTGGGGGGTACGTGGATATATATAGGAGGAAGAAGTAGGTCGGTGGAGCAACGAGGGGCCCACAAGGGTGGAGGGCACGCCCAGGAGGGTAGGCGCGCCCCCCTGCCTCGTGGCCTCCTTGATTGTTTCTTGACGCCCACTTGATGTCTACTACACAACCTTCTTTTTGTAGACGTTGTTGGGCCTCCAAGTGCAGAGGTTTGTAGGACTGTAGCAAATTTCCCTCAAGTGGATGACCTAAGGTTTATCAATCCGTGGGAGGCGTAGGATGAAGATGGTCTCTCTCAAGCAACCCTGCAACCAAATAACAAAGAGTCTCTTGTGTCCCCAACACACCCAATACAATGGTAAATTGTATAGGTGCACTAGTTCGGCGAAGACATGGTGATACAAGTGGTATATGGATGGTATATAAAGGTATTTGTAATCTTAAATATAAAAACAGCAAGGTAACTAATGATAAAAGTGAGCGTAAACGGTATTGCAATGCCTTGAAACAAGGCCTAGGGTTCATACTTTCGCTAGTGCAAGTTCCCTCAACAATAATAACATATTGGATCACATAACTATCCCTCAACATGCAACAAAGAGTCACTCCAAAGTCACTTAGAGCGGAGAAAGAACGAAGAGATTATGGTAGGGTACGAAACCACCTCAAAGTTATTCTTTCCAATCAATCCGTTGGGCTATTCCTATAAGTGTCACAAACAACCCTAGAGTTCGTACTAGAATAACACCTTAAGACACAAATCAACCAAAACCCTAATGTCACCTAGGTACTCCAATGTCACCTCAAGTATCCGTGGGTATGATTATACGATATGCATCACACAATCTCATATTCATCTATTCAACCAACACATAGAACCTCAAAGAGTGCCCCAAAGTTTCTACCGGAGAATCACGATGAAAATGTGTGCCAACCCCTATGCATAGGTTCATGGGCGGAACCCGCAAGTTGATCACCGAAACATACATCAAGTGAATCACGTGGTATCCCATTGTCACCACAGATACGCACGGCAAGACATACACCAAGTGTTCTCAAATCTTTAAAGACTCAATCCGATAAGATAACTTCAAAGGGGAAACACAATCCATTACAAGAGAGTAGAGGGGGAGAAACATCATAAGATCTAACTATAATAGCAAAGCTCGCGATACATCAAGATCGTACCACCTCAAGAACACGAGAGAGAGATCAAACACATAGCTACTGGTACATACCCTCAGCCCCGAGGGAGAACTACTCCCTCCTCGTCATGGAGAGCACCGGGATGATGAAGATGGCCACCGGAGAGGGATTCCCCCTCTAGCAGGGTGCCGGAATGGGTCTAGATTGGCTTTCGGTGGCTTCTGGCGGCGGAACTCCCGATCTATTGTGCTCTCGGATGTTTTAGGGTATATGGAGATATATAGGCGGAAGAAGTACGTCAAGGGGGCCACAAGGGGCCCACAAGGGTGGAGGGTGCGCCCAGGAGGGTGGGCGCGCCCCCTGCCTCGTGGCCTCCTCGTAGATCCTCTGATGTGCACTCCAAGTCTTCTGGGCTTCTTCTGATCCAAAAATAAGTTCCGTGAAGTTTCAGGTCAATTGGACTCCGTTTGGTTTTCCTTTTCTGCGATATTCTAAAACAAGGTAAAAACAGAAACTGTCACTGGGCTCTGGGTTAATAGGTTAGTCCCAAAAATGATATAAAAGTGTATAATAAAGCCCATAAACATCCAAAACAGTAGATAATATAGCATGGAGCAATCAAAAATTATAGATACGTTGGAGACGTATCAGCATCCCCAAGCTTAATTCCTGCTCGTCCTCGAGTAGGTAAATGATAAAAACAGAATTTTTGATGCGGAGTGCTACTTGGCATAATTTTAATGTAATTCTTCTTAATTGTGGCATGAATATTCAGATCCGAAAGATTCAAGACAAAAGTTCATATTGACATAAAAATAATAATACTTCAAGCATACTAACTAAGCAATTATGTCCTCTCAAAATAACATGGCCAAAGAAAGTTCATCCCTACAAAATCATATAGTTTAGTCATGCTCCATTTTCATCACACAAGAATTCTCTCATCATGCACAACCTCGATGACAAGCCAAGCAATTGTTTCATACTTTAGTAATATCAAACCTATAAACTTTCACGCAATATATGAGCGCGAGCCATGGACATAGCACTATGGGTGGAATAGAATATAATGAGGGGGTTATGTGGAGAAGACAAAAAAGGAGAAAGTCTCACATCATCGAGGCTAATCAATGGGCTATGGGGATGCCCATCGATTGATGTTAATGCAAGGAGTAGGGATTGCCATGCAACGGATGCACTAGAGTTATAAATGTATGAAAGCTCAACAAAAGAAACTAAGTGGGTGTGCATCCAACTTGCTTGCTCACGAAGACCTAGGGCACTTGAGGAAGCCCATTGTTGGAATATACAAGCCAAGTTCTATAATGACAATTTCCCACTAGTATATGAAAGTGACAAAACAAGAGACTCTCTATCATGAAGATCATGGTGCTACTTTGAAGCACAAGTGTGGCAAAGGATAGTAGCATTGTCCCTTCTCTCTTTTTCTCTCATTTTCATTTTTTGGGCCTTCTCTTTTTTATGGCCTTTTTTGGGCCTTCTCTTTTTTTTATTCCTCACTTGGGACAATGCTCTAGAAAATGATGATCATCACACTTCTATTTATTTACAACTCAATGATTATAACTCGATACTAGAACAAAGTATGACTCTATATGAATGCCTCCGGCGGTGTACCGGGATATGCAATGACTCATGAATGACATGTATGAAAGAATTATTAATGGTGGCTTTGCCACAAATACGATGTCAACTACATGATCATGCTAAGAAATATGACAATGATGAATGTGTCATGATAAACGGAATGGTGGAAAGTTGCATGGCAATATATCTCGGAATGGCTATGGAAATGCCATAATAGGTAGGTATGGTGGCTGTTTTAAGGAAGATATAAGGAGGTTTATGTGTGACAGATCATATCATATCACGGGGTTTGGATGCACCGGCGAAGTTTGCGCCAACTCTCAATGTGAGAAAGGGCAATGCACGGTACCGAAGAGGCTAGCAAGCATGGAAGGGTGAGAGTGTGTATAATTTATGGACTCAACATTAGTCATAAAGAACTCACATACTTATTGCAAAAAATCTACAAGTCATCAAAAACCTCGGTACTACGCGCATGCTCCTAGGGGGATAGATTGGTAGGAAAAGACCATCGCTCATCCCCGACCGCCACTCATAAGGAAGACAATCAAATAACACCTCATGTTTCAAATTTGTTACACAACGTTTACCATACGTGCATGCTACGGGACTTGCAAACTTCAACACAAGTATTTCTCAATTTCACAACTACTCAACTAGCACGACTTTTATATTATTACCTCCATATCACAAAACAGTCATCAAGCATCAAACTTCTCTTAGTATTCAAAACACTCATAAGAAAATTTTACTAATCTTGAATACCTAGCATATTAGGATTATTTAAGCAAATTACCATGCTATTTAAGACTCTCAAAATAATATAAGTGAAGCATGAGACTTCATCTGTTTCTACAAAATAAAACCACCACCGTGCTCTAAAAAGATATAAGTGAAGTACTAGAGCAAATGACAAACTACTCCGAAAGATATAAGTGAAGATCAATGAGTACTCGAATAATTATGCAACTATGTGAGGACTCTCTAACATTTAATAATTTCATATCTTGGTATTTTATTTAAACAGCAAGAAAAACTAAATAAAATGACATCTAAGAATAGCAAACATCATGTGAAGAAGCAAAAACTTAGGATCAACCGATACTAACCGATAGTTGTTAAAGAAGAAAGGTGGGATGCCAATCGGGGCATCCCCAAGATTAGATGCTTGAGACTTCTTGATATATTATCTTGGGGTGCCTTGGGCATCACCAAGCTTGAGCTTTTGTGTCTCCTTAATTCCTCTCATATCATGGTGTCCCTAAATCTCAAAAGCTTCATCCACTCAAAACTCAACAAGGACTCATGAGATAAGTTAGTATAAACCATTGCAAAAACCTTATCATACTCTACTGTAGCAAATCACTAAAATTATTATTCAACATTGCATACTAAATGCCTCTGCATATTTAATAGTCCTATCCTAAAATAGAATAATTAAATAAGCAAACATATGCAAACAATGCAAACATAACACCAATCTGCCTAAACAGGACAGTCTGTAAAGAATGCAGCAACATCCATACTTCCCTAGCTCCAAAAATTATCAAAGAAAATTCCCACTGTATTAAATTTATCAGAGCTTAATATTCAAAAGGTTTCAACATTTTATCACATTCTGACTTTTCTAGGGAATTATGGCAACAGCGGTAAACTTTCTGTTTTCAAACAGCAACATGTGGACTTGTAAAATAGGCATAGTAAAGGATATCAATACCACTTTTATTGAAATAAAATATGCAAAATATTGTTCTAAATAACAGCAATCAAATACTAACAAAATAAATTGACGCTCCAAGCAAAACACATATCATGTGGTGAATAAAAATATAGCTCCAAGTAAAGTTACCGATGAACGAAGACGAAAGAGGGGATGCCTTCCGGGGCATCCCCAAGCTTAGGCTCTTGTTTATCCTTGAATATTACCTTGGGGTGCCTTGGGCATCCCCAATCTTAGGCTCTTTCCACTCCTTATTCCATAATCCATCGAATCTTTACCCAAAACTTGAAAACTTCACAACACAAAACTTAACAGAAAACTCGTAAGCTCCGTTAGTATAAGAAAATAAATCACCACTTCAATGTACTGTAATGAACTCATTCTTTATTTATATTGGTGTAAAACCTACTGTATTCCAACTTTTCTATGGTTCATAAACTCTATTACTAGCCATAGATTCATCAAAATAAACAAATAACACACGAAAAACAGAATCTGTCAAAAACAGAACAGTCTGTAGTAATCTGGATCAAACGTATACTTATGGAACTCATAAAATTCTCAAAAAAATTTCTGGACCTGAGTAATTTATCTATTAATCATCTTCAAAAGGAATTAACTAAATAGCACTTTCCGAATAAAAATGGCAACAATTCTCGTGAGCGCTAAAGTTTCTGTTTTTTACAGCAAGATCAACAAGACTTTCCCAAAGGTTCTACTTGGTACAAACACTAATTAAAATCATAAAACCACATATAAACAGAGGCTAGATGAATTATTTATTACTAAACAGGAACAAAAACAAGGAACAAAAATAAAGTTGGATTGCCTCCCAAGAAGCGCTATCGTTTAATGCCCCTAGCTAGGCACGGTGATTTCAATGATGCTCACATAAAGGATAAGAATTGAAACATAAAGAGATCATCATGAAGAATATGACTAGCACATTTAAGTCTAACCATCTTCCTATGCATTGGGATTTTGTGAGCAAACAACTTGTGGGTACAAGAATCAATTTGCGTAGGAAGGTAAAACAAGCATAACTTCAAAACTTTAAGCACATAGAGAGGAAACTTGATATTATTGCAATTCCTACAAGCATATGTTCCTCCTTCATAATAATTTTCAGTAGCATCATGAATGAATTCAACAATATAACCAGCACCTAAAGCATTCTTTTCATGATCTACAAGCATAGAATTTTTATTACTCTCCACATAAGCAAAATTCTTCTCATTCGGGATAGTGGGAGTATCATAAGAGACTTGAATACTATAAATTGTTTCCACATTAAAAGAGTAATGTTCAGAAAAGGGGTAACCATAATCATGACAAGTTTTATAAATATAATCACTACTTTTTATAGCATAAGTATCATCACAATAATCATCATAAGTAGGAGGCGTGCTATGATCATTATTAATTTGCATATCAAAACTTGGGAGACTAAAAATATCATCTTCATTAAACGTAGCATCCCCAAGCTTGGGACAAACATTAATTGCAGCAAATATATTCTCAAAAACATCATCTTCATCAAACATAGCATCCCCAAGCTTGGTCCTTTTCATATCATAAGCATAATCACTCTCATAATTAATAGTATGGATAGCACCAATAGTATAGCAATTATCATATTCTTCCAAGCAACTGCCAAAAAGATTATCAAGATCATAAGAAGTATCATTATCTTCCACAATTATATTTTCATGAGGCACAATAGTAACGTAACATCCCAAAATTCTAAATTTTGGAATGTTATACTAAATAAATAATTGTGATTGTTTGTTTGATTTTTTTGTGATTGATTGTGTGAAAATGATTGGAAATTGAAAACCTTTTGAAAGTTGAATGAGAGGGAATAAAAGGACTTTCCCGAAAATTTCATCTTGCATTTTGATCACCATGGATTCAAATTTATTTCATCACAAAACCCTAGAGTGAAGATAATATGACTTCTTCCATTTAAAGAAATGAAAAGGGGTTTGAAAATGATATGAATTCCATTTTGAAATATTTCAAACTTAGAAACTTTAAGCAACTCAATGAGTTCATGAGGGAAGATAAAATGACTTCTTCAAAATTCGAAGAAAGAGAGTTGGAAGTTTCAAAAGAATAATTTGGAAGTCATTTTGAAGTTATTTGAAACTCATTTTCCATTTGAAGTTGTTTGAAATTCCAAATTCAAATCCATTTGGGAGTTATTTGATGTTATATTCAAAATAGTTTTCTCCTAAAAATAAATAAATGGAAATAAGGGTAAAATGATTCCCTACAATAGAAAATTAGGAGAAAATAAATTTGAAATCATTTTGGTATTTAAAAAATGTTTTTATTGGTTTTAAATGCAAAACTAGCACTGTTTGACTTTTATGATTTTCTATATAATTTATTTGAACTTGTAAAATAGTTCATATTATTCTTGGTGTTTTTCTGAGCATTTTGGTATATAATATGAATATGTAATTTTTGTTTTTTATTTTTGGTTTTTGCTCTGTTGTAGTTTTTGTTCTGTAAAAAAACACCGCCTGGACCGAAACACTATTCGGCCCAGGAGCACACCCGACCGGCCCAACCCCAGCGCCCGATGGCCATCGCTCGCCCGCGCACCTCTCTTCCCCCTCGCTCGCTACCCGCCGCGGCCACTGACCCGTGGGCCCCGCTTCCCCAACTCGTCCCTAACCTCCCGCCGCCCCGCACAGGATGAGCACGCGCCCGTGCTCCCGAACCCGTCGGCCGCATCCCCATGGGTGATGCTTATCCCGTGGTCGTTTCATCCCCTTGCCCACCTATAAAAATCCCTCAGCGCCCTCTGCCGATTCCACCACTCCGTTCGTCCTCTCATCGCTCATAGCCGTCGCACTCGCCCTCTAAATCTCGCCGGAGCCGAAACCCTACGCCGACGATTACATCACCGGTGGTGCACCCGAGCCGCTCTTTTCTTCGTCAACCTAATCCCCAAGCCTGTCTGCATCGTTTTGACATATCGGTTTCCCCTAGGTCGCGTCGGAGCAGCCAAACAGACGACCACGAGCCACCGGAGTTCACGCAGCTCACCGGAGCTCCGCCGCCTCCCTCCGCCCCGTCCGGTGCACGCCGACGCCCGCCGTTACCGCCATCCGGTCGCCCACACCACGCTGGTCCCGTTCGTCTCCTTCCCCGCCGCCAAGGACCGCCGGAGCCGCTACCCCGTCCGCTGCTTGACGCCCGACGCCAGCGTTGCCGCCCCTGTCCGCCGTCCTCGCTGGTGTAAGCCGAGCCGCCCGCTTCGTTTGTTTAGATTAGTTTTTTTTGTTTTAGTTCGGTTTAGCACGGTTTTAGTTAAACCGGCCTCCGGTTTTCTTTTTATTTAGCCGCGGTAGCTGTTTTTCCTATTTAGTGGCCATTCGCCATATAGCCACCGCAGCGAACGCTGCTTGGCCAGCCACGAGCCGCCACGTGGCCAGGGACCTAGTTGCTTTAGCTTTAATTACAGATTAGTCCCTGAGTTTTCAATTTAGCCCCTAAACTTCAAATGGTTGTATCTTTTTAACCGTAACTCCAAATTCGACGAAACTAGCGGCAAAATGTTCGTCTCGAATAGCTTTATCCAGAAAAACAACTTTGAGAACTTTTGGACAAATTCAAATTTGAACTTTATTCAGATTTGAATTCAAACTTCAATTGGCCATATCTCCTAAACCGTAGGTCCGATTGATGTGATTCTTTTTGCACCATGTCACCGTAGCCAAAACCCTACCACTTGGACCATTGTCACACAATTTCCACACAAAAATGATCTGTCTATGATAGTTTTACTATTATGCCATGTATGCACTTTAGTACACATCACATCTTTGCACCCTGGGTCACATATTGTTTTGCACTTAAGATATTTCCAAGCTAGTTAAGTGTGTTGAATGTTCATTTGGTTTTTCCAAGACGTTTTGCTTTGCATATTCTTCTTGGTTCTCTGAAATGATTGCTTATGTGAGTGCAATGTTTGACTTTATAGATTTTCATTGGAGAGTGACGAATAGTTCTATTAAGTAAAATTCCGAGAGCGATATAATCTTCATCAACTATTACCAGGCAAGTTCACATTTGATCATTCCTTCAATTACCTATGTTTTATATTATGCACTTAGTCCTTTAGTGGTAGGATTGCATGGTAGGATTTATTTTTGCCAGATGGCTATGCCGTTACCTAGTAGTTCATTTGAGGTAGGTCTGACCTATACATCCTTGTCACCACCGTGTAAGTTTAGTTTACCTCGCTAAATGTAGACGTGATTTGGGAATCGAACATGGTGAGACATGAGTGACAAAGTAGTAATCAGGACCAAGACTTGTAAATGAACTACCTAGGCGGTATTTGGTTTGAATGGTGGCGAAGTACAGTGGGAGCATGCATGGTTAATCCATGGTGGTGCACCACTAGTGGTCGGCCGCCCAGGCTCAAAGAGATCAATCGTATTCTCATGTCTAGAAGCTTACATGTGCAGCCACAAGCCAATATGGGCTCTGGCTTAGTTGAGTAGTTAGTGTGACCCCTTCCGGGATGGGCTAGCAGATGTAGAATGATGTAGGTGTACCGGCCTATCCGTGGGTTAAGTGGGGGCATTTTCGAAAGACTATGTCTCGGTCATCCTGTTCTCAAATGCCAGGTAGTGCGAGAACTTCAAGGGAGGCGATCGAGTCTTGTGTTAAAACCTAATCGATTAGTCGTGTCCCCGGTTACGGACAACTTGAGCATCTAGTAGTGGAAATGTTGGGAGATCTCATCACTCTTAATTAAATAGTTGGGTTTTAAATGATACTTTGGGAATGGATTGAGTTGGGTTTACCAAATCATCCTATGCTAAACAGTAGTGGTAGAATAATATCTTTTATTCTAGGGAAAAACTAGCTTTATGCAAAAACTGAACTTAGAGCTTTCCACCAGCCAAATTACATGTACAAATAGGTTCATTATTCTTATGATGTGACTTGCCAGTGCATTCAATGTATTGACCTACAGGTCTGCAACATCTTATGTTGCAGGAATTTTCTACGACGAGTAAGAGTTACGTTGTAGGGTTACGGTCTACACTCAACTTGCCGTTGGTGTTGATGGACTCCACACCGTTATGTTTGTTTCTGCTGAGACTTATGAGGTATATATCAGTTTTACGTTATTTATACATGTGATTACACTTTGATATATACATTGATGTATTGTGTGTGCCAGCATACCGATCCAGGGATGGCACGGATACACGGAGGCTTGACCGTTTGAGGTCGGGTCGCTACATAGATGGTATCAGAGCACATGTTGACTGTAGGACGTGACCCTAGAAACTAGAAAGCCTTTAGGAAAGGATTTCTCTAAAACTTTATTTTCAAAATGATCCTTTACCTCTCTTCTTTTCTAAGCTTTATCAAATCTTTCCTTTTACCCCAAATAGGTAGACAATACCCCTTTTCCCTTTGACCACATGGAGGATCAACTGATGAGACCACTCCAAGAAGGACAAGATATCAGACTTCACCATACACTAGAAGAATTGAAGTTACAACAGTCGAAGCCTCTGAAGAATTGAAGAATTTGAAGACACCGACAAATTTCAAGATTTATATGACCTTTAGAAGACCAAACCCTTGTTGTATACTCACGTTAGATGCGATGATTTGTGAGCTGTCATATTTTGTGTGTGTTTTCTGACAGCAAAATATAAAACCTATTTTCAAAACTATATTGTTTGTATTGTGTGTATATCTCTCTATCCCTCTTATCTCATCCCAAAACCCTTGGACCCAATAGATGATGAATGAAGAAGGACTTGTATTCTCTGGACCTATCAGTCAGTTGGAGGCAGAGCTATGGATTCAAAACATGGAGAATCACTTCAGGAGCAAGTTGGTTGCGAGGAAGTATGAGGTTCAATACGCTCTTCAATACTTTACAAGAAGTGCTGCAACCTGGTGGAAAATGCATCAAGCCATACAAGGATGTAATGGAGCAAAAACTTGGGAGGAATTGAAGAAAACTCTGTTGGGATCCCGTCTTATCCGGAAGCACAATGGTAACCCGATGAAGAAACCTTATGCATGCAAGATATGCGGAGAAATAGGACATACCCATGAAGAACACAAGGATGGATGCCCTCATTGTGAAGGAAATCACCGAGCGGAAGAATGCCCAATGAGGCAGGTTGCTTGTTTCTTGTGTGAAGGAACTACGCACTACCCCACCTAGTGTCATATTTACCCCAAGGTACAAAAAATTACCAAGCAGAAGAAGGAAGCAATGAAAGAAGCCCTCAGGGAAAGTTTAAAAGAACCTGTGACGAAGGATGATGTTAACGACCCTGATGGAGAAAGCCTAAACAGATTTTACTCCAATGCTTGCTATTCATTGGAGAAGGAGGACATTTTTCACAATATTGCATGAAGGAAAACCAAGAGTATCTGGGAGACTTCCCGATAGAAGAAGTGGAGTTTGATCCACATGAGATAGAAGAATTGATCAAAACAAAGAAGTCCCGGAAGAGAAAGAGCATGTGTCCCCAGAACAACCCAATTTCAGCAGAAAAGGACCTAAGTCATATCACTTGTTACAGGTGCAAGGATTTAGGTCATTATGCTAGCAAATGCCCAGCAAGGAAGCCAAGGACCCAAGGGGCCAAGATAACCACCAGGAAGCCCTTAGATTTGTCTGACGTCATTTGTTTACGCTGCAAAGGAGTAGGACATTTTGCTAGAGAATGTTCAGACTCGAGGAAAGCTTGGGCGGAGTAGTTGAGATCTTGATATTGGAATAAAGCATGTAATAAATGTGGAATACACTCTTATTTTTGGGGATGTTGAGTTGAGTTATGAAATGGAAATTGTAATAGCTCGTGAAGCAATAAAAGTTGAGGTGTTGGAATCTCATGTGAAATGTTATGAGTTGTTGTTGATTGTGAGTGCTTCTCTCATTATCTCACCCAGACAAAACCTTGAACCCATGGAAAAGCTAACCCCAAACTTTTCCCAGAAAACAACCACATTTCACCCGAGGAAATACATACATTATCCTGGGTACCCCTTCTATCTTATGCCTGCAGATGACAACCCTTTATGAGTCTTTTCTCAAGGGCCCAGAAACGATCATGACCCTGACTAGTGATCAGGATTACCCAAAAATCCTGAAGGACATGATGAAGGATATTCATCTTGAAGGAGATGCAGTCTACCAGGGTTATCCTTTCGTGGAGAATGGAGTTGAACTTTGGTACGTGGAGGTACACCTCCACCGTGTGAAGGGAGTTTGCCCAAAGACTACGGGGCAATACTTTTTCATTTCTCGAGTACCACGAGCAACATTCTTCGACTCTGTTCGTGACGCTGCTATGGAAGCCATATGTCAGATTGGAGAAATACTTGAAGCAAGACTCCATCACACTCAGGAATACTTGAGAGAAGTGCATGCGGACAGGATGGAGATGAAGCTCATGGCCACCATGATGAAGCAAAAGGTCGATGATTTCAAGGATCACATCGCACAATTCCAGTGGGACTAAAGCATCTTCAAGAATGGCAAATGAATAAAGATGGGAGTAATGCTTGACCATACCAAACTATGTGTATGGCAGCTTTTGTAATAGAGTACTTTTGAAATTTGAGTTTTGAGTTGTGATTAAGGATGTAATAAAGGATTTGATATGAAGAGAATATGAATTATGGATGAACCAGTTCATTTTTTGGCGATACTTGTCTGTGTGAACACTTGATCGATGGAAAGGAAAATGTTGTTCCATATATAGTTGGAGTTTGGACAAAATGAGTTGGAGTTTTGTTTTAGTTATGATGGTTACCTCAAGAGTATGAAGGAATGAAGTACTATTGGATTTAAAGGAGATATAATGTTGGAATATGGAACAATAGTAACTCCAAGGATGAGTTAAAGATATACAAGTTTTAAATGGGCTCATAACCCATAGGACCCATGATTTGATAAGGAAACAAGCACAATCTTGTTGAAGAAAAGAATTCCGGAAGAAGCTGTGATTTCATCAGCAGACGTTTCATACGAGGTTA
Source organism: Triticum dicoccoides (assembly GCF_002162155.2). Lineage (NCBI taxonomy): Eukaryota > Viridiplantae > Streptophyta > Magnoliopsida > Poales > Poaceae > Triticum > Triticum dicoccoides. Next base: position 411,113,428 of record NC_041390.1, on the reverse strand, counting down.
CGTAAACCCAAGAGTTGTGAAGAAATGATAGAGGTTTTGTTTGCCTTGCAGAACCAATGGATTTACCCGAACCCAGTTCGTGGAGAAGAGAAGTTCTGCAATGCTTGTGAGGGTGCCCAAGTGTTAGGAAACGTGATTCACTATCTACGTATGTAGTAATGATTCAAGTACTGGATGGATTGGCCCCCATACCGGAGACTTCTATCATGAGCTATCATATGTTGATAGAAAATCAGAGAGACTTAAAACCCTAGAAGAGTGTCGACACGATAAGCCAAAAACCTTAGAATGGCAGGACGATGGAAACCCCGTACAGGCACCCGTTGCCAATCGTATGTTATACGGTGAGATTCAACCCAGACCCATTTTCTGCAGGAGGAACCAGAATTGTTGACCACCATGAGATTTTCGATAGTTGTTTAGCATTGGCGACAACCTGACAGCAAAGAAGACCCAGACTCGGAAGGATCTTATTTGATGCAAGGACTCCAGATTTTGAGGAAAAGGCCATGCCCTTACCGGAAGAGCACAAGTGAAGGAGTTATCTCGAAGAGTATGAGAAGATCGACACCATCAACCCAAAGGGTAGAGTACATGAGATTTGTTGGAACTGTAACCATGCTTCTTAGGGTGGTAGCACCCCAGACCTTGTGATGTCAATGGATTTTCAAGAAGACCCCCAAACCCCGACCTTTTCTTTCTAGCCTCTCCGAATCTCGAGGACGAGATTCATTTTAAGGGTGGTAGTTTGTAACATCCCAAAATTCTAAATTTTGGAATGTTATATTAAATAAATAATTGTGATTGTTTGTTTGATTTTCGTGTGATTGATTGTGTGAAAATGATTGGAAATTGAAAACTTTTTGAAAGTTGAATGAGAGGGAATAAAAGGACTTTCACAAAACTTTCATCTTGCATTTTGATCACCATGGATTCAAATTTATTTCATCACAAAACCCTACAGTGAAGATAATATGACTTCTTCCATTTAAAGAAATGAAAAGGGATTTGAAAATGATGTGAATCCCATTTTTAAATATTTCAAACTTAAAACTTTAAGCAACTCAATGAGTTCATGAGGGAAGATAAAATGACTTCTTCAAAATTCGAAGGAAGAGAGTTGGAAGTTTCAAAAGAATAATTTGGAAGTCACTTTGAAGTTATTTGAAACTCATTTTCCATTTGAAGTTGTTTGAAATTCCAAATTCAAATCCAATTGGGAGTTATTTGAGTTTCTATTCAAAATATTTTTCTCCTAAAAATAAATAAATGGAAATAAGGGTAAAATGATTCCCTACAATAGAAAATTAGGAGAAAATAAATTTTAAATCATTTTGGTATTTTAAAAATGTTTTTATTGGTTTTAAATGCAAAACTAGCACTGTTTGACTTTTATGATTTTCTATATAATTTATTTGAACTTGTAAAATAGTTCATATTATTCTTGGTGTTTTTCTGAGCATTTTCGTATATAATATGACTATTTAATTTTTATTTTTTATTTTTATTTTTTTGCTCTGTTGTAGTTTTTGTTCTGTAAAAAAACACCGCCTGGACCGAAACACTATTCGGCCCAGGAGCACACCCGACCGGCCCAGCCCCAGTGCCCGAAGGCCATCGCTTGCGTGCGCACCTCTCTTCCCCCTCGCTCGCTACCCGCCGCGGCCACTGACCCGTGGGCCCCTCTTCCCCAACTCGTCCCTAACCTCCCGCCGCCCCGCACGGGATGAGCACGCGCCCATGCTCCCGAACCCGTCGGCCGCATCCCCATGGGTGATGCTTATCCCGTGGTCGTTGCATCCCCTCGCCTCACATATAAAAATCCCTGAGCGCCCTTTGTCGATTCCACCACTCCGTTCGTCCTCTCATCGCTCATAGCCGTCGCACTCGCCCTCTAAATCTCGCCGGAGCCGAAACCCTCCACCGACGATTACGTCACCGATGGTGCACCCGAGCCGCTCTTTTCTTCATCAACCTAATCCCCAAGCCTGTGTGCATCGTTTTGACATATCGGTTTCCCCTAGGTCGCGCCGGAGCAGCCAAACCAACGACCCCGAGCCGCCGGAGTTCACGCAGCTCACCGGAGCTCCGCCGCCTCCCTCCGCCCCGTCCGGTGCACGCTGACGCCCGCCGTCACCGCCATCTGGTCGCCCACACCACGCCGGTCCCGTTCGCCTCCTTCCCCGCCGCCAAGGACCGCCGAAGCCGCCGCCCCGTCCGCCTCCCGACGCCCGACGCCAGCGCCGCCGCCCCTGTTCGCCATCCTCACCATTGTAAGCCGAGCGGCCCGCTTCATTCGTTTAGATTAGTTTTTTTGTTTTGTTTTAGTTCGGTTAACCGTGGTTTTAGTTAAACCGGCCTCCGATTTTCTTTTTATTTAGCCGCGGTAGCTGTTTTTCCTATTTAGTGGCCATTTGCCGTATAGCCACCACATCGAATGCTGCATGGCCAGCCACAAGCCGCCACGTGGCCAGGGACCTAGTTGCTATAGTTTTAATTGCAGATTAGTCCCTGAGTTTCTAGTTTAGCCGCTAAACTTCAAATGGTTGTATCTTTTTAACCGTAACTCCAAATTCGACGAAACCAGCGGCAAAATGTTCGTCTCGAATAGCCTTATCCAGAAAACCAACTTTGAAAACTTTTGGCCAAATTCAAATTTGAACTTTATTCAGATTTGAATTCAAACTTCAATTGGTCATATCTCCTAAACCGTAGCTCCGATTGATGTGATTCTTTTTGCACCATGTCACCGTAGCCAAACCCTACCACTTGGACATTGTCACACATTATCCACACAAAAATGGTATGTCTATGATAGTTTTACTATTATGCCATGTATGCACTTTAGTACACATCACATCTTTGCACCCTGGGTCACATGTTATTTTGCACTTAGGATATTTCCATGCTAATTAAGTGTGTTGAGTGTTCATTTGGTTTTTCCAAGACGTTTTGCTTCGCATGTTCTTCTTGGTTCTGTGAAATGATTGCTTATGTGAGTGCAATGTTTGACTTTATAGATTTTCATCGGAGAGTGACGAATAGTTCTATTAAGTAAAATTCTGAGAGCGATATAATCTTCATCAACTCTTACCAGGCAAGTTCACATTTGATCATTCCTTCAATTACCTATGTTTTATATTATGCACTTAGTCCTTTAGTGGTAGGATTGCATGGTAGGATTTATTGTTGCCAGATGGCTATGCCGTTACCTAGTAGTTCATTTGAGGTAGGTCTGATCTATACATCCTTGTCGCCACCGTGTAAGTTTAGTTTACCTCGCTAAATGTAGACATGGTTTGGGAAGCGAACATGGTGAGACATGAGTGACGAAGTAGTAATCAGGACCAAGACTTGTAAATCAACTACCTGGGCGGTATTTGGTTTGAATGGTGGCAAAGTACAGTGGGAGCATGCATGGTTAATCCATAGTGGTGCACCACTAGTGGTCGGCCGCCCAGGCTCAAAAAGATCAATCATATTCTCATGTCTAGAAGCTTACGTGTGCACCAACAAGCCAATATGGGCTCTGGCTTAGTTGAGTAGTTAGTGTGACCCCCTCTGGGATGGGCTAGCAGATGTAGAATGATGTAGGTGTACCGACCTATCCGTGGGTTAAGGGGGGACATTTTCAAAAGACTATGTATCGGTCATCCTGTTCTCAAACGCCAGGCAGTGTGAGAACTTCAAGGGAGGCGATCGAGTCTTGTGGGGAAAAGTGCACAAACCTCTGCAGAGTGTTAAAACCTAATCGATTATTCTTATGATGTGACTTGCCAGTACATTCAATGTACTGACCTACAGGGCTGCAACGTCTTATGTTGCAGGAATTTTCTACGACGAGTAAGAGTTACGTTGTAGGGTTACGGTCTACACTCAACTTGCCGTTGGCGTTGATGGACTCCACACCCTTATGTTTGTTTCCGCTGAGACTTGTGAGGTATATATCAGTTTTACGTTATTTATACATGTGATTGCACTTTGATATATACATTGATGTACTGTGTGTGCCAGCATACCGATCCAGGGATGGCACGGATACACGGAGGCTTGACCGTTTGAGGTCGGGTCACTACAAGTAATAGGAGCAGCATTATTTGGGAGAGATATCTTTTTACCTCTCTTCCTTTTTCTTTTCTTCTTCTTCACCACATCACGTGTGGGTTCAATCCTCTTTTTAGAGCTCCTTATTAATGAGATTGATTGAATAGGAGGCTCCTCGTCGTTACCTGATTCATCATAAGAAATAATAGGAGGATATTGGGAAGTCTCTTCCCTTTCATTAGTATTCTCTTCATCTTCTATTTGTTTTCTTTTCTTTATGTAGTTTCCAATATAAGGATTTTCAATACAATTCACCGCACAATACATATAAATTTCCTCTAGATCAAAATGAAGAACTCTATCATGGGCAAATTTTGGAATATCCTTAGTTATACGTTTCATTTCTTCATAACCCAAGAGCAAACTAAGTTCATTATGATGTGCAAGGGAAATCAAGTCATCACAATTTTTGGAGATGATACGATCATGAAACAATTTGCATTGGGTATTGAAATGATCATGTTCATTGCAAAGCTCTCAAGTATGGCAAAGATAATTTAAACTTTCAGCACATTCATCTAGCCTTTCTTGCAACAATTTAGTTTCTAAGTACTTATGCCTCTTGCAATATCTATCTTCCCTATTTGGTGTGTACTTACAAACCCAATGTACTCCACAAAAATTGACATGTTTATAGGAGACATCATAACTAGTGCAATCATCATTAGTATCATGGATATTCAAAGAATTCGTACTAACAACATTGCAATCATGCTCATCATTCACATATTTTATGCCAAGCATTCTATGTAATTCTTCTTCCAGCATTTCAGCACAATTATCCTTTACATCATACTCACAAAAGATATTAAAAAGGTGAAGCGTATGAGACAAACTCAATTCCATTTTTTGTAGTTTTCTTTTATAAACTAAACTAGTGATAAAACAAGAAACTAAAAGACTCGATTGCAAGATCTAAAGATATACCTTCAAGCACTCACCTCCCCGGCAACGGCGCCAGGAAAGAGCTTGATGTCTACTACACAACCTTCTTCTTGTAGATGTTGTTGGGCCTCCAAGTGCAGAGGTTTGTAGGACAGTAGCAAATTTCCCTCAAGTGGATGACCTAAGGTTTATCAATTCGTGGGAGGCGTAGGATGAAGATGGTCTCTCTCAAGCAACCCTACAACCAAATAACAAAGAGTCTCTTGTGTCCCCAACACACCCAATACAATGGTAAATTGTATAGGTGCATTAGTTCGGCGAAGAGATGGTGATACAAGTGCTATATGGCTGGTAGATAAAGGTATTTGTAATCTGAAAATATAAAAACAGCAAGGTAACTAATGATAAAAGTGAGCGTAGACGGTATTGCAATGCGTTGAAACAAGGCCTAGGGTTCATACTTTCGCTAGTGCAAGTTCCCTCAACAATAATAACATAATTGGATCACATAACTATCCCTCAACATGCAACAAAGAGTCACTCCAAAGTCACTAATAGCGGAGAACGAACGAAGAGATTATGGTAGGGTACGAAACCACCTCAAAGTTATTCTTTCCAATCAATCCATTGGGCTATTCCTATAAGTGTCACAAACAGCCCTAGAGTCCGCACTAGAATAACACCTTAAGACACAAATCAACCAAAACCCTAATGTCACCTAGATACTCCAATGTCACCTCAAGTATCCGTGGGTATGATTATATGATATGCATCACACAATCTCAGATTTATCTATTCAACCAACACATAGAACCTCAAAGAGTGCCCCAAAGTTTCTACCGGAGAATCATGACGAAAACGTGTGCCAACCCCTATACATAGGTTCATGGGCGGAACCCGCAAGTTGATCACCAAAACATACATCAAGTGAATCACGTGGTATCCCATTGTCACCACAGATATGCACGGCAAGACATACATCAAGTGTTCTCAAATCTTTAAAGACTCAATCCGATAAGATAACTTCAAAGGGGAAACTCAATCCATTACAAGAGAGTAGAGGGGAAGAAACATCATAAGATCCAACTATAATAGCAAAGCTCGCGATACATCAAGATCGTACCACCTCAAGAACACGAGAGAGAGATCAAACACATAGCTACTGGTACATACCCTCAGCGCCGAGGGAGAACTATTCCCTCCTTGTCATGGAGAGCACCGTGATGATGAAGATGGCCACCGGAGAGGGATTCCCCCTCCGGCAGGGTGCCGGAATGGGTATAGATTGGCTTTCGGTGGCTACGGAGGCTTCTGGCGGCGGAACTCCGGATCTATTCTGCTCTCGGATGTTTTTAGGGTATATGGAGATATATAGGCAGAGGAAGTACGTCAGGGGTTCCACGAGGGGCCCACGAGGGTGGAGGGCGCGCCCCTTGCCTCGTGGCCTCCTCGTAGATCCCTAACATGCACTCCAAGTCTTCTGGGCTTCTTCTGATCCAAAAATAAGTTTCGTGAAGTTTCAGGTCAATTGGACTCTGTTTGGTTTTCCTTTTCTGCGATATTCTAAAACAAGGTAAAAACAGAAACTGGCACTGGGCTCTAGGTTAATAGTTAGTCCCAAAAATGATATAAAAGTGTATAATAAAGCCCATAAGCATCCAAAACAGTAGATAATATAGCATGGAGCAATCAAAAATTATAGATACGTTGGAGACGTATCACCACTCCAAGTCTCCTCGATCACGTTTGTTGAGAAAATCGCGTTCCCGAAGGTTTCATTCCGTTTGGACTCCGTTTGATATTCCTTTTGTGCGGAACACTGAAATAGGAAAAAAATAGCAATTTGGGCTGGGCCTCCGGTTAATAGGTTAGTCCCAAAAATGATATAAGAGTGAAAAATAAAGCCCATTAACATCCAAAATAGATAATATAATAGCATGGAGCAATCAAAAATTATAGATACGTTGGAGACGTACCAAGGACGAGGCCGCTGTGGCCGCGGAGGAGAAGGGGCTCGCCCAGTGGGCGGAATCCGCTGGGGAGGCCAGCAGCACCGGCACCGGGGCCCTTCACATCGAAGATGAGGTCAATGAGTCATCCGGGGAGGAGGTCGAGGCTGTCGACCCCCCAGCCACGGGGAGAGGGCGTTACCTGTGGCGGGCCAACTCTGGTGAGCCGGTCCGGCCCGGCAGGGTCGCACAACCGCAACAACCTCAGGAGGCGTCTGTGCGCGAGATGAGGGCTGCGGCGGCGGGGAAGGCAGTGAAGGCTACGGTGGCGAAGAAGAAAGCGACTGCCTCTTCTTCATCCAAGCGTCCTCGGACTCCACCCGCTTCCCCTCCTCCCGCAGACAACGACACGGAGGTCATCTTCGACCTCGGGTCCCTTAGCCCGAGGAGGAAGAGGAAGGCAGCGGAAGAGGAGGCGGAGGATGAGTAAGTATCTTGTCTTTTGTCATCTTCGTCCCCTCAGACCGTGCCGCTTTTATTGACTTGTCTTCGCAGGGATATGGAGACGCTGGCCCAGAGGGTGGCGAAGAGTGCCAGGGCCTCGACGGGGGGCCAGCCCCCGGTGGGCACCTCGAGTACGCCGCTGGTGGTGGAGAGCAGCCCGGATAGCAGCCCCCAGCATGCGTTCATCACTCACTCCCCATCGACGTGTGCTGGGACACGATCTCTTGGTGCTAACCTTGTCGTGGTTGCAGGAGGAGGACGGCAGCAGGAGGAGCCACTGAGGGCCACCCCCAACACGCCGCCCCCATCAACCACGCCGCCCCGAGGGGCGTCCCAGCAAGGGCCCCACGCACCGAGCTCATGCGCACGGAGGAGGAGGAGGCGAACCCGGGTGCCGGTGGCTCCATCCCGACACCGAATGTTGGTGGGGAGGGGGCCACTTCGTCCCAGGTTGGCACGGGTGAGTTGTTTGCCTCCTGTTCCCTCTCATTTTTCTTCTTTCGAATTTTGATCTTGACTTTGCCTCATTCCCCTTCTCGGTATCCAGATCCTTCCTCAGCGGACCGGGAGGACGTGGACACTGTCATCAAGGAGGTCGCTAGGGATGCCGTGGCCGAGGCCGACGAGATCGCCGCTGAGGAGGCCGCCAAGGATGTTGCTGAGGATGCCGCCAAGGGGCCTGTCGGGGAGACCGGCAAGGCTGCTGCCAAGGAGGCCGACAAGGGGCCTGCCGGGGAGGCCAGCAAGGCCGTTGCCGAGGAGGTGGTTGAGCACCATCCTTCCTCCTCTGCCGCCTCTAGCTCGGGCAAGTACCTGAAGGTGAGCGATGACTTGTTCGTCCACCTCCCATGGACGACGAGCACCAGGGCGCCCGCTGAGGGGGAGGTGTTCGATGACAAGGTGCTTGCCGCCGCCGGGCTCGAGGTCGTTGACAAACCGAGCATCGGTGGCGGCGGTTCCCAGGAAGAGCGGCTCCTTCGTGCCCGCCAACTTCCACAAGTTTCAGGTGATTCACCGTGCCCTCCTGGACAAGGCCAAGTCCAGGATGGCAGCGGTGGACAAGGCGGAGGCGGACGTCAAGGGGCGCGTCGTCGAGACGCAGGATTGGTTCCGCCAGGCCTGTGAGGAACTGAAGACCGCTCGGGATCTGCTGGTCGAGCGCAAGCTGGAGCTTGTCAGGAAGCAGGCCGATATCGAGAAGGCCTAGGAGGCGGCGAGTCAACAGGCCGCCAAGGACGAGGCCGCTCGGCGTCAGCACCAGGCCGAGCTGAACTCCCAGGAGGAGGACCTTGCCGTTCACGAGGAGAAACTCGCCGCGACACTCTGCGGCAAGGACGAGGAGGTCAAGGAGCTTTTCGTGCAACGGACCCAGGAACTGGAGCAGAGGCATGAGGAGGCCCTCAATGCTCAGGCCCAGGTCCATGCTGGCAAGGTGAACGAGATGGAGGTGGAGCGAGACGGGCTGAAGAAGTTGATCTAGGAGCTGACAGGGGAGAGGGACATGACCAAGGGCGCCTTGGCTGACGCGCAGGTCGCAGTCCTCGACAAGGTCGAGCTACTCTCCACAGCCAACGAGTCCATTAAGGACCCAAAGCTGAAGCTGGAGGGTCTTGAGGGGATGCTCTCAGAGGTCAGGGCCCGGGAGGAGACCCTAACCAAGAATCTGGAGGAGGAGAGGCAGCTGCGGAAGAAGACGTCGTCAACCACTGCTACCTCTTGAGCACTGTGTTGGTTTTCCCTTGAAGAGGAAAGGGTGGTGCAGTAAGGCAGCATAAGTATTTCCCTCAGTTTTTGAGAACCAAGGTATCAATCCAGTAGGAGACCACGCGCGAGTCACCTCGTACCTACACACACAAATAAGAACCTCGCAACCAACGTGATAAAAGGGTTGTCAATCCCTTCATGGCCACTTGCAAGAGTGAGATCTGATAGAGATGATGATAATAAGATAAATATTTTTGGTATTTTTATGATATGGATTGAAAGTAAAAGATAGAAAGAAAAGTAGATGGGAAACTTATATGATGGAGAATAGACCCGGGGGCCATAGGTTTCACTAGTGGCTTCTCTCAAGGAAGCATAAGTATTACGGTGGGTGAACAAATTACTGTCGAGCAATTGATAGAAAAGCGAATGATTATGAGAATATCTAGGTATGATCATGTATATAGGCATCACGTCCGTGAAAAGTAGACCAACTTCTGCCTGCATCTACTACTATTACTCCACACATCGACCGCTATCCAGCATGCATCTAGAGTATTAAGTTCATAAGAATAGAGTAACACCTTAATCAAGATGACATGATGTAGAGGGATAAACTCATGCAATATGATGTAAACCCCATCTTTTTATCCTCGATGGCAACAATACAATACATGTCGTTTCCCTTTCTGTCACTCATACGTCTCCAGCGCATCTATAATTTTTTATTGTTCCATGCTATATTATATCCTGTTTTGGACATTATTGGGCTTTATTATACACTTTTATATTATTTTTGGGACTAACCTATTAACCGGAGGCCCAGCCTAGAATTGTTGTTTTTTGCCTATTTTAGGGTTTCACAGAAAAAGAAAATCAAACGGAGTCCAAACGGAATGAAACCTTCGGGAACGTGATTTTCGGAACGAACATGATCCAGAGGACTTGGACCCTACATCAAGCAATCAACCAGGAAGGCATGAGGTAGGGGGCGCGCCTACCCCCCCCCCCCCAGGCGCGCCCTCCACCCTCGTGGGGCCCATGTTGCTCCACCGACGTACTCCTTCCTCCTATATATACCTACCTACCCCCAAACTACCAGATATGGAGCCAAAACCCTAATTCCACCGCCGTAACTTTCTGTATCCACGAGATCCCATCTTGGGGCCTTTTCCGGAGCTCCACCGTAGGGGGTATCGATCATGGAGGGCTTCTACATCAACACCATAGCCTCTCCGATGAAGTGTGAGTAGTTTACTTTAGACCTACGGGTCCATAGTTATTAGCTAGATGGCTTCTTCTCTCTTTTTGGATCTCAATACAAAGTTCTCCCCCTCCCTTGAGGAGATGTATTCGATTTAATCTTCTTTTGCGGTGTGTTTGTTGAGACCGACGAATTGTGGGTTTATGATCAAGTTTATTTGTGAACAATATTTGAATCTTCTCTGGATTCTTTTATGTATGATTGGTTATCTTTGCAAGTCTCTTCGAATTATCAGTTTGGTTTGGCCTACTAGATTGATCTTTCTTGCAATGGGAGAAGTGCTTAGCTTTGGGTTCAATCTTGCGTTGTCCTTTCCCAGTGACAGTAGGGGCAGCAAGGCACGTATTGTATTGTTGCCATCGAGGATAACAAGGTGGGGTTTATATCATATTGCATGAGTTTATCCCTCTACATCATGTCATCTTGCTTAAAGTGTTACTATGTTCTCTTGAACTTAATATTCTAGATGCATGCTGGATAGCGGTCGATGTGTGGAGTAATAGTAGTAGATGCAGGGAGGAGTCGGTCTACTTGTCTCGAACGTGATGCCTATATATGTGATCATACCTAGATATTCTCATAACTATGCTCAATTCTGTCAATTGCTCAACAGTAATTTGTTCACCCACCGTAATACTTATGCTCTCGAGAGAAGCCTCTAGTGAAACCTATGGTCCCCGGGTCTATTTTCATCATATTAATCTTCCAATACTTAGTTATTTCCTTTGCCATTTATTTTACTTGCATCTTTATTTCTCTTTATCATAAAAATACCAAAAATATTATCTTATCATATCTATCAGATCTCACTCTCGTAGGTGATCGTGAAGGGATTGACAACCCCTTTATCGCGTCGGTTGCGAGGAGTTTATTTGTTTGTGTAGGTGCGAGGGACTCATGCGTGGCCTCCTATTGGATTGATACCTTGGTTCTAAAAAACTGAGGGAAATACTTACCCTGCTCTGCAGCATCACCCTTTCCTCTTCAAGGGAAAACCAACGCAGTGCTCAAGAGGTAGCAAGAAGGATTTCTGGCGCCGTTGCCGGGGAGTCTACGCAAAATTCAACATACCAAGTACCCATCACAAACCCTTATCTCACACATTACATTATTTTCCATTTGCCTCTCATTTTCCTCTCCCCCACTTCACCCTTGCCGTTATATTCGCCCTCTCTCTCTCCATCCTCCCTCTCTTTCTCTATTCGCCTCTTTTTGCTCGTTTCTTGTTTGCTTGTGTGTCGGATTGCATACTTGTCACAATGGCTCAAGATAATACCAAATTGTGTGATTTACCAATACCAACAACAATGATTTTAGTAGCACTCCGATTGCTCCTCTTACCGATGCCGAATCTTGTGAAATTAATGTTGCTTTGCTGAATTTTGTCATGAAAGATCCGTTTTCCGGCCTTCCTAGTGAAGATGACGCTACCCATCTAAACAACTTTGTTGATCTATGTGATATGCAAAAGAAGAAAGATGTGGACAATGATATTGTAAATTGAAGCTATTTCCTTTTTCGCTTAGAGATCGTGCTAAAGCTTGGTTTTCGTCTTTGCCTAAAAATAGTATTGATTCATGGAATAAGTGCAAAGATGCTTTTATCTCTAAGTATTTTCCTCCCGCTAAGATCATCTCTCTTAGAAACGATATTATGAATTTTAAGCAACTTGATCATGAACATGTTGCACAAGCTTGGGAGAGGACGAAATTAATGATACGTAATTGCCCTACACATGGTTTGAATTTGTGGATGATTATACAAAAATTTATGTTGGATTGAATTTTGCTTCTAGAAATCTTTTAGATTCGGCCGCGGGAGGCACTTTTATGGAAATCACTTTAGGAGAAGCTACTAAACTCCTAGATAATATTATGGTTAATTATTCTCAATGGCACACTGAAAGATCTACTAATAAGAAAGTGCATGCGATAGAAGAAATTAATGTTTTGAGTGGTAAGATGGATGAACTTATGAAATTATTTGCTAATAAAAGTGTTTCTTCTGATCCTAATTATATTCCTTTATCTACTTTGATTTATAATAATAATGAATCTTTGGATGTGAATTTTGTTGGTAGGAATAATTTTGGTAACAACGCGTATAGAGGAAACTTTAATCCTAGGTCGTATCCTAGTAATTCCTCTAATAATTATGGCAATTCCTACAACAATTCTTATGGAAATTTTAATAAGATACCCTCTGGTTTTGAATCTAATATTAAAGAATTTACTACCTCGCAAAAGAATTTCAATGCTTTGATTGAAGAAAAAATGCTTAAGATTGATGAGTTGGCTAGGAATGTTGATAGAATTTCTCTTGATGTTGACTCTTTAAAACTTATATCTATTCCTCCTAAGCATGATATCAATGAGTCTCTCAAAGCCATGAGAATTTCCATTGATGAGTGCAAAGAAAGAATCGCTAGGATGCGTGCTAAGAAAGATTGCTTTATAAAAGCGTGTTCTTCTAGTTTCCATGATAATAAAGATGAAGATCTAAAAGTTATTGATGTGTCCCCTATTAAATCTTTGTTTTTTAATATGAATCTTGATAATGATGGGACTGAATATGATCCACCTTTATCTAGAAGGCGTTCCAAAAATTCGGAGTCTTTAGATCTTGATGCTAAAATTGTTAAAAGTGGGATTGAAGAAGTCAAAACTTTAAATATTAATGAACCCACTATTTTGGATTTCAAGGAATTTAATTATGATAATTGCTCTTTGATAGATTGTATTTCCTTGTTGCAATCCGTGCTAAATTCTCCTCATGCTTATAGTCAAAATAAAGCCTTTACCAAACATATTGTTGATGCTTTGATGCAATCTTATGCAGAAAAACTTGAGTTGGAAGTTTCTATCCCTAGAAAACTTTATGATGAGTGTGAACCTACTGTTAAAATTAAGATTAAAGATCATGAGTTCTATGCTTTGTGTGATTTGGGTGCTAGTGTTTCCACGATTCTAAAGACTTTGTGTGATTTGCTAGGTTTCTGTGATTTTGATGATTTCTCTTTAAACTGGCACCTTGCAGATTCCACTATTAAGAAACCTATGGGAAGAATTAATGATGTTCTTATTGTTGCAAATAGGAATTATGTGCCCGTGGATTTTATTGTTCTTGACATAGATTGCAATCCTTCATGTCCTATTATTCTTGGTAGACCTTTCCTTAGAACGATTGGTGCAATTATTGATATGAAGGAAGGGAATATTAGATTCCAATTTCCTTTAAGGAAATGCATGGAACACTTACCTAGAAATAAAATTAAATTACCTTATGAATATATTATGAGAGCCACTTATGGATTGCCTTCCAAAGATGGCAATACCTAGATCTATCCTTGCTTTTATGCCGAGCTAAGGGCGTTAAACGATAGCGCTTGTTGGGAGGCAACCCAATTTTATTTTTATTCCTTGCTTTTTGCTCATGTTTAGTAATCAATAATTTATCTATCCTCTGTTTTGGTTGTGTTTTTTGTGTTTAATTAGTGTTTGTGCCAAGTAGAACCGTTGGGAAGACTTGGGGAAAGTCTTTTTAATCTTGCTGTAAAAAAACAGAAACTTTAGCGCTCACGAGAACTTCTGCCATTTTTATTTGGAAAGTGATATTTAGTTAATTATTTTTGCATATGATTAATAGATAAATTTCTCACGTCCATAAATTTATTTTAGAATTTTTAGGATTCCATATGTTGCGTTAGGTACAGATTACTACAGACTGTTCTGTTTTTGACAGATTCTGTTTTTCGTGTGTTGTTTGCTTATTTTGATGAATCTATGGCTAGTAAAATAGTTTATAAACCATAGATAAGTTGGAATAAAGTAGGTTTAATACCAATATAAATAAAGAATGAGTTCATTACAGTACCTTGAAGTGGTGTTTTGTCTTCTTTCGCTAACGGAGCTCACGAGATTTTCTACTTTAAGTTTTGTGTTGTGAAGTTTTCAAGTTTTGGGTAAAATATTTGATGGATTATGGAACAAGGAGTGGCAATAGCCTAAGATTGGGGATGCCCATGGCACCCCAAGATAATCTAAGGACACCTAAAAGCCAAAGCCTGGGGATGCCCCGGAAGGCATCCCCTCTTTCGTCTACTTCTATCGGTAACTTTACTTGGAGCTATATTTTTATTTACCACATGATATGTGTTTTGCTTGGAGCGTCTTGTATTATTTGAGTCTTTATTTTTTTTAGTTTACCACAATCAGCACTGCTGCACACACATTTTTGAGATATACACTCATGATTCGGAAATTGTTAGAATACTCTATGTGCTTCACTTATATCTTTTGAGTTATATAGTTTTTGCTCTAGTGCTTCACTTATATCTTTTAGAGCACGTCGGTGGATTTGTTTTATAGAAACCATTGTTCTCTCATGCTTCACTTAGATTATTTTGAGAGTCCTACAAAACATCATGGTAATTTGCTTTCATTATTTGAGGCATCCAAGATTAAATAAATAAAAAATTTCTTATGAGTGTGTTGAATACTATGAGAAGTTTGAAACTTGATAATTGTTTTGAGATATGGAGATGGTGATATTAGAGTTGTGATAGTTGAGTAATTGTGAATTTGAGAAATGCTTGTGTTGAAGTTTGTGATTCCCGTAGCATGCACGTATGGTGAACCATTATGTTAAGAAGTCGGAGCATGATGTATTTATTGATTGTCCTCCTTATGAGTGATGGTCGGGGACGAGCGATGGTCTTTTCCTACCAATCTATCACCCTAGGAGCATGCATGTAGTACTTTTCTTTGATAACTAATAGATTTTTGCAATAAGTATGTCAGTTATTTATGACTAAGTTGAGTCCATGGATTATACGCACTCTCACCCTTCCACCATTGCTAACCTCTCTAATACCGTGCACTTTTTGCCGGTATCAAACACCCACCATATACCTTCCTCACAACAGCCACCATACCTACCTATCATGGCATTTCCATAGCCATTCTGTGATATATTGCCATGCAACTTTCCACCGTTCCGTTTATCATGACACGCTCCATCATTGTCATATTGCTTTGCATGATCATGTAGTTGACATTTTAGTTGTGGCAAAGCCACCGTTCATAATTCTTTCATATAAGTCACTCATGCATCATTGCTATCATGGTACACCGCTGGAGGCATTCATATAGAGTCATACTTTGTTCTAGTATCGAGTTGTAATCATTGAGTTGTAAATAAATAGAAGTGTGATGATCATCATTCATAGAGTATTGTCCCAAATACAAAAAAGAGAAAGGCCAAAGAAAAAAAGGCCCAAAAATAAAATAAAAAATAAAAGGGGCAATACTACTATCCTTTTTCCACACTTGTGCTTCAAAGTAGCACCATGATAGAGAGTCTCCTTTGTTATCACTTTCATATACTAGTGGGATTTTTTCATTATAGAACTTGGCTTGTATATTCCAACGATGGGCTTCCTCAAAATGCCCTAGGTCTTCATGAGCAAGCAAGTTGGATGCACACCCACTTAGTTTCTTTTTATTGAGCTTTCATTTATAGCTCTAGTGCATCCGTTGCATGGCAATCCCTACTCACTCACATTGATATCTATTGATGGGCATCTCCATAGCCCGTTGATACGCCTAGTTGATGTGAGACTGTCTTCTCCCTTTTTGTCTCCTCCACAACCACCATTCTATTCCACCTATAGTGCTATGTCCATGGCTCATGCTCATGTATTGCATGAAAATTAAAAAGGTTTGAGAACATTAAAAGTATGAAACAATTGCTTGGCTTGTCATCGGGGTTGTGCATGATTTGAATACTTTGTGTGGTGAAGATGGAGCATAGCCAGACTATATGATTTTGTAGGGATAACTTTCTTTGGCCATGTTATTTTGAAGAGACATAATTGCTTAGTTGGTATGCTTGAAGTATTATTATTTCTATGTAAATATTAAACTTTTGTCTTGAATCTTTCGGATCTGAATATTCATGCCACAATTAAGAGAATTACATTGAAATTATGTCAAGTAGCATTCCACATCAAAAATTTGGTTTTATCATTTACCTACTAGAGGATGAGCAGGAATTAAGCTTGGGGATGCTTGATACGTCTCCAACGTATCTATAATTTTGATTGTTCCATGCTATATTATAGTATGTTTTGGACATTATTGGGCTTTATTATACACTTTTATATTATTTTTGGGACTAACCTATTAACTGGAGGCCCAGCCCAGAATTGCTGTTTTTTGCCTATTTTAGGGTTTCGCAAAAAAAGAATATCAAACGGAGTCCAAACGGAATGAAACCTTCGGGAACGTGATTTTGGGAACGAACCTGGTCCAAAGGACTTGGACCCTACGTCAAGACATCAACCATGAGGCCATGAGGTAGGGGGCGCGCCTACCCCCCTGGGCGCGCCCTCCACCCTCATGGGCCCCCTGTTGCTCCACCGACGTACTCCTTCCTCCTATATATACCTACGTACCCCCAAACTACCAGATACGGAGCCAAAACCCTAATTCCACCGCTGTAACTTTCTGTATCCACGAGATCCCATCTTGGGGCCTATTCCGGAGCTCCGCCAGAGGGCGCATCGATCACGGAGGGCTTCTACATCAACAACATAGCCCTTCCGATGAAGTGTGAGCAGTTTACCTCAGACCTACGGGTCCATAGTTATTAGCTAGATGGCTTCTTCTCTCTTTTTGGATCTCAATACAAAGTTCTCCCCCTCTCTTGTGGATATCTATTCGATGTAATCTTCTTTTGCGGTGTGCTTGTTGAGATCGATGAATTGTGGGTTTATGATCAAGTTTATCTATGAACAATATTTGAATCTTCTCTAAATTCTTTTATGTATTATTGGTTACATTTGCAAGTCTCTTCGAATTATCAGTTTGGTTTGGCCTACTAGATTGATCTTTCTTCGATGGGAGAAGTGCTTAGCTTTGGGTTCAATCTTGCGGTGTCCTTTCCCAGTGACAGTAGGGGCAGCAAGGCACGTACTGTATTATTGCCATCGAGGATAACAAGATGGGGTTTATTTCATATTGCATAAGTTTATCCCTCTACATCATGTCATCTTGCTTAAAGAGTTACTCTGTTCTCTTGAACTTAATACTCTAGATGCATGCTGTTGGAAATATGCCCTAGAGGCAATAATAAAATGGTTATTATTATATTTCTTTGTTCATGATAATTGTCTATTGTTCATGCTATAATTGTGTTATCCGGAAATCGTAATACATGTGTAAATACATAGACCACAACACGTCCCTAGTGAGCGTCTAGTTGACTAGCTCGTTGATCAAAAGATAGTCATGGTTTCCTGACTATGGACATTGGATGTCATTGATAACGAGATCACATCATTAGGAGAATGATGTGATGGACAAGACCCAATCCTAAGCATAGCTCAAAGATTGTGTAGTTCGTTTGCTGTAGCTTTTCTGAATGTCAAGTATCATTTCCTTAGACCATGAGATTGTGCAACACCCGGATACCGTAGGAGTGCTTTGGGTGTGCCAAACGTCACAATGTAACTGGGTGACTATAAAGGTACACTACAGGTATCTCCGAAAGTGTCTGTTGGGTTGGCACGAATCGAGACTGGGATTTGTCACTCCGTATGACGGAGAGGTATCTCTGGGCCCACTCGGTAATGCATCATCATAATGAGCTCAATGTGACCAAGTGGTTGATCACGGGATCATGCATTACGGTACGAGTAAAGTGACTTGCTGGTAACGAGATTGAATGAGGTATTGGGATATCGACGATCGAGTCTCGGGCAAGTAACGTACCAACTGAAAAAGGGAATTGTATACGGATTGATTGAATCCTCGACATCGTGGTTCATCTGATGAGATCATCGAGGAGCATGTGGGAGCTAACATGGGTATCCAGATCCCGTTGTTGGTTATTGACCGGAGAGTCGTCTCGGTCATTTCTGCGTGTCTCCCGAACCCGTAGGGTCTACACACTTAAGGTTCGGTGACGCTAGGGTTGTTGAGATATTAGTATACGGTAACCCGAAAGTTGTTCGGAGTCCCGGATGAGATCCCGGATGTCACGAGGAGTTCCGGAATGGTCCAGAGGTGAAGATTTATATGTAGGAAGTCAAGTTTCGGCCATCAGGAAAGTTTCGGGGGTAATCGGTATTGTACCGGGACCACCGGAAGGGCCCCGGGGGTCCATTGGGTGGGGCCACCTATCCCGGAGGGCCCCATGGGCTGAAGTGGGAGGGGAACCATCCCCTAGTTGGCTGGTGCACCCCCCTTGGGCCTCCCCTGCGCCTAGGGTTGGAAACCCTAGGGGTGGGGGGGCGCCCCACTTGGCTTGGGGGGCAAGCCACCCCCTTGGCCGCCGCCCCCCCTTGGAGATTGGATCTCCTAGGGCCAGTGCCCCCCCTAGGGGTCCTATAAATAGTGGGGGGAGGGAGGGGAGACGGACCCTAGCCCCCGGCCTCTCCCTCTCCCTCCCGTGACACCTCTCCTTCTCGCAGTGCTCGGCGAAGCCCTGCCGAGATCACCGTAGTTTCCACCACCACGCCGTCGTACTGCTGGATCTCCATCAACCTGTCCTTCCCCCTTGCTAGATCAAGTTGGAGGAGACGTCTTCCCAACCGTACGTGTGTTGAACGCGGAGGTGCCGTCCGTTCGGCGCTAGGTCATCGGTGATTTGGATCACGACGAGTACGACTCCATCAACCTCGTTCTCTTGAACGCTTCCGCGCACGATCTACAAGGGTATGTAGATGCACTCCTCTCTCCCTCCTTGCTAGATGACTTCATAGATTGATCTTGGTGATGCATAGAAAATTTTAAAATTCTGCTACGTTCCCCAACAGTGGCATCATGAGCTAGGTCTATGCGTAGTCTCTATGCACGAGTAGAACACAAAGCAGTTGTGGGCGTGGATATTGTCAATTTGCTTGCCGTTACTAGTCTTATCTTGATTCGGCGGCATCGTGGGATGAAGCGGCCCGGACCGACCTTACACGTACGCTTACGTGAGACTGGTTCCACCGATTGACATGCACTAGTTGCATAAGGTGGCTGGCGGGTGTCTGTCTCTCCCACTTTAGTCGAATCGGATTCGATGAAAAGGGTCCTTATGAAGGGTAAATAGAAATTGGCATATCACGTTGTGGTTTTGGCGTAGGTAAGAAATGTTCTTGCTAGAAACCTATAGCAGCCACGTAAAAACTTGCAACAACAATTAGAGGACATCTAACTTGTTTTTGCAGCATGTGCCGTGTGATGTGATATGGCCAAAAGGATGTGATGAATGATATATGTGATGTATGAGATTGATCATGTTCTTGTAATAGGAATCACGACTTGCATGTCGATGAGTATGACAACCGGCAGGAGCGATAGGAGTTGTCTTTATTTATTTATGACCTGCGTGTCAACATAAACATCATGTAATTACTTTACTTTATTGCTAAAGCGTTAGCCATAGTAGTAGAAGTAATAGATG
The DNA here is from genome assembly GCF_002162155.2 of Triticum dicoccoides. Taxonomy (NCBI): domain Eukaryota; kingdom Viridiplantae; phylum Streptophyta; class Magnoliopsida; order Poales; family Poaceae; genus Triticum; species Triticum dicoccoides. Next base: position 411,093,565 of record NC_041390.1, on the reverse strand, counting down.
ACGAGACAACTTCAAGAAGACACGATGATGGAGATCATGATGATGGAGATCATGGTGTCATGCCGGTGACAATGATGATCATGAAGCCCCGAAGATGGAGATCAAAAGGAGCAAATGATATTGGCCATATCATGTCACTATTTGATTGCATGTGATGTTTATCATGTTTTACATCTTATTTGCTTAGAACGACGGTAGCTTAAATAAGATGATCCCTCGTAATAATTTCAAGAAAGTGTTCCCCCTAACTGTGCACCGTTGTGAAGGTTCGTTGTTTCGAAGCACCACGTGATGATCGGGTGTGATAGATTCTAACGTTCGAATACAATGGGTGTAAGCCAGATTTACACACGCAATACACTTAGGTTGACTTGACGAGCCTAGCATGTACAGACATGGCCTCGGAACACGGAAGACTGAAAGGTCGAGCATGAGTCGTATAGAATATACGATCAACATGAAGATGTTCACCGATGTTGACTAGTCCGTCTCACGTGATGATCGGACACGACCTAGTTAACTCGAATCATGTTTCACTTAGATGACTGGAGGGATGTCTATCTTAGTGGAAGTTCATTGAATAATTTGATTAGATGAACTTAATTATCATGAACTTAGTCTAAAATCTTTACAATATGTCTTGTAGATCAAATGGCCCACGTTGTCCTCAACTTCAACGCGTTCCTAGAGAAAACCAAGCTGAAAGATGATGGCAGCAACTATACGGACTGGGTCCGGAACCTGAGGATCATCCTCATAGCTGCCAAGAAAGATTATGTCCTAGAAGCACCGCTAGGTGAGGCACCCATCCCAGAGAACCAAGACGTTATGAATGCTTGGCAGTCACGTGCTGATGATTACTCCCTCGTTCAGTGCGGCATGCTTTACAGCTTAGAACTGGGGCTCCAAAAGCGTTTTGAGAGACACGGAGCATATGAGATGTTCGAAGAGCTGAAAATGGTTTTCCAAGCTCATGCCTGGGTCGAGAGATATGAAGTCTCCGACAAGTTCTTCAGTTGTAAGATGGAGGAAAATAGTTCTGTCAGTGAGCACATACTCAAAATGTCTGGGTTGCATAACCGCTTGACTCAGCTGGGAGTTAATCTCCCGGATGACGCGGTCATTGACAGAATCCTTCAGTCGCTTCCACCGAGCTACAAGAGCTTTGTGATGAACTTCAATATGCAGGGGATGGAAAAGACCATTCCTGAGGTGTATTCAATGCTGAAATCAGCAGAGGTGGAAATCAAAAAGGAACATCAAGTGTTGATGGTGAATAAAACCACTAAGTTCAAGAAAGGCAAGGGTAAAAAGAACTTCAAGAAGGACGGCAAGGGAGTTGTTGCGCCCGGTAAGCAAGCTACCGGGAAGAAGCTAAAGAATGGACCCAAGCCCGAGACTGAGTGTTTTTATTGCAAGGGAAGTGGTCACTGGAAGCGGAACTGCCCCAAATACTTAGTGGACAAGAAGGCCGGCAACACTAAAGGTATATGTGATATACATGTAATTGATGTGTACCTTACCAGTACTCGTAGTAGCTCCTGGGTATTTGATACCGGTGCGGTTGCTCACATTTGTAACTCAAAGCAGGAGCTGCGGAATAAGCGGAGACTGGCGAAGGACGAGGTGACTATGCGCGTCGGGAATGGTTCCAAGGTCGATATGATCGCCGTCGGCACGCTGCCTCTACATTTACCTATGTGATTAGTTTTAAACCTCAATAATTGTTATTTAGTGCCAGCTTTGAGCATGAACATTGTATCAGGATCTCGTTTAATTCGAGATGGCTACGCATTTAAATCCGAGAATAATGGTTGTTCTATTTATATGAGAGATATGTTTTATGGTTATGCTCTGCTGGTGAATGGTTTATTCTTAATGAATCTCGAGCGTAGTGTTACACATATTCATAGTGTGAATACCAAAAGATGTAAGGTTGATAATGATAGTCCCACATACTTGTGGCACTGCCGCCTTGGTCACATACGTGTCAAACGCATGAAGAAGCTCCATGCCGATGGACTTTTGGAGTCTCTTGATTATGAATCATTTGACACGTGCGAACCATGCCTCATGGGTAAAATGACCAAGACTCCGCTCTCAGGAACAATGGAGCGAGCAACCAACTTATTGGAAATCATACATACTGATGTGTGCGGTCCAATGAGTGTTGAGGCTCGCGGTGGCTATCGTTATGTTCTCACCCTCACTGATGTCTTGAGTAGATATGGGTATGTCTACTTAATGAAACACAAGTCTGAGACCTTTGTAAAGTTCAAGGAATTTCAGAGTGAGGTTGAGAATCAACGTGACAAGAAAATCAAGTTCTTGCGATCAGATCGTGGGGGAGAATACTTGAGTCACGAATTTGGCACACACTTAAGGAAATGTGGAATAGTTTCACAACTCACGCCGCCTGGAACACCTCAGCGTAATGGTGTGTCCGAACGTCGTAATCGCACTCTATTGGATATGGTGCGATCTATGATGTATCTTATCGATTTACCGCTGTCATTTTGGGGCTACGCTTTAGAGACTGCTGCATTCACTTTAAATAGGGCTCCGTCGAAATCCGTTGAGACGATACTGTATGAATTATGGTTTGAGAAGAAACCTAAGCTGTTGTTTCTAAAAGTTTGGGGATGCGATGCTTATGTCAAGAAACATCAACCTGAAAAGCTCGAACCCAAATCGGAAAAATGTGTCTTCATAGGATACCCTAAAGAAACTATTGGGTATACCTTCTACCTCAGATCCGAAGGCAAGATCTTTGTTGCCAAGAATGGATCCTTTCTAGAGAAAGAGTTTCTCTCGAAAGAAATAAGTGGGAGGAAAGTAGAACTCGATGAAGTATTACCTCTTGAACCGGTAAGTGGCGCAGCTCAAGAAATTGTTCCTGAGGTGCCTGCACCGACTAGAGAGGAAGTTAATGATGATGATCATGAAACTTCAGATCAAGTTGCTACTGAACTTCATAGGTCCACAAGAACACATTCCGCACCAGAGTGGTACGGCAAACCTGTCTTGGAAATCATGTTGTTAGACAACGGTGAACCTTCGAACTATGAAGAAGTGATGGCGGGCCCAGATTCTGACAAATGGCTAGAAGCCATGAAATCCGAGATAGGATCCATGTATGAAAACGAAGTATGGACTTTGACTGACTTGCCCGATGATCGGCGAGCCATAGAAAATAAATGGATCTTTAAGAAGAAGACATACGCGGATGGTAATGTGACCATCTATAAAGCTCGGCTTGTCGCTAAGGGTTATCGACAAGTTCAAGGGGTTGACTATGATGAGACTTTCTCACCCGTAGTGAAGCTGAAGTCCGTCCGAATCATGTTAGCAATTGCCGCATTCTATGATTATGAGATATGGCAAATGGACGTCAAAACGGCATTCCTTAATGGTTTCCTTAAGGAAGAATTGTATATGATGCAGCCGGAAGGTTTTGTCGATCCTAAGAATGCTGACAAGGTGTGCAAGCTCCAACGCTCGATTTATGGGCTGGTGCAAGCATCTCGGAGTTGGAACATTCGTTTTGATGAGATGATCAAAGCGTTTGGGTTTACGCAGACTTATGGAGAAGCCTGCATTTACAAGAAAGTGAGTGGGAGCTCTGTAGCATTTCTCATATTGTATGTGGATGACATACTGTTGATGGGAAATGATATAGAATTCTTGGAAAGCATAAAGGCTTACTTGAACAAGTGTTTTTCAATGAAGGATCTTGGAGAAGCTGCTTATATATTAGGCATCAAGATCTATAGAGATAGATCGAGACGCCTCATTAGTCTTTCACAGAGTACGTACCTTGACAAGATATTGAAGAACTTCAAAATGGATTAGTCAAAGAAGGGGTTCTTTCCTGTATTGCAAGGTACGAGATTGAGCACGGCTCAATGCCCGACCACGGCAGAAGATAGAGAAAAGATGAGTGTTGTCCCCTATGCCTCGGCCATAGGGTCTATCATGTATGCTATGCTGTGTACCAGACCTGATGTAAACCTTGCCGTAAGTTTGGTAGGAAGGTACCAAAGTAATCCCGACATGGAACACTTGACAGTGGTCAAGAATATCCTGAAGTACCTAAAGAGGATTAAGGATATGTTTCTCATTTATGGAGGTGACGAAGAGCTCGTCGTAAAGGGTTACGTCGATGCTAGCTTCGACACAGATCTGGATGACTCTAAGTCACAAACCGGATACATGTATATTTTGAATGGTGGGGCAGTAAGCATGTGCAGTTGCAAGCAAAGCGTTGTGGTGGGATCTACATGTGAAGCGGAGTACATGGCAGCCTCGGAGGCAGCATAAGAGGCAATCTGGGTGAAGGAGTTCATTACCGACCTAGGAGTCATACCCAATGCGTCGGGCCTGATGACTCTCTTCTGTGACAACACTGGAGCTATTGCCCTTGCCAAGGAGCCCGGGTTTCATAGGAAGACCAGGCATATCAAGCGTCGCTTCAACTCCATTCGTGAAAGTGTTCAAAATGGAGACATAGATATTTGTAAAGTACATACTGACCTGAATGTGGCAGATCCGTTGACTAAACCTCTCCCTAGAGCAAAACATGATCAACACCAGAACTGCATGGGTGTTCGGTTCATCACAATGTAACTAGACTATTGACTCTAGTGCAAGTGGGAGACTGTTGGAAATATGCCCTAGAGGCAATAATAAAATGGTTATTATTATATTTCTTTGTTCATGATAATTGTCTATTGTTCATGCTATAATTGTGTTATCCGGAAATCATAATACATGTGTGAATACATAGACCACAACACGTCCCTAGTGAGCCTCTAGTTTACTAGCTCGTTGATCAAAACATAGTCATGGTTTCCTGACTATGGACATTGGATGTCATTGATAACGGGATCACATCATTAGGAGAATGATGTGATGGACAAGACCCAATCCTAACCATAGCTCAAAGATTGTGTAGTTCGTTTGCTGTAGCTTTTCCGAATGTCAAGTATCATTTCCTTAGACCATGAGATTGTGCAACTCCCGGATACCGTAGGAGTGCTTTGGGTGTGCCAAACGTTACAATGTAACTGGGTGACTATAAAGGTACACTACAAGTATCTCCGAAAGTGTCTGTTGGGTTGGCACGAATCAAGACTGGGATTTGTCACTCCGTATGACGGAGAGGTATCTCTGGGCCCACTCGGTAATGCATCATCATAATGAGCTCAATGTGACCAAGTGGTTGATCACGGGATCATGCATTACGGTACGAGTAAAGTGACTTGCCGGTAACGAGATTGAACGAGGTATTGGGATACCGACGATCGAGTCTCGGGCAAGTAACGTACCGACTGACAAAGGGAATTGTATATGGATTGATTGAATCCTCGACATCGTGGTTCATCCGATGAGATCATCAAGGAGCATGTGGGAGCCAACATGGGTATCCAAATCCCGCTGTTGGTTATTGACCGGAGAGTCGTCTCGGTCATGTCTGCGTGTCTCCCAAACCCGTAGGGTCTACACACTTAAGGTTCGGTGATGCTAGGGTTGTTGAGATATTAGTATACGGTAACCCGAAAGTTGTTCGGAGTCCCGGATGAGATCCCAGACGTCACGAGTAGTTCCGGAATGGTCCGGAGGTGAAGATTTATATATAGGAAGTCAAGTTTCGGCCATCGGGAAAGTTTCGGGGGTAATCGGTATTGTACCGGGACCACCGGAAGGGTCCCGGGGGTCCACCGGGTGGGGCTACCTATCCCGGAGGGCCCCATGGGCTGAAATGGGAGGGGAACCAGCCCCTAGTGGGTTGGTGTGCCCCCCTTGGGCCTCCCCTGTGCCTAGGGTTGGAAACCCTAGGGGTGGGGGGCACCCCACTTGGCTTGGGGGGCAAGCCACCCCCTTGGCCACTGCCCCCCTTGGAGATTGGATCTCCTAGGGCCGGCGCCCCCCCTAGGGGTCCTATAAATAGTGGGGGGAGGGAGGGGAGCCGGACCCTAGCCCCTGGCTTCTCCCTCTCCCTCCCGTGACACCTCTCCTTCTCGTAGTGCTCGGCGAAGCCCTGCCGAGATCACCGTAGTTTCCACCACCACGCCGTCGTGCTGCTGGATCTCCATCAACCTCTCCTTCCCCCTTGCAGGATCAAGTTGGAGGTGACGTCTTCCCAACCGTACGTGTGTTGAACGCGGAGGTGCCGTCCATTCGGCGCTAGGTCATCGGTGATTTGGATCACGACGAGTACGACTCCATCAACCCCGTTCTCTTGAACGCTTCCGCGCGCGATCTACAAGGGTATGTAGATGCATTCCTCTCTCCCTCGTTGCTAGATGACTTCATAGATTGATCTTGGTGATGCATAGAAAATTTTAAAATTCTGCTACGTTCCCCAACACATGCTGGATAGCGGTCGATGTGTGGAGTAATAGTAGTAGATGCAGGCAGGAGTCGGTCTACTTGTCTCGGACGTGATGCCTATATACATGATCATACCTAGATATTCTCATAACTATGCTCAATTCTGTCAATTGCTCAACATTAATTTGTTTACCCGCCGTGAATACTTATGCTCTCGAGAGAAGCCACTAGTGAAACCTATGGCCCCCGGGTCTATCTTCCATCATATTAATCTTCTAATACTTAGTTATTTCCTTTGCCTTTTATTTTACTTTGCATCTTTATCATAAAAATACCAAAAATATTATCTTATCATATCTATCAGATCTCACTCTCCTAAGTGACCATGTAGGGATTGACAACCCCTTATCGCGTTGGTTGCGAGGATTTACTTGTTTGTGTAGGTATGAGGGACTCGTGCGTGGCCTCCTACTGGATTGATACCTTGGTTCTCAAAAACTGAGGGAAATACTTACGCTCCTCTGTTGCATCACCCTCTCCTCTTCAAGGGAAAACCAATGCAAGTGCTCAAGAGGTAGCAGGGTGCATGACCAAGGTCCTCACCAAGGTGGCGTACTGGAACCCTTACCTCGACTTCGAAGCTGCGCTGGATAGCTTGCCGGAGGACGTGGACCCCGCGACGCTTGAGGAGCGTATTGAGCCCGTCATCATCCGCATCGATGGAGTTCGGAGGATAGAAGGCCAGCACCGGGACTAGGCACCCCGTTTCTTATCACCGCTGCAGGTTCACAACCAAGACAATTTTTATCTTTAGTTAGAACCACAGCAACAATTGATGTAATATAACTCTGCAGTGCTTTTGAAATGACTCATGTTATTTTCCCGTTTGATCTCCCTTTGTATGTCCACCCTACGTTAATCGGGTAGGCTTGCCGGCGCGGAAACCCAGGCCGCAGCGCCTTGAGGATGGATCCCCAATGGCCTGCCGGGTATGCTTGCTGCCGGACAAACCACCTCACTGATCTTAACGCGTCGCTCGAGCTGTCGAGCGGACTTGAGACAAAACAAGAGCGTTGCCAATCGCAGAAGGTCACCCTGCCATTCTCGACGCAGCCGTTCGAACTGTTGAGCGCACTCGAAACAGAACGAGGGCGCTGCCAATAGTGGCAGGGCCCTATTGCGTGCAGGTTTTCCATACATAGGGCAAGATCGTCGAGGACGATAACCTTATATATAAAAAGGAATTACTCAAAGTTTTGCATGACTTAGCTTTTTTGCCGCTGCGTGAGCGTTCACTGCATCCACCGAGGATGCCACTTGTTCGGTCGTCTTCTTCCTTGAAGTGACGACCACGATGAAGCCGCTGCTTCAACCAGACCAGATTTCCACCAGTGCGCACCTCCTACATGGCATGCCAGAGATGTCGGTGGGAAACGACACCTATGAGGTCACTGGGATCCCTTCTACGGTTGGCGGGCGCGGGGTTGTGCAAAAAGCGGGCCTAGCGGTCAGCACAAGGATCGTTTACCCAGGTTCGAGCCACAGAGACGCATAATACCCTGGTCCTGCTTTGATGTATATTTGAGTGTTCTTGAGTTCTTGAACTAGCTACGGTGTCTCTCTAGTTCCAAAGATCCGAATCCCCCTCCAGTACGCCTCGGGCCTCCTTTTATAGATAAAAGGGGTCGCCACGGTGGCACATAGGAGGTGGAAAGGTGCATCACGGCTGAGTCTATCCTCTGGCACCGTCGGACAAACGCATTTAATGCGCTGCCGACATGCCCCTCTTGCTTTATCGGGGACGACAAGGAAGCTCGTCCCAGCTGTCGCCGCCTCGCCTGGTTCCGACGCGCGTCCGAGCTGACGAGGCGTTGTAGCGCCATGTTGGCTGGCTACTGGGCTGGCATGATGGCGGAGCCTTCACAAAGATCTGCATGCCACCACGCAGGTGCTTGCTGAGTCGGTGTGGAGGCCGCACGCTGCCACGCAGACGCCTGCCCAACTGGTTGAGCTAGCAGCTGCATGGGAGCGGCGATGGAGTCTTGGCAGACGTGGGCCTGGCTGCAGCCCCGCAGATGTCCTCGGCAAGGGTCTTGCCGGGGGGCCAGCAAGGGTCTTGCCGTGTCACCGCAGTCGTCCCTGGCAAGGATCTTGCCAGGGGTCTCGTGGATTTCCTTGGCAAGGATCTCACCAAGGATCGTCGTCTTCTGGTTCTCATCTGATCTTGTGTATTTATGATCACCACAAAGATTTGCATGCCACCATGGAGGTGCCTCCCGAGCCTTGGTTTTGATGTGGCTGATGGCGTCGGAAACCCTTGGGCTCAAGGGCAGTGTGCTCTGCTGGTGTCAGGCAAGTTGCCCCGGCAAGGATCTTGTCGGGGCTGCGGAGGCCGCCCTGGCAAGAGTCTTGCCAGGGGAGTCCACCTCGCCCTCTTGCTCTCTTCGCACCCCTGGTCTTGGCGTTGCTCTTGCTATCTTGCGCTCCGGCATCCCTCCTCTACCCTGCTCAGTGCGGCCGTGGGCGCGTCTCTGAATGCCCGTGCACAAGTAAAGGGGTGCAAAAGGAGAGCCCCTACTTTTGTACACCGACATATGGGCACTCCCCTTGGCTTGCACCAAGCTTGGGGGAGGTGCCCTGGTATCGTATCACCTCCACTATCTTTTGCCTTTATTTACATTAGTTTGATCCATAGTTATCTTCTGCTTTAGATGAATAAAAGTTTAGTTTGATCCTTTCTTTTCGAGAGTTTGCTTGGTGATCTATCTTTGTAATCGTGTGCGAGATATATAATAAAGTTTTGTTGGAGTTTTGTTTTCTTTACTTTTTATGTTCAATGAAAGGAAATATATGAAAAGGATCATATGCTAATCTTGTGGTAAGTAATGACACCACATAAGGAAAAGTATAAGTAGAAAATTGTATTGGAGATTGACAAACATAGCATTGGTCAATGATGCAATTCATGAAAGGATTAATAAGGGAAGATAAGATTCACATCCAAATACACTATCTTGGAAATCTTTTGTGATTGTGAGCCCCCATCAAAATATTATATGCCAAAATTGTTGACGTTGGACAAGGAAGACACCGTAATGATTTACGTTTGTTCATATTCACATAGAAGTTATATTGTCATATATCCTTCAACATGTGGTGCTTTCCCCCCATCTTTGCTAGCCAAAAATTCTGCACCAAGTAGAGATACTACTTGTGCATCCAAAAACCCTTAAACCCAAATCTTGTTTTAAGAGTCCACCATACCTACCTATGGATTGAGTAAGATCCTTCAAGTAAGTTGTCATCGGTGCAATAAAGGCAATAAAATTGCTTCTAAAAGTGTTAGATCATTTAGTGTAAGAGAAAATTGAGCGTTGTACGAACTTGTGATGGCAAAGAATAAAAGCGACGGACTGCATAATAAAGTTTGATATCATAAGGGGCAATATAACGTGACGTTCTTTTGCACTAAGGGATTGAGCATACAAACAAAAATCGCATGGCAACCTCTGCTTCCCTCTGTGAAGGGCCTATCTTTTACTTTTATGTATTTACTTTCATGCAAGAGTCAAAGTTTTTCTCTCTATTCCTTTTTATTTTTCTCTTTTGGCAAGCATCATGTGGTGAGGAAAGATCTAGGCACATATATCGAGTTGGATATGGGTAGCATGAGTTATTATTGTTGACATCACCCTTGAGGTGAATACATTGGGAGGCGAAATAATAAGCCCCTATCTTTCTATGTGTCTGGTTGAAACATTTTGCTCATGTGTATGCAGTGAGTGTTAGCAATCATAGAAGACTATATGATGGTTGAGTATGTGGACTTGCCTAAAGGCTCCGATACGTGACCCTTCCTGAAAAGATGATGAATTATAGTTGCAAAGTTTACTAAGAACATAGTTTGTTGGTTTCCAATAGAGTTTATGCTTTATACTTCGATGTTGTGATGAATTGTTACTTATTCATGAGAAGTCTATGATAAAAAAATTTAGATTAAAGTTTATTGTTGTTATAATAATTTACATGATCCTTCTATGTCTGTATTTTGTTTTTATCAACACCTCCCTCTCTAAGCATGTAGATATATTTTTTGATTTCAGTTTTCGCTTGAGGACAAGGGAGGTCTAACCTTGGGGGAGTTGATACGTCCATTTTGCATCATGTTTACCTACTGTTATTTATAATGTTTTTATGCATAATAATGCTTTTGGGAGTAATTCTAATGGCGTTTCTCTCATAATATGCAAGGTTCACACAAAGAGGGAGAATTACGGCAGCTGGAAATCTGGACCTGAAAAAGCTACGTCAGGCTACCTATTCTGCACAACTCCAAATGAGTTGCACCGTCCACCATCGCGGCTTTGTCCGCTAGTGCGGCTTCTTCTGCGTCTGCAGCATCGTCCACCACTACGTCTTCGTCCACGTCTACTGCATCGTCCGCTGGGTCTGCGAGTTTGAGAAAATCTCTACAGGAGATGGAAGAGAGCAGGAGAAGCCAATCCCGTTCAGATGGGGGCGATCATGCAGATGGAGCACACTTGGGAAGGGTTCGCATCAGCCTTTGTCCAGAAGGAGTGCAATTTGACCCCGGCGGCTCTACCAGGGTCCCTAGTGTTGTACTGACGCCACCATCGCATAGGACGATGACAACAACTGAAGCTATGAAAGGGTTAGTGTGGAATTGCCGGGGGATTAGCGGTTACCAAACGGTTCGTGACCTTGCGTCCCTCAATCAAGTGCATCATCCTCAGTTTATCTTCCTATGTGAAACTAGACAGGTCAAAGATAGAGTTCGGCGTCTGCGCAACCGGCTTGGCCTGAGAGGTTTTGAGGGTGTCAGTACTGAAGGGCTTAGTGGTGGGCTTGCCCTCTTTTGGGATGAGCACTTGTATGTCGAGATAAAAGAGACTACTCACATATACATCAATGCACATATTGGTACTGCTCCGGGTAATGTGACATGGCGTTTAACTTGTGTTTATGGTGAACCCAGGGTGGAGAATTGTGACGCCCCCGACTCAATCGTACACTAATCATGCACGCAAATGTGTACGATCAAGATCAGGGACTCACGGGAAGATATCACAACACAACTCTAAAACATAAATAAGTCATACAAGCATCATAATACAAGCCAGGGGCCTCGAGGGCTCGAATACAAGTGCTCGATCATAGACGAGTCAGCGGAAGCAACAATATCTGAGTACAGACATAAGTTAAACAAGTTTGCCTTAAGAAGGCTAGCACAAACTGGGGTACAGATCGAAAGAGGCGCAGGCCTCCTGCCTGGGATCCTCCTAACTACTCCTGGTCGTCGTCAGCGGGCTGCACGTAGTAGTAGGCACCTCCGGTGTAGTAGGAGGCGTCGTCGACGGTGGCGTCTGGCTCCTGGACTTCAGCATCTGGTTGCGACAACCAGAAAGAAAGGAAAGGGGGAAAAGGGGGGGAGAAAGCAACCGTGAGTACTCATCCAAAGTACTCGCAAGCAAGGAACTACACTACATATGCATGGGTATATGTGTAAGGAGGCCATATCGGTGGACTGAACTGCAGAATGCCAGAATAAAAGGGGGATAGCTAGTCCTATCGAAGACTACGCTTCTAGCAGCCTCCGTCTCGCAGCACGTAGAAGAGAGTAGATTGAAGTCCTCCAGGTAGCATCTGCAAGTAGCATCTCCAAGTAGCATCTCCAGTAGCATCGCATAGCATAATCCTACCCGGCGATCCCCTCCTCATATCCCTGAGGGAGAGCGACCACTGGTTGTATCTGGCACTTGGAAGGGTGTGTTTTATTAAGTATCCGGTTCTAGTTGTCATAAGGTCAAGGTACAACTCCAAGTCGTCCTGCTACCGAAGATCACGGCTATTCGAATAGATTAACTTCCCTGCAGGGGTGCACCAACTTACCCAACACGCTTGATCCCATTTGGCCGGACACACTTTCCTGGGTCATGCCCGGCCGCGGAAGATCAACACGTCGCAGCCCCACCTAGGCTCAACGGAGAGGCCAGCATGCTGGTCTAAACCTAAGCGCGCAGGGGTCTGGGCCCATCGCCCTGAGCACACCTGCACGTTGCGTACGCGGCCGGTGAGCAGACCTAGCAACCTCCATTACAAAGGAAGTTGCTTTAACGCAGTCCAACCCGGCGCGCGCCGCTCAGTCACTGACGTCACGAAGTGCTTCGGCTGATACCACGACATCGGGATACCCATAACTACTCCCGCGTAGATGGTTAGTGCGTATAGGCTCGTAGCCAACTCAGATCAAATACCAAGATCTCGTTAAGCGTGTTAAATATCCGCGAACGCCGAACGGGGCCAGGCCCACCTGTCTCCTAGGTGGTCTCAACCTGCCCTGTCGCTCCGCCACAAAGATCCACATAGAGGGCCGTCGGGACAAAGGTCCTTTCAGCCCCCAATCCGTGAATCACTCGCGGGTACTCTTCGAGCTGACCCGACTTTAGTCACCATCTGTATAGTATGTAAGTATGTATAATATATACCCGTGATCACCTCCCGAGTGATCACGGCCCTATAGTATAGCAAGGCAGACTGACAAGAATGTAGGGCCAAAGGTGATAAACTAGCATCCTATACTAAGCATTTAGGATTGCGGGTAAGGTATCAATGACTGTAGCAGCAATGACATGCTATGCATCAGAATAGGATTAACGGAATGCAGTAACATGCTACACTACTCTAATGCAAGCAGTATAGAATAGAATAGGCGATATCTGGTGATCAAGGGGGGGCTTGCCTAGTTGCTCTGGCAAGAAGGAGAGGTCGTCAACTCCGTAGTCGAACTGGGCAGCAGCAGCGTCGGTCTCGTAGTCTACCGGAGAGAAGAGGGGGAAGAAACAATGAATACAATGCAAACAAATGCATATCGATTTATGACATGACAAGTAACGATGCTAGGTGTGCCCAATCGCGGTAGTAGGTGATACCGACGAAGGGGGGAAACATCCGGGAAAGTATTCCCGGTGTTTCGCATTTTCGGACAGATGAACCGGAGGGGGAAAGTTGCGTGTTTGGTATGTTAGAGGTGTGTGGTGGACGAACGGGCTGCGTATCCGGATTCGTCTCGTCGTTCTGAGCAACTTTCATGTTGAAAATATTTTAATCCGAGTTACGGATTAAAAGATATGATTTTCTAAAGATTTTGTTAATTTCTGGAATTTAATTAATTATTTAAATTAATTCGAAAATGGATTTATGACATCCGCATGATGTCATGCTGACGTCAGCAGTCAACAGGGTTGACTGGGTCAAACTAACGCGTGGGTCCAGTGGGACCCATTTGTCATACTCTGTTTAGGTTAATTAGAGTTTTAGTTAAACTAATTACTGTTTAATTAAACTAACATGTTAATTAGATTAATTAATTAGGATTAATCAACTTAATTGATTTAGTTAATTAGTTAATTAATTGTTTCTATTACTAATTAATTATTTTATTAATTATATATACATATTTATTTATTTATTTTCTAAAAACGTTCTGGGGGCGGCCCCACATGTCAAAGGCACGGAGGCCTTAGCGGGCACAGGGCGGTGCGGGTGCGGGCGTGAGCCCGACTGGGCACTGGGCAAGGCCAGCCACATGGTGGGGCTCGGCGTTTGGCGCCGGCGAGGCACGACCGACCGGAGTGGCGCAGGGCGGCGGAGCCGTGCAGCAGCGGGAGTGGTGGCAGGAGTAGGCACGGGCGGCTGGGTGCAGGTGGGTGCGGCTAGGGCGCGGAGGGAGTGGAGCCGGCGCAGGGGAGCAGAACTCCGGGCGCGGCCACGGGAGGTCGCGGGCGCGGCGAGCGCGTCCCCGAAGTGAGGCATGGCGCGGCCACGGCGCGCATGGGCCGCCGGGACACGCGGGCAGGGGGCGAAACATCGAGGCACGGGACGAACTACAGGGGCGGCGGCGACTAGGTCGACGAGGTCGAAAGGGGGACAAGGGTTGGCGCGTTCGGCGCAGAAGCTCACCGCGGGAGCGCGAGTCTAGGTAGAGGGCTCGAGGAGGTTCGAGGAGGTCCGTCGAGGGAGAGGACGAGGAGGCGGCAGTCCGGCGAGGAGGTCCGGCGAAGCTGCTCTGGGACGTCGGGGTGGAGGGGCGATGGCGCGCGACGGGTCGGGGCGTCGGTTGCCCCGATCTAGATCCACTCAGGGCGAGGCCGGCCGCCGAAGGACGGAGAGCCGGGCGTCGGCAATGGAGGCGGGGTGGGGTCGAGGAGGCGGTCCGGCAGGGC
>NC_041390.1:411070443-411078333 GCF_002162155.2 Triticum dicoccoides | reverse complement strand
GGACGGCGAGGCGCGTCGGTGGCCTCCTCTCGATCCCGATCCAGATCGGGAGAGAGGAGGGGGAGGAGATATTTGCGGGAGAGGAGTGGGGGGTGTCGGTGGCCAGTAGGGGGGAGTGGGGGCTGGTTAAGGCGGCGGGGTGGGCCGGCCTGGTGGCAGGGTGGTTTGCGGCCTGGTGGGCCGAAGCCAAAAGGGCGGGGGGTTTCTCCCTTCTTTTTTTTTAGTTTTAGTTTTTCTTTTTCTTTTTTTTGTATTTTCCTTTCTTTTATTTCTTTTCCTTTTCTGTTTTTACTTATTTTAAAATACTTAGGCATTTTATAAAATTGTGTCTATTACACCATATTGACTTATGTAAAATATGGCATCTCCCGAACATTTTTGTTTTGATGTTTGAAAACTTTTGATGTTTGACAATATTTAAATTTTTAATTTGAAAAGTTTCGAACCGACGCGAGATTAGCAACAGCAAACGAGGTGACGTGGCATCATTAGCAGAGGTTCACTGTAGCTTGATTACCCGGGCGTCACAATTCTCCTCCACTACAAGAAATCTCGTCCCGAGATTTAAGCGGTGGAGTAAGGGGCGAAGGTGTTGGTAGCGAAAAACCTAACGAGTCTTTTCGGTCTTGGCTGCCCTTTCTAAGAGGTTGATCCCTTTCGTTGATGTCTTCATTTCACTGCTTCAAGTCACCATGATCAATTGTCATCCTTTCTTCGGGATCTCCATCGTACTTACGAATAGGTAAGGGGCAGCTCTACAACGATAGGATGTTATAAGGGAAAATCTTCTGGGGGTTTCCCAAGTATGATCATATGAGTATCTCTCGAGTTGAACAAATGAAACACATCGAGAGCAAAGTAATACGATGCAATAAGAAGTTTCAAGCGGATAGGCAATCGTTCATTGCCTGAAACAGAGTGTGAATGGGGTTCAGAGCAACGGGAATAAGTATTGTGTCCAATACCAGAATCGATCACTAGGAAGGTGGCTCGCAAATTACATTCGAAGTCAATCTCTAGGAATAACTTTGGCAACAGGGTGTATAGGAGAGTCAGGTTTCGATCCTGTAGAACTGTGGGTTATGGGCCCACAATGTGGGTTAAAAGTAGGAAAAGCGATGACGTCTTGCACAATCATGCAAGCAAGGCATGTCAGAGGATAGCCTATCAGTTATGTCGGCAACAATGTCGGTACCAAGGGCGAGGGACGAAGAGAACCATTTTCCTGCTCGTTGAACGAGGCGGACCAATAGGCAAGGTTCTCGTCCATCAGTGGCTACCAGAATGTCATCAACAATAGTAACAGGGTCTTATTGACAGAGTCGTACAACCGAGGTGTTTATATAAGCAGCGTATCATTACTGCTTAGATCATATAAACCACGAGAAAGTTTAAACAAGACAATGGAAAGGACATTGTGATCATCAGATTTAAACAGAACAATGAAAAGAAAAATGTGTTTAAACACATATGTCAGGGGTATATCCTTCCCAAAGTCAAGCAGAGCATGATATCCAAGACAGGACATAAGGTAGAAAACCCTTTAGGTAAGGGGAGAGAGAAATTTCATGACATTACCCATACAACGGTGTTTGGATAATTGAGCAAGAAACATTTAGCATTGGATTTCAAACGTTCTTGTTGAAAATTGAAGTACCACAGACATGCTTCGAGATAGCATTGACATGGTCTTCAAGCAAAGGCCAGTTTTTAGATACTCAATGGATCCATCAGGAACAGTTTATAACATAGGTCTTACAATTTCCTCCAAGAAGAATGGTTATCCTTGCAAATAAACAATAATGATAGGTCCTCCAGCCAAGGGGGGGGTGCTAGGCATGACATCCTGTTACCAGGTCATCAAAGGGCCAACAACATAACTCTTGGAAAGTTGTCCCAACCATCATATCTGACCGAGATTCAGATACGATTGGTGTAATGATACCTCAGACTCAGGATGTCCGAGAATAAAAGGTGCAACACAAATAGACGAAATGACATTTCAGGATTCTCAAGAAATGAACTATGGGAGTGGGTTCCTGAAACAATAGTTCATCATTAAACCAAGGAGAGGAGGAGGTGGCTGATGGGCTCGGCGATAATCCATCGAGATTTCTGACAAGATGGATTTCCACAATTATGTGAACAAGGAGATAACATTTGTCAGATCAAATGGTATAATGATGTATGCTCGAGGAAACATATTCAATTAAACCTTGGTTGAAAGGTGCACCCGAATATGGGTTGGGTTGCACGATTAATGTTAGAGTGGTGACTTGACGAACAAAAGAATTAGAATGAAACTCGACCATTACTTCAAAGCAATAGGGTTGCTAGAAGTTTTGATTTCACACCTCATAGTTCAATTGTCGGTATTCCGGTTAGAAACAACACGGGTACCAAGAAAGAATGGTGAGGGTGAGAAGTATCACCATACCAAGAATTCTTAAGAGGTGGAGTAATCCTCACGACCTTCTTGACATAAAAGATGGTAATACTCCATGGTAAAGAAGAACAAATGCTAGGTAGCAAGGAACTCGAGGTATAACACGGAACACAAACAAGTTTTTGTTGGAGGGAACGCAATAAAGAGGTCGATGACAACACAAATCATCGAGGGCAAGGATGGTATTTCTCATCATTAATTCAATTGATATCCTGGAAGAGCATCAGAATGCAGATGGTGATCATGACACATTTGTCGAGAGATTCCACGAAGATGTAATCGATCCGCGATCACATCAAGTCAAAAGAATGATGAAGCAAGAGGTTATTGGAACCATAGGTACGACACAAACTTGAAATCAAGATTGTTGTTCAAGGTGAACTGATATGACGAGGAAGATCGACGTAAGCTTAGCTCATTGTCAAAAGTTGTGCTCCGGGATTAAGGACCAGGTAGCACAGTTAAAATTTAGCATGGTAATGATATGGCCAATCAGGCTAGGAATGACATGATCGGGTACAAACTCGTAAGTAAAGAATATTAGTAAGAGTTGTTGAACCGTAATGCGGACTCGGTTCAGTTATCGGTGTCTTTGAGTGTTTAATAACTCAGAGCCCATGAAAAATTGTAATCAGTGAGTATGTAGTACTTGATGAAGAACTCATAGGAAGTTATGCAGTTCCAAGATAATCTCGAGATACCATGGGGTAATACTCGACGACAGATCAAAGTAGAGGTTGTACCGGGGTATTGATCCACAGAAGACAAGTGCTTACACTTGCATCGAAAATGGTATTTAAAGGAGAACATGGTCGGAACCATGATTGTAAAAGGCCACACCCCAGATATAAGATGAACTTATATCAAGGGAATAATTAATTTTAAAAGAAGCTTCGATGAGAAGAGGTACATCGGGTCCATGGGCATGAACACAAAGTTAAAGGTCGACTCCCACTTCCCCAATGCATAACCTTTCATTCACTTCTCACGTCCGATGAAGTTGCAGTGTTGAAATTTTTATCTGGTGAAGCACCAGAAGAGTATGACTCGTGAAAACTTTCGGGTTCACACGGTTTAGAGAGGCATATGTTCAACCCATAGGGGATTCTTAGAAACATATACCACAAGTTTCAAGAGTAAATAACACAAGCCCGAAAGCAGAGCATGGTTGGCCAAGCAGAGGATACAACTTAACAAAGGCATTATGTATCAGGGGAAGAACTCACAAGGTGATCAAATGTGAAGGACACTGTCGGATAACAATCCAACAAAGGACTTGATGGTCCACAAAGGATCTGATACGAGTATCGGTACTCAACTAGAGGAAGAAGAATGCAAGGAGATCAGATTATAGAAACAACTGACTAACTCAATTGTCAAATGCAAAGGAATATGATTTCCAAATCAAGGGAGCAGAAGCAATGCTCTGATTAGGGATGGATAAGTTGAATAGCCTTAGGGTACAATCAACGACAATTGGATTGGTCGAGAACCAATTCTAGTTAAAAGAATGGAAGCTCAGCCGGAAAGGTAATTTATAAGGATCAATGATGATTGCGTGTATTCGCAACATATTGAGTCAACAGACTCAAAATGATAATGACAAGGAATGTCAATAAGATTTCTATACTTATGGGATTAATCATAATGAAAGCAAACAAGAAATTCCAGAGCAATAGGTTGCTGAGGATTTTCGGAAGATCGAATGGTATTTTGAAGACTTTTGTGAAATACATGAATCAACTGGGGATGAGTGGATACTCGATAAGTGCGAGAAATTATTTGAAGGGGTATTCATGTGGCAAAGAACTGCTAGGCAGTAGGCACAAAGTATTCTCGGAACAATAGAGAAAACTTCGGGGTATCTTGTAATAACAAGATCAATGGGGGATGATCGTATGAATGGCAAGTGTAAGTAGTTTTCCATACGGATTTATCGGTGGTCAGGAATAGCAAAAGCGATGGGCACAAAGTCTCGAGAGAATATCAAAGAGTATCTCCGAAATCTTCTGGTGCAGTCGGTGATCATCCGGACTGAAGGGCCCCTCCGGTAGAAAGTATTTTTGAGAACCTAAAAGTTAGAATTTAGTAAAAATCGTTTAACCCGAATAGAAGAGAGTTCAGAATTCCCAGAGTAAAGGTCGAGGAGTAAAAGATCCTACTACCACCCGATGGCGACGTGGGCCCATGGGCCACACAGCCATGTTAGTAAAAGTTTTTCAACGACTAGACTCGACTTCGGCCAAGGAGTTGGAAAGGGGATTCCTACAGGCAGTCGGCTCTGATACCAACTTGTGACGCCCCCGACTCAATCGTACACTAATCATGCATGCAAATGTGTACGATCAAGATCAGGGACTCACGGGAAGATATCACAACACAACTCTAAAACATAAATAAGTCATACAAGCATCATAATACAAGTCAGGGGCCTCGAGGGCTCGAATACAAGTGCTCGATCATAGACGAGTCAGCGGAAGCAACAATATCTGAGTACAGACATAAGTTAAACAAGTTTGCCTTAAGAAGGCTAGCACAAACTGGGATACAGATCGAAAGAGGCGCAGGCCTCCTGCCTGGGATCCTCCTAACTACTCTTGGTCGTCGTCAGCGGGCTGCACGTAGTAGTAGGCACCTCCGGTGTAGTAGGGGTCGTCGTCGACGGTGGCGTCTGGCTCCTGGACTTCAGCATCTGGTTGCGACAACCAGAAAGAAAGGAAAGGGGGAAAAGGGGGGGAGAAAGCAACCGTGAGTACTCATCCAAAGTACTCGCAAGCAAGGAACTACACTACATATGCATAG
This sequence comes from Triticum dicoccoides, assembly GCF_002162155.2. Taxonomy (NCBI): domain Eukaryota; kingdom Viridiplantae; phylum Streptophyta; class Magnoliopsida; order Poales; family Poaceae; genus Triticum; species Triticum dicoccoides. The sequence continues at coordinate 411,073,085 of NC_041390.1, read as the reverse complement.
GTATATGTGTAAGGAGGCCATATCGGTGGACTGAACTGCAGAATGCCAGAATAAAAGGGGGATAGCTAGTCCTATCGAAGACTACGCTTCTGGCAGCCTCCGTCTCGCAGCACGTAGAAGAGAGTAGATTGAAGTCCTCCAGGTAGCATCTCCAAGTAGCATCTCCAAGTAGCATCTCCAGTAGCATCGCATAGCATAATCCTACCCGGCGATCCCCTCCTCATATCCCTGAGGGAAAGCGACCACCAGTTGTATCTGGCACTTGGAAGGGTGTGTTTTATTAAGTATCCGGTTCTAGTTGTCATAAGGTCAAGGTACAACTCCAAGTCATCCTGTTACCGAAGATCACGGCTATTCGAATAGATTAACTTCCCTGCAGGGGTGCACCAACTTACCCAGCACGATTGATCCCATTTGGCCGGACACACTTTCCTGGGTCATGCCCGGCCGCGGAAGATCAACACGTCGCAGCCCCACCTAGGCTCAACGGAGAGGCCAGCACGTCGGTCTAAACCTAAGCGCGCAGGGGTCTGGGCCCATCGCCCTGAGCACACCTGCACGTTGCGTACGCGGCCGGTGAGCAGACCTAGCAACCTCCATTACAAAGGAAGTTGCGTTAACGCAGTCCAACCCGGCACGCGGCGCTCAGTCACTGACGTCACGAAGTGCTTCGGCTGATACCACGACGTCGGGATACCCATAACTACTCCCGCGTAGATGGTTAGTGCGTATAGGCTCGTAGCCAACTCAGATCAAATACCAAGATCTCGTTAAGCGTGTTAAATATCCGCGAACGCCGAACAGGGCCAGGCCCACCTGTCTCCTAGGTGGTCTCAACCTGCCCTGTCGCTCCGCCACAAAGATCCACATAGAGGGCCGTCGGGACAAAGGTCCTTTCAGCCCCCAATCCGTGAATCACTCGCGGGTACTCTTCGAGCTGACCCGACTTTAGTCACCATCTGTATAGTATGTAAGTATGTATAATATATACCCGTGATCACCTCCCGAGTGATCACGGCCCTATAGTATAGCAAGGCAGACTGACAAGAATGTAGGGCCAAAGGTGATAAACTAGCATCCTATACTAAGCATTTAGGATTGCGGGTAAGGTATCAATGACTGTAGCAGCAATGACAGGCTATGCATCAGAATAGGATTAACGGAAAGCAGTAACATGCTACACTACTCTAATGCAAGCAGTATAGAGTAGAATAGGCGATATCTGGTGATCAAGGGGGGGGGGCTTGCCTGGTTGCTCTGGCAAGAAGGAGAGGTCGTCAACTCCGTAGTCGAACTGGGCAGCAGCAGCGTCGGTCTCGTAGTCTACCGGAGAGAAGATGGGGAAGAAACAATGAATACAATGCAAACAAATGCATATCGATGCATGACATGACAAGTAACGATGCTAGGTGTGCCCAATCGCGGTAGTAGGTGATACCGACGAAGGGGGGAAACATCCGGGAAAATATTCCCGGTGTTTCGCGTTTTCGGACAGATGAACCGGAGGGGGAAAGTTGCGTGTTTGGTATGTTAGAGGTGTGTGGTGGACGAACGGGCTGCGTATCCGGATTCGTCTCGTCGTTCTGAGCAACTTTCATGTTGAAAATATTTTAATCCGAGTTACGGATTAAAAGATATGATTTTCTAAAGATTTTATTAATTTCTGGAATTTAATTAATTATTTAAATTAATTCGAAAATGGATTTATGACATCAGCATGATGTCATGCTAACATCAGCAGTCAACAGGGTTGACTGGGTCAAACTGACGCGTGGGTCCATTGGGACCCATCTGTCATACTCTGTTTAGGTTAATTAGAGTTTTAGTTAAACTAATTACTGTTTAATTAAACTAACATGTTAATTAGATTAATTAATTAGGATTAATCAACTTAATTGATTTAGTTATTAGTTAATTAATTATTTCTATTACTAATTAATTATTTTATTAATTATATATACATATTTATTTATTTATTTTCTAAAAACGTTCTGGGGGCGGCCCCACATGTCAAAGGCACGGAGGCCTTAGCGGGCACAGGGCGGTGCGGGTGCGGGCGTGAGCCCGACTGGGCACTGGGCAAGGCCAGCCACATGGTGGGGCTCGGCATTTGGCGCCGGCGAGGCACGACCGACCGGAGTGGCGCAGGGCGGTGGAGCCGTGCAGCAGCGGGAGTGGCGGCGGGAGTAGGCACGGGCGGCTGGGTGCAGGTGGGTGCGGCTAGGGCGCGGAGGGAGTGGAGCCGGTGCAGGGGAGCAAAACTCCGGGCGCGGCCACGGGAGGTCGCGGGCGCGGCGAGCGCGTCCCCGAAGTGAGGCATGGCGCGGCCGCGGCGCGCATGGGCCGCCGGGACACGCGGGCAGGGGGCGAAACACCAAGGCGCGGGACGAACTATAGGGGCGGCGGCGACTAGGTCGACGAGGTCGAAAGGGGGACAAGGGTCGGCGCGTTCGGCGCAGAAGCTCACCGCGGGAGCGTGGGGTCTAGGCAGAGGGCTCGAGGAGGTTCGAGGAGGTCCGTCGAGGGAGAGGACGAGGCGGCGGCAGTCCGGCGAGGAGGTCCCGCGAAGCTGCTCTAGGACGTCGGGGTGGAGGGGCGATGGCGCGCGATGGGTCGGGGTGTCGGTTGCCCCGACCCAGATC
>NC_041390.1:411042852-411069876 GCF_002162155.2 Triticum dicoccoides | reverse complement strand
GATCGGGAGAGAGGAGGGGGAGGAGATATTTGCGGGAGAGGAGTGGGGGGTGTCGGTGGCCAGTAGGGGGGAGTGGGGGTGGTTAAGGCGGCGGGGTGGGCCGGCCTGGCGGCAGGGTGGTTTGCGGCCTGGTGGGCCGAAGCCAAAAGGGCGGGGGGTTTCTCCCTTTTTTTTTTAGTTTTAGTTTTTCTTTTTCTTTTTTTTGTATTTTCCTTTTATTTCTTTTCCTTTTCTGTTTTTACTTATTTTAAAATACTTAGGCATTTTTATAAAATTGTGTCTATTACACCATATTGACTTATGTAAAATATGGCATCTCCCGAACATTTTTGTTTTGATGTTTGAAAACTTTTGATGTTTGACAATATTTCAATTTTTAATTTGAAAAGTTTCGAACCGACGCGAGATTAGCAACAGTAAACGAGGTGACGTGGCATCATTAGCAGAGGTTCACTGTAGCTTGATTACCCGGGCGTCACAAGAATAGACACCTTATGTGGGACAAATTGCGGGAGCTTAAAGCAAAGTCAGACCTACCATGGAGCATTGTGGGTGACTTCAATGAGGCTGCCTGGTAGTTCGAGCACTTCTCTATAACCCCCCGCGCTGAGAGACAAATGGAGTCCTTTCGTGAAGCTCTGGATGATTGCGGACTCACTGATCTTGGATTCGGTGGTGTTCCCTTCACTTATGATAACAAACGCGCCGGTAGGAAGAACGTAAGAGTACAACTCGATCGAGCAGTGGCGAATGATGCTTGGTGATAACCCACAAGTATAGGGGATCGCAACAGCTTTCGAGGGTAGAGTATTCAACCCAAATTTATTGATTCGACACAAGGGGGGCCAAAGAATATTCTCAAGTATTAGCAGCTGAGTTGTCAATTCAACCACACCTGGAAACTTAGTATCTGCAGCAAAGTGTTTAGTACAAAGTAATATGATAGTGATGGTAACGGTAACAAAAGAGTAATGAAAGCAAAGCAATGTTTTTGGTGTTTTGTAGTGATTGTAACAATAGCAACGGGAAAGTAAATAAGCGTAAGCCAGTATATGGAAAGCTCGTAGGCATTGGATCAATGATGGATAATTATGTCGGATGCGGTTCATCATGTAACAGTCATAACATAGGGTGACACAGAACTAGCTCCAATTCGTCAATGTAATGTAGGCATGTATTCTGAATATAGTCATACGTGCTTATGGAAAAGAACTTGCATGACATCTTTTGTCCTACCCTCCCATGGCAGCGGGTTCCTAATGGAAACTAAGGGATATTAAGGCCTCCTTTTAATAGAGAACCAGAACAAAGCATTAGCACATAGTGAATACATGAACTCCTCAAACTACGGTCATCACCGGTAAGTATCCCGATTACTGTCACTTCGGGGTTAACAGATCATAACACATAATAGGTGACTATGGACTTGCAAGATAGGATCTAGAACTCTCATATATTGATGAAAACATAATAGGTTCAGCTCTGAAATCATGGCACTCGGGCCCTAGTGACAAGCATTAAGCATAGCAAAGTCATAGCAACATCAATCTTACAACATAGTGGATACTAGGGATCAAACCCTAACAAAACTAACTCGATTACATGGTGAATCTCATCCAACCCATCACCGTCCAGCAAGCCTACGATGGAATTACTCACACACGGCAGTGAGCATCATGAAATTGGTGATGGAGGATGGTTGATGATGACGACGGCGACGAATCCCCCTCTCCGGAGCCCCGAACGGACTCCAGATCAGCCCTCCTGAGAGGTTTTAGGGCTTGGCGGCGGCTCCGTATCATAAAACGCGATGATTTCTTCTCTCCTATTTTTTCTCTCCCCGAAAGCAGTTATATAGAGTTGGAGTTGGAGTCGGGGGGGTCTCCAGGGGGCCCACGAGGTAGGGGGCGCGCCCTAGGGGGGGCGCCCCCCACCCTCGTGAGAAGGGTGTGGGCCCCCTTGTCTTCATCTTTGGCGAGGATTTTTTTATTATTTATTGAAAGATATTCCGTGGAGTTTTAGGTCATTCCGAGAACTTTTGTTTTCTGCACATAAAACAACATCATGGCAATTCTGCTGAAAACAGCGTCAGTCCGGGTTAGTTCCATTCAAATCATACAAGTTAGAGTCCAAACCAAGGGCAAAAGTGTTTGGAAAAGTAGATACGACGGAGACGTATTGTCAGGACCCCGACTCGATGTCACATCGATCTAGCCGATAACACCTCATATCACTTTGCGGCCTCACGCACGGTATCCCCACGGGTGTCGCCTTACCTTTGCCCGGGACCGTTTGCGCCTTTTGGCTCACGTATATGATAGTGTCGCTAGCATCCATATGATAAAGAGCCCGGGCTGACATGACTAGTTGTAAACCCAAAGTGGCCCAGACTTACAGGGACAGGCATCCATGACCCAGCTTCGAACGTGTCGGTCATCAGCAAGTGGGTCCGGGCTGTAGCACTGGGCTAGCAGGACTCCGGTAAACCGGGCTGTAGCGGGCTAACAGGACTTCGGTACTCAAAGCGTGACATTTCCCAGAAGGGACAGACACAGGAACGAAGAAGGACACATGCCGGCCAGCCTAAGTGTTCCAGAGCAGTAGCAAGCTACCATGGCTCAGCGGTAACACTAGGAGACATTTCCCGGTAAGAGAGGCTACTAAAGATAAACAACTAGATAGTCAGATCCCACACATACCAAGCATTTCAATCATACACACAATATGCTCGATATGTGCAAATACAACGAAGCATCACAACATGACTCTACGACACAAGTACTTTATTTAAGGCTCAGGGAGCCATACATAACATACACAAAGGTACGGGTCTCACGACCCAACATACAAGTCATACAGTCATACAAACCAGCAGCGGAAGTAGCTTGTCTGAGTACAGACAACTAGTAAAATGAAAGAGGCTTGGAAAGCCTAACTATACTACGTGGTCCTTCACAAGCTCAGGGTCACCACCTGGGTCTTTAGCCTACTCGTTGATGTCAACGTCTACATAGAACCCATCAGAAGGGGTTGCAGCGTCTTCTGTAAAATGTAAATTATAGCAACATGAGTACAAAGGTACTCAGCAAGACTTACATCAGATCCTACATACATGCATATTATCAAGAAGGGTTGGTGGAGTTATTGCAGCAAGCCAGCTTTGACTCTTGGCTAAACTATCCTACGATGCTCCAACTTGAAATGGTTTTGCGCACACGAGTCCACCACTCACCACTTCAATACACTACCGAGGATCCACCTCCGTCTCCCTACGGAAGAGCCATCCTCGGCACTCACACTTATCTTGAGGCTTTTAACAGTTTCCATTTACTTGTCTATGAACTGTATAGGCAACCAAGTAGTCCTTTACCGCGGACGCGACTATTCGAATAGATTATGATAACCCTGCAGGGGTGTACTTCTTCATACATGTTTCCACCACTTAGCGTCTGCACACGACATGTGCTCGGCAGACTTCAAGCGAAAGCCGACGTGGGTGTAGACCACGACCTACCTAAACACTTAAGCCTCTAGTCCAGGTTTATCGCCTATTCAGGTTCCATCCGCAGGGAGTCCGGCCGAGGTTTCCCATACGGCCCCGAACGATGTGAACAGGGTTCCCGAGATACCTAACGGGTATTCGGTACACCCGGCCACGTACCTACCGCATCACAGCCCACCCCTACGGTCAGCGCTGTCCATGGCCTCCAGTAGGCTACAAACACCAGAAACTACTTGCAACTCCTGGACAGAGAGCTAGGGTGAATAAGAAGTCGAGCGGGGTCATATTTCAGGGCCCAATGCATGGTAGTAGCTGTGTCTTAAATCACACATACAGATCTCAGTGCTTAAGGTCGGCTTCAATGAAACAACCCACCATGTACTCCTACATGGCCTCTCATCGATACCTTTACCAAATCGTGTTCACCACACCACTCTCATTACCGACATAATCATTTCACTCTAGCCCATCACCCAGATGAACCAGACCTGACACGACTCTAAGCATAGCAGGCATAGCAAGGTAGGATCAACACATACATATGGCTCAATCAACTCCTACACATGCTAGTGGGTTTCATCTAGTTACTGTGGCAATGACAGGTCATGCAGAGGAAATGGGTTCAACTACCGTAGCACACAGCAGTTTGAATCGCGTTGTCTTAATGCAGTAAAAGAGAGCAGGAGCGAGAACATGGGATTGTATCGATATGATCAAATGGTTGGTTGCTTGCCTGATGGTTCGATGCACTGATACGGTTCTTCGTTAGGGTAATCACGGTATTCCTTGGAGACAGAACCTGTCGCAGAGAGCACCGATACACAAACATTACCAAACAGTATGCAACAATATGATGCATGCATGAGACATGGCAAAATGAGTGTATTGGGCTAATGCAACTAAAACCAGAAGGGTTTGAACAAATTTGAATCAAGGATTCAAATTTCAAATTCAAATATGGCCTTTTAAAGTGCTTTTCCTTGTTCTGCTTAAAACATCAATTTAACTTGTTTGATCATGCATGAAAATAGTACAGATGGGTAGATTGGATTTTTCTGATCATTTTTCATATATAGTTTGTCCAATTTGGAGTTACAGAATAAAAGTTATGAATTTTTGAAGTTTAAATAATATTCTGGAATTTCCTGATTTAAATTAAATCCAGAAATTATAGTTATTGCGCCAGCATGACGTCATCATGACGTCAGTGGTCAACTGCGGCTGGCTGAGGTCAAACCTGACGTGTGGGACCCACACGTCAGTGACAGGGGGTTAAACAGGGTTAAATTAATTCTAATTACTAATTAATGGCGCTGGGGCCCACTGGTCAGTGTCAGGGGTTAACTAACAGTGGTTAGCGCTAATCCTAATTAGCTACAGGGCTGGGCCCACCTGTCAGGGACTCAGGGGGGTTCCTGCCGTGGTCAAGGTGGGTCAAACCCACCGGCGACGTGACGCCGGCGAGGTCCGAGACGGCGGCGCGTCGCGGGATCGCGCTACAAGGCACGGGCGAGGCCGTGCTTGGGCTCGTTGGAAAGCTCTTGCTCCCGCGCGTCGAACGGTGGCCGTGGCTGGGCCTGGGGTGGCCGGAGTCGACGGCGGCGAGCTCGGCTGCGGCCGCCGGAGTTCGGGTGCGGTCGGGATCGATGTTGCAGGGGGTTTGGGGAGGCGTTAGTGTGTGCTGCGTGATCCTAGTGAGGTGTGGAGCACGATAGTGTGCTCGGTTGGGTGCTACGGTGACCGTGGCCACGACGGCGACATCGCCGGCGGCGTGGAGCTCTCGGCCAAAGTGGGGCTAGGGCCTAGAGGTCGGGAGAGACCAGGGGAGAAGGGGGAAACGATCCGGGGCTCACCGCGGAGCTGCAGAGGTGGTTAGCGGGCTCGGGGACGCGCTGGAGACGACGAATTCGACGGCGACGATGATCGGAGCCCGAAGAGGGGAACGGCGACGTGGCGGCGATGCAGGGCTTCCGGAGGCCCGTGGAGCGGTGGGGAGGAAGAGGAGGTTGTGGCGGAGCTCCTGAGCTAGTCGGGGAAGCGAGGGGTGGCCGGAGATGGCTGCTATGGCGAACGGCGGCGACGGTGGTGTTCGGCCGTGTGAGAGAGAGAGCGAGGGAGAGGAGGGGAGAGCCGGGGGAGAGTGAGAGAGAGCAGGGGGGAGAGGCGTGGCGTCGTCCGGGGCATCGAGCGAGGAGGGGAGGGCAGGCAAGCAGGGAGAGAGGTGGCGTGGCGCGGTGGCGCGCGCGCGCGCCGGCCACACTCCCCTCCCTCTGTCGGGACGAAGACGACAGAGGAGGGAGGCGGGCTGGGCCGCCTGCTGGCTGGGCCGGCCAGCTGGCTGGGCTGCACAGGGAGGAGCCCAGGTAAGCTTCTCCCTTTTATTTTTTTTCTGTTTTCTAATTTCTGACATTTGTTTTGATTTAAATAATATATTAAATCATTTATTTAACTTATGCCAATTTTTGCAGGGGCTAGATATATTATTCCAGAGCTCCTTTATAATTGGCATAATATTTGGACATATATTAATATATATAGAAATATATTTCCAAAGCAAATATTTATACATTAATTCCAAATGCCCAAAATAAATGTCCATGAGCCACTAAAAATATTGGTTTGATTTTTATCTCTGTCCAATATTTTCAGAGAGCAACATGAGCATTTTCTTGGACCCTTTTGGAGAAATTTTTATTTGGATCATTTTCAAAATGATTCTGAGGGTTTCATAGATCCCCATTTCAAGTTTCTGATGAAAGAGTAAACATGATGCAACACTCTAATGCATGACTGGCTAGGGTGTGACAACTCACCCCCACTCAAAAGAATCTCGTCCCGAGATTTGGGTTCCTCCGGAAAGAAGGCGGGGTACTCGAGTCGAAGACGATCCTCCCTTTCCCAAGTTGCTTCATCCTCAGAATGGTGCGACCATTGTACTTTGAGGAACTTGATGTTCTGGCGTCGAGTGGTACGCTCGGCCTGATCGAGGATACGAATGGGGTACTCTCGATATGTAAGATTATCCTGGAGATCAAGCGTTTCGTGGTCCACTTCACGGATAGGATCCGAGAAGCAACGCCTGAGTTGGGAAACGTGGAAGACATCGTGGACTCTGGAGAGATGCGGAGGTAGTTCCAACTGGTAGGCAACTTCTCCTCGTTTGGCGAGAATGCGAAAAGGTCCAATGTAACGAGGAGCCAATTTGCCTTTGATACCGAAACGATGGGTTCCCTTCAGAGGGGTGACCCGAAGATAAGCCTTCTCGTCAACCTCGAAAGTCATAGCCTTATGTTTTCGGTCATATTGACTCTTTTGACGAGATTGGGCTGTTTTCAACTTTTCACGAACGATGCGAACTTGTTCTTCTGCTTCCTGAATCATATCCGGGCCAAAGAATTGTCTTTCCCCGGTCTCTGACCAGTTAAGGGGTGTTCGACACCGTCGTCCATCGAGAACTTCAAAAGGGGCTTTACCCAAGCTAGATTGATAGCTGTTGTTATAAGCGAATTCGGCAAATGGAAGGCACTTCTCCCAATCCATTCCGAATGAGATAACAGAGGCTCGAAGCATGTCTTCTAGAATCTGGTTGACGCGTTCCACTTGACCGCTCGACTGAGGGTGGAAGGCGGTGCTAAAGGAGAGACGGGTTCCCATAGCATTTTGGAAACTTTCCCAAAATCGAGAGGTGAAAAGACTTCCTCGATCCGAGTTAATTTCCAAAGGAACACCATGGAGAGACACTATTCGGGAGATGTATAAGTCTGCCAGCTGACTAGCGGTTATACTCTCACGAACAGGTAAGAAATGGGCTACTTTGGAAAGACGATCGACCACGACGAAGATAGCATTATTGCCTCTCTTAGTCCTGGGAAAACCGGTAATGAAATCCATACCAATTTTATCCCATTTCCAATCAGGAATAGCTAGGGGTTGAAGGGTGCCAGCAGGCCGTTGATGCTCTGCTTTTACACGACGACAGACGTCGCAATTAGCAATATACTGAGCAATTTCTCTCTTCATCCTAGTCCACCAGAACCTCTGGCGTAGGTCCTGATACATCTTAGTACCACCGGGATGAATAGTGAGAGGAGATTCATGAGCCTCCTTAAGGATCAACTGCCGTAGATGCTGGTTCTTGGGAACCACTAGACGGTTCTCAAAGTACACAACACCATGATCATTTGTGGAGAAACAACTAGCACCTCCGCTAGTAATGTTCTCCTTGATCTTAGCTATTCCCTTATCTCGCTTCTGGGCAGCAATGATTTGATCCGTAAGAGTAGGTTTAGCCACCAAGGTGGAAAGAAATCCTTGAGGAACAATGTGGAGGTTAAGCTTCCGAAATTCCTCATGGAGAAGCGGCTGACTTTGTTGTAACATCAGATTGTTACAATAAGATTTACGACTTAGCGCATCAGCCATGACGTTGGCTTTCCCTGGGGTGTAGGTTATTCCTAAGTCGAAATCTGTGATCAACTCGACCCAACGTCTTTGCCTGAGATTCAAATCCGGTTGGGTGAAGATGTACTTCAGACTTTGGTGATCAGTGAATATTTCGCAATGATTACCGAGGAGGTAATGTCGCCAGGTCTTAAGTGCATAGACTACGGCTGCAAGCTCTAGATCATGGGTAGGATAATTCTCCTCATGTGGGTGCAATTGTCGTGAAGCGTAGGCAATTACGTGTCGATCTTGCATGAGAATGCAACCTAGTCCTTGTCGCGAGGCGTCGCAGTAGATAACAAAGTCCTTAGAGAAGTCTGGCGGTACCAGTACGGGAGCAGAAGTCAGACGTCTTTTCAGTTCCTGAAAGCTGTGCTCACATTGTGGAGTCCATTCGAACTTCTTATCTTTCTTGAGGAGTTCGGTTAGGGGTTTAGCAACCTTGGAGAAGTTCTCGACAAAGCAACGACAATAGCTCGCTAAGCCCAGAAAGCTCCGAACTTGCTTGACCGATTCAGGTGGAGTCCAATTAAGGACGGCTTGAACTCGCTCAGGGTTAACAGCAATACCTTTACCAGATATTACATGACCCAGATAGGTCACTTCTGGCAACCAGAATTCACATTTAGAAAATTTGGCATAAAGGCGATGCTCTCGAAGTTTCTGCAACACTAGCCTTAGATGTTCGGCATGTTCTTCCTCGTTCTTGGAGTAGATGAGTATATCATCGAGGTAAACCACGACGAATTTATCCAAATACTCCATGAAGATTGAGTTCATTAACCGAGAAAAAGTGGCTGGAGCGTTGGTTAAACCGAAGGACATGACGGTGTACTCGTATTGGCCATAACGAGTAACAAAGGCCGTTTTAGGAATGTCCCCGTTTCTGATTTTGATTTGATGGTAGCCCAACCTCAAATCCATCTTGGAGAAGACTGAGGATCCAGCGAGCTGATCGTACAGGTCGTTGATCCTGGGAAGCGGATATTTGTTCTTGATTGTGACCAAATTGACAGGTCGGTAATCTACAACCATCCGGTCCGTACCATCCTTCTTCTTGACGAATAGGACAGGGCAAGCCCACGGAGAAGAGCTAGGTCAGATGAAACCCTTTTTCAAGGACTCATCGAGTTGTTTCTTAAGCTCGGCTAGTTCTAGGGGTGCCATCTTATAAGGTCTTCTAGCAATCGGAACGGTTCCTGGAATGAGGTCTATTACAAACTCAACATCCCTGTCAGGTGGAACACCTGGCAATTCCTCTGGAAAGACATCCGGGAAGTCACGGACTACCGGAATGTCCTCAAGGTCTGGCAAAGGGCTGGCGTTAAGAGAATATAATTGTCGCTTGGCTATTCGGGTCAAGACATTGACTATCTTTCCCGAAGGATGGGTGAGTTGGACAGTCCTAGAGAAGCAATCGATTTGGGCATGATGAGCCGACATCCAGTCCATACCCAGAATGATATTAATATCTGAAGATTTAAGGGCTATCAAAGACGCGAGGAAAACAAGCCTGTCGACTTGGATTTCATTTCCATAACTTACCCTAGAGGTCTGCCATCTAGAACCAGGGGTAGAAATTTCCATAGTGGATGGCATGTCACAGAATGCAACGTTATGCAAACGAGCATAACTTTCAAATATAAAAGAATGAGAGGCTCCTGTATCGAAAAGAACAGATGCCGGGTGGCAATTAACAAGAAGCGTACCGAGAACGACGTTGGGATCCTCTTGAGCTTCTTCGGCAGAGATACAGTTGACATGGCCACGTGAAGCGGTGACCGGCTTGGCGTGGAATATTTTTCCTGTCGGCTTGCCACGGCCAACAGCTTTAGCAGATTGATTTGGGTTGGTCTGGGGACACTCACGCATATAGTGACCAGATTCCCCACACTTGAAACAAGTCACGGAACTGGTACGTGGAGGAGCATTGTTAGTTGGACCCCCATAGGGCTTGGCTGGAGCAGACTGTTGAACGGGGCGAGGCGCCTGGAAGGATGGCCTCGGTGTAAACCTGGGTGGCAGGGCGGTGTTGGGTACCCACACGCGGCGCTTCTGAGGACCAGCATCGGATGAGGAACCCATGTCACGGCCATGCTTGCGTGTTGCGTCATAGTCAGTCTGACCAGTTTCGGCACTGATGGCTTTGTTGACAAGTTTCTGAAAAGTTGTGCACTCATGCAGACGGAGGTCACGGCGAAGCTCAGGACTAAGGCCCTTACGGAACCTTGCTTGCTTCTTGGCATCGGTAGACACTTCCTCGGTTGCATATCGTGCGAGATTACCAAACTCCCTGCTGTAAGCATCCACAGAAAGTCGGCCTTGGGTGAAACTGCAAAATTCTTCACGTTTACGGTCCATGAGACCCTCCGGAATGTGATGTTCACGGAAAGCCTCGCTGAATTCAGCCCAAGTAGTGACATGGCCCGCTGGGCGCATAGCTCCATAATTCTCCCACCATAGACTGGCGGGGCCTTCAAGATGATATGCAGCAAAGGTGACCTTGTCAGCCTCCGCTACCAGCGCGGAACGCAGTTTATGAGAGATACTGCGAAGCCAGTCATCAGCGTCGAGAGGCTCGACGGAGTGGTGGAACGTGGGTGGATGCAATTTGATAAAATCACTGAGTGACACCACGTTAGTCCTCTGATGGTGTGTTGTGTTCTGTTCAATACGCTCCAACAAACGGTTGGTCTCCCGCTTGTTTCTCTCAGCTTCCATCATAACCTCGGCTAGTGAAGGAGGATGAGGCAGATTTGCATCCCTGGCTTCACTGCCTTCGGCCTGCTCTTGAGAAGCAGGGTTAGCGCGCGTGTTGACCATCCTAGGTAAACAAGACAATGATCTAGTCAGGATGATAAAATTCCGACATAGGGTAAAAATGTAAGGAATAACTCGAAATGCAAGATGATCATCCGTATGACATGGTAGATACAGAAACTGCTTCTTTATTCCATCGTCATACACACCATACAGGGTTTAGTACAAGACCAAACAAAGTACTATTACGGTGAAAAGAGGATTACATCTCATCGGAGGCATTCCAAGCTCCTATACATTATTTTTCTACACCTCCGGAAGGAGTACAAACTAGGTCATATCCCACGAGTCACGCGGGACAATAGACGACACAGCTAGTGCGAACTAGTGATACTACCACTAACTCAGACCGATCCGTAGTAGTCCTCGTAGAAATCACCTCCATAGCCTGGAAGCTCAACATGATCATCCGGAAACAGACGATCTCGCGGAGCTTGTGGACCATAGGGGCTAGGATGAGGCCTTGGACCAACAAACGGTGGCCTGCGGGGACCGCGAGGTGGGGTGATGCCTCCTACATCACGCCAAACCATCACGTCTGGCAGAGCAGATCTCACAGGATAGAGATCGCGCATATCTGAATATCCAGCTTGCACCGCCGGTGCGAACCGAGTCAAAGTGGCCCAGTGGTCAGCACGGGTATTGAAGAGCTCTAGCCTTAAGGCCCGATTTTCACGGTCCTTATCCTCGAGCATCTCAGCAGTGGTGCGAGTCCGTGAATCCTCCTGAGTGGGGTCAGCATAGATAGCCTGGAGATACCCTTGCGCTCCCGGAAGTGATCCTGGCATATACCGGAAATCAGAGTCCCGAAATAACCCAGATCTGACTCGCATAATGGTCATCATAGAGTAGGCGGCGTCCTGCACAGCCATCTCAATAGTAACCCCGAGTCCATAGGAGCAGTGAAGAGGCTCGGTGGATCCAGGATAAGATGGAAATATCCTGACAGTGCAGAGATACTGGTCGCGAGTGGCCATCTGAAAGCACAATCATAATGCAAAGGCATTAGAATTTCTAGCAAAATTTCGGCAGCATGACAGCTGTAAATGCTCAAAAAGGATTTGAGACATTTGACAAAGGATTTCGTACACACTCATCATCATCATATCAAAGTTCTGAAACCATTCTGGCAACATAATGTGGTAGTAGAACTGAACTAGGCTGGTAACCATCAAACTTATAAGGTACTACTGATTAGTAACTCGTGATCCTGATAGAGAGAACAGATCCTAATTCCTTAACCCCCGGTGGAAGAATGGACTGACTCAGATCAGAAAGTCATAAGGTATAAGGAGTAAAAAGAGCCTTACGTTCCAACCCACAAACAATTTCCCTACATATAACTAAAGAATTTCTAGACTCAACATCGACCAGTTTGGCTTGGAGAACCTACAGGCAGTCCGGCTCTGATGCCAACGCTGTCAGGACCCCGACTCGATGTCACATCGATCTAGCTGGTAACACCTCATATCACTTTGCGGCCTCACGCACGGTATCCCCACGGGTGTCGTCTTACCTTTTCCCGGGACCGTTTGCGCCTTTTGGCTCACGTATATGATAGTGTCGCTAGCATCCATATGATAAAGAGCCCGGGCTGACATGACTAGTCGTAAACCCAAAGTGGCACAGACTTACAGGGACAGGCATCCATGACCCAGCTTCGAACGTGTCGGTCATCAGCAAGTGGGTCCGGGCTGTAGCACTGGGCTAGCAGGACTCCGGTAAACCGGGCTGTAGCGGGCTAACAGGACTCCGGTACTCAAAGCGTGACATTTCCCCGAAGGGACAGACACAGGAACGAAGAAGGACACATGCCGGCCAGCCGAAGTGTTCCAGAGCAGTAGCAAGCTACCATGGCTCAGCGGTAACACTAGGAGACATTTCCCGGTAAGAGAGGCTACTAAAGATAAACAACTAGATAGTCAGATCCCACACATACCAAGCATTTCAATCATACACACAATATGCTCGATATGTGCAAATACAACGAAGCATCACAACATGACTCTACGACACAAGTACTTTATTTAAGGCTCAGGGAGCCATACATAACATACACAAAGGTACGGGTCTCACGACCCAACATACAAGTCATACAGTCATACAAACCAGCAGCGGAAGTAGCTTGTCTGAGTACAGACAACTAGTAAAATGAAAGAGGCTTGGAAAGCCTAACTATACTACGTGGTCCTTCACAAGCTCAGGGTCACCACCTGGGTCTTTAGCCTACTCGTTGATGTCAACGTCTACATAGAACCCATCAGAAGGGGTTGCAGCGTCTTCTGTAAAATGTAAATTATAGCAACATGAGTACAAAGGTACTCAGCAAGACTTACATCAGATCCTACATACATGCATATTATCAAGAAGGGTTGGTGGAGTTATTGCAGCAAGCCAGCTTTGACTCTTGGCTAAACTATCCTACGATGCTCCAACTTGAAATGGTTTTGCGCACACGAGTCCACCACTCACCACTTCAATACACTACCGAGGATCCACCTCCGTCTCCCTACGGAAGAGCCATCCTCGGCACTCACACTTATCTTGAGGCTTTTAACAGTTTCCATTTACTTGTCTATGAACTGTATAGGCAACCAAGTAGTCCTTTACCGCGGACGCGGCTATTCGAATAGATTATGATAACCCTGCAGGGGTGTACTTCTTCATACATGTTTCCACCACTTAGCGTCTGCACACGACATGTGCTCGGCAAACTTCAAGCGAAAGCCGACGTGGGTGTAGACCACGACCTACCTAAACACTTAAGCCTCTAGTCCAGGTTTATCGCCTATTCAGGTTCCATCTGCAGGGAGTCCGGCCAAGGTTTCCCATACGGCCCCGAACGATGTGAACAGGGTTCCCGAGATACCTAACGGGTATTCGGTACACCCGGCCACGTACCTACCGCATCACAGCCCACCCCTACGGTCAGCGCTGTCCACGGCCTCCAGTAGGCTACAAACACCAGAAACTACTTGCAACTCCTGGACAGAGAGCTAGGGTGAATAAGAAGTCGAGCGGGGTCATATTTCAGGGCCCAATGCATGGTAGTAGCTGTATCTTAAATCACGCATACAGATCTCAGTGCTTAAGGTCGGCTTCAATGAAACAACCCACCATGTACTCCTACATGGCCTCTCATCGATACCTTTACCAAATCGTGTTCACCACACCACTCTCATTACCGACATAATCATTTCACTCTAGCCCATCACCCAGATGAACCAGACCTGACACGACTCTAAGCATAGCAGGCATAGCAAGGTAGGAACAACACATACATATGGTTCAATCAACTCCTACACATGCTAGTGAGTTTCATCTAGTTACTGTGGCAATGACAGGTCATGCAGAGGAAATGGGTTCAACTACCGTAGCACACAGCAGTTTGAATCGCGTTGTCTTAATGCAGTAAAAGAGAGCAGGAGCGAGAACATGGGATTGTATCGATATGATCAAATGGTTGGTTGCTTGCCTGATGGTTCGATGCACTGATACGGTTCTTCGTTAGGGTAATCACGGTATTCCTCGGAGACAGAACCTGTCGCAGAGAGCACCGATACACAAACATTACCAAACAGTATGCAACAATATGATGCATGCATGAGACATGGCAAAATGAGTGTATTGGGCTAATGCAACTAAAACCAGAAGGGTTTGAACAAATTTGAATCAAGGATTCAAATTTCAAATTCAAATATGGCCTTTTAAAGTGCTTTTCCTTGTTCTGCTTAAAACATCAATTTAACTTGTTTGATCATGCATGAAAATAGTACAGATGGGTAGATTGGATTTTTCTGATCATTTTTCATATATAGTTTGTCCAATTTGGAGTTACAGAATAAAAGTTATGAATTTTTGAAGTTTAAATAATATTCTGGAATTTCCTGATTTAAATTAAATCCAGAAATTATAGTTATTGCGCCAGCATGACGTCATCATGACGTCAGTGGTCAACTGCGGCTGGCTGAGGTCAAACCTGACGTGTGGGACCCACACGTCAGTGACAGGGGGTTAAACAGGGTTAAATTAATTCTAATTACTAATTAGTGGCGCTGGGGCCCACTGGTCAGTGTCAGGGGTTAACTAACAGTGGTTAGCGCTAATCCTAATTAGCTACAGGGCTGGGCCCACCTGTCAGGGACTCAGGGGGGTTCCTGCCGTGGTCAAGGTGGGTCAAACCCACCGGCGACGTGACGCCGGCGAGGTCCGAGACGGCGGCGCGTCGCGGGATCGCGCTACAAGGCACGGGCGAGGCCGTGCTTGGGCTCGTTGGAAAGCTCTTGCTCCCGCGCGTCGAACGGTGGCCGTGGCTGGGCCTGGGGTGGCCGGAGTCGACGGCGGCGAGCTCGGCTGCGGCCGCCGGAGTTCGGGTGCGGTCGGGATCGATGTTGCAGGGGGTTTGGGGAGGCGTTAGTGTGTGCTGCGTGATCCTAGTGAGGTGTGGAGCACGATAGTGTGCTCGGTTGGGTGCTACGGTGACCGTGGCCACGACGGCGACATCGCCGGCGGCGTGGAGCTCTCGGCCAAAGTGGGGCTAGGGCCTAGAGATCGGGAGAGACCAGGGGAGAAGGGGGAAACGATCCGGGGGCTCACCACGGAGCTGCAGAGGTGGTTAGCGGGCTCGGGGACGCGCTGGAGACGACGAATTCGACGGCGACGATGATCGGAGCCCGAAGAGGGGAACGGCGACGTGGCGGCGATGCAGGGCTTCCGGAGGCCCGTGGAGCGGTGGGGAGGAAGAGGAGGTTGTGGCGGAGCTCCTGAGCTAGTCGGGGGAGCGAGGGGTGGCCGGAGATGGCTGCTATGGCGAACGGCGGCGACGGTGGTGTTCGGCCGTGTGAGAGAGAGAGCGAGGGAGAGGAGGGGGGAGCCGGGGGAGAGTGAGAGAGAGCAGGGGGGAGAGGCGGGGCGTCGTCCGGGGCATCGAGCGAGGAGGGGAGGGCAGGCAAGCAGGGAGAGAGGTGGCGTGGCGCGGTGGCGCGCGCGCGCGCCGGCCACACTCCCCTCCCTCTGTCGGGACGAAGACGACAGAGGAGGGAGGCGGGCTGGGCCGCCTGCTGGCTGGGCCGGCCAGCTGGCTGGGCTGCACAGGGAGGAGCCCAGGTAAGCTTCTCCCTTTTATTTTTTTCTGTTTTCTAATTTCTGACATTTGTTTTGATTTAAATAATATATTAAATCATTTATTTAACTTATGCCAATTTTTGCAGGGGCTAGATATATTATTCCAGAGCTCCTTTATAATTGGCATAATATTTGGACATATATTAATATATATAGAAATATATTTCCAAAGCAAATATTTATACATTAATTCCAAATGCCCAAAATAAATGTCCATGAGCCACTAAAAATATTGGTTTGATTTTTATCTCTGTCCAATATTTTCAGAGAGCAACATGAGCATTTTCTTGGACCCTTTTGGAGAAATTTTTATTTGGATCATTTTCAAAATGATTCTGAGGGTTTCACAGATCCCCATTTCAAGTTTCTGATGAAAGAGTAAACATGATGCAACACTCTAATGCATGACTGGCTAGGGTGTGACACGTATCAACTCCCCCAAGCTTAAACCCTTACTTGTCCTCAAGCAATTCAGTTGACAAACTAAAAGAAATAAAGAAAAACTTTTACAAACGTTGTTTGCTCTTGTTGTTGTAAATATGTCAAGCTAGCATTCAAGTTTTCAGCAAAGATTGTAACTAACCACATTTGCAATAATTCTCAGGTCTCATGATTACTCATATCAATAACATAATCAACTAGAAAGCCATAATAATAAATCTCGGGTGACAACACTTTCTCAAAACAATCATGATATGATATAACAAGACGGTATCTCGCTAGCCCTTTCTAAGACCACAAAACATAAATGCAGAGCACCTTTAAAGATCAAGGACTGACTAGACATTGTAATTCATGGTAAAAGAGATCCAATCATAGTCACACCCAATGTAAACTAACAACAACGAATGCAAATGACAGGTGCACTCTCCAACTAGTGCTTTTTAATAAGAGGGTGATGACTCAACATAAAAGTAAATAGATAGGCCCCTCGCAGAGGGAAGCAGGGATTTGTAGAGGTGCCAGAGCTCGGTTTTAAAATAGAGGTGAATAATATTTTGAGCGGTATACTTTCATTGTCAACATAACAACCAAGAGATGGCGATATCTTCCATGCTACACACATTATAGGCGGTTCCCAAACAGAATGGTAAAGTTTATACTCCCCCTCCACCAACAAACATCAATCCATGGCTTGCTCGAAACAACGAGTGCCTCCAACATACATCAGGTCCCAGGGGGAGTTTTGTTTGCAATTATTTTGATTTAGTTTGCATAAAGCATGGGACTGGGCATACTGGTGACCAGCCCTTTATCTCGTGAGTGAGGAGCGGAGTCCACTCCTCTTGAGAATAACCCGCCTAACATGGAAGATACAGACAGCCTAGTTGATACATGAGCTATTCGAGCATACAAAACAGGATAATTATTTGAAGGTTTAGAATTTGGCACATACAAATTTACTTGGAATGGCAGGTAGATACCGCATATAGGAAGGTATAGTGGACTCATGTGGAATAACTTTGGGGCTTAAGGAGTTTGGATGCACAAGCAGTATTCCCGCTTAGTACAGGTGAAGGCTAGCAAAAGACCGGGAAGCGACCAACTAGAGAGCGACAATAGCCATGTAATGCATTAAAATTAATAAACATTGGATGCAAGCATGAGTAGGATATAATCCACCATGAACATAAATATCGTGAAGGCTATGTTGATTTGTTTCAACTCCATGCGTGAACATGTGCCAAGTCAAGTCACTTAAATCATTTAGAGGAGGATACCACCCTATCATACCACATCATAACCATTTTAATAGCATGTTGGCACGCAAGGTAAATCATTATAACTCATAGCTAATCAAGCATGGCACAAGCAACTATGATCTCTAATTGTCATTGCAAACATGCTTATTCATAACAAGCTGAATCAAGAACGATGAACTCATAATATTTACAAAAACAAAAGAGGTCGAGTTTGTACCAGCTTTTCTCATCTCAGTCAGTCCATCATATATCATCATAATTGCCTTTCACTTGCACGACTGAACGGTGTGAATAATAATAAGAGTGCACGTGCATTGGACCAAGCTGGTATCTGCAAGCATTCAATAAACAGGAGAAGACAAGGCAATATGGGCTCTTTTGTCAGATAAACAATAATGCATGTAAGAGCCACTTCAACAATTTAATCATGGTCTTCTCCTACTGACCCCCAAAGAAAAGAAAAGAAATAAAACTATTTACACGGGAAAGCTCCCAACAAGCAAAAGAAGAACGGGAAATATTTTGGGGTTTTCTTTTTAATTACTACTACAAGCATGGAAAGTAAATTAATTAAAAGCTACAACTAATTTTTTTGGTTTTTCTTAAGGTTTATTAATCACACAAGAAGAAAGCATAAAAGAAAATAAACTACATGGATGATACAATGAAAAAGTATGAGCACCGACATCTAGCAATGAGTGTGTGTGAACATAAATGTAATGTCGGTGAGAAATATGTACTCCCCCAAGCTTAGGCTTTTGGCCTAAGTTGGTCTATGGCCATGACTGGCCTGGCTGATATCCATAATAATAGTTGTTGGGGTCGTACTGTGATGAGGAAGAAGAAGGCTCCGATTGCCACTGGCTGGCAATCATCTCCGGATCCCACTGATAGTTAGACTGTCGTGAAGGATCAAATTGTGGTTACGGTTCTGGCTCCTCGGCTGGTGCAGGGTTCCGGTAGGCGTGGATAGCCGTCAATGGAACAAGGTACTTGCCTACAGTCAAATCAAACAAAGCAGGAGCAGGTAAGGTAATAGTCTCAGGATGATGTTTATTAAAGAACAATTGATATTTAAGCTCTCCTGCCCTATTCTTAACAATAAAATCATGTCCCACCATACTTTTATAATCTAAATAAACACGAGGCAACACTTTTTATTCCTTCTCAGCATGCCTAATAGGTATGTTAAAATGTGCAGCTAGGCGTGTGGCATAGACGCCTCCAAAGATGGGACCCTTAGTACGGTTCATACTTAACCGTCTAGCAATAATGCTGCCCATACTAAAAGTGTTATCACTGTATAAACCTTGGAGCAAAATAATAATATCAGGGATACTAAGGTTTCCAGAGTTTCCGCGACCAATTAAGCAACGACTAGCAAATAATGCAAAGTAACATAAGACAGGAAAATGTATGCTAGTGATTCATGCATCGGAAACCTTCCTAGTTTCCCCTACCGTGATAGTATTAATAAATCCCTCCACATCATCATGATGTGGTTCTTCTGTCTTGCCCTCAAAAGGGACTAAACAAATCCGACAAAAATCATAAAGTGACATCTCCTTATGCTCATCATATAAATGAAACTCCACCGTAGGTGGTGAGCTCCTAGAATGAAAATGAAAGTTTTACACAAAGGTATTTGTGAGCAAGAGATACTGTTCGCATTGGTCGTGGAGGAAAGCGGTGAGGCCTGCATTATGAGCCAACTCATGAAAATCTTCATAAATCCCGGCTGCTCTCAAGAAATCCTCAAAAGGCCATTCACACGCCTGAACCTCCGCGGTGCGCGGCAAATTATACTTAGGCTTCGGTGCCTTTTCCTTGGAGCTTTGGCTCGATGAGCCCCTCAATAATCTCCTCATCATTTTCTGAAAAATTCTAAAAAATTTAGTAACTTCAAAATAAAAGTAAACCAAACTCAATAATATTGATAGCAACTACTCCTACAGCCTAGGGCCTATATCATGCATCAAAACTACTTTTGACCATATAAATTTGACATGCAAGCTCAAGAACAGGGTCACCTAAGCAACACAAATTTGCAATGAATAAAGCACTAGAACAAAAACTAATTGGACCAATGGAGGAGTCACATACCAAGGAACAATCTCCCCAAGCAGTTTTGTGAGAGGTGCTTTGAGCAAAGAGATCGAAAATGGCAGCAAAACGAGCTTGGACTCGGGTTTGAGTTGATTTTTCGTGTTTGGGGAGGAAGATGAAGTGTGTGGCTGAAAGAATAAGTGGAGGAGGGCCACCATGGGCCCACGAGGCAGGGGGCGCGCCCTAGGGGGGTGGGCGCGCCCTCCACCCTCGTGGCAAGGTGGTTGGCCCCCCTGGTGTGTTCTTTGTTCCATAAATCCTCAAATATTCTATAAAAATCATATTTAATTTTCAGGACATTTGGAGAACTTTTATTTTCGAGGTATTTTTATATTGCACGGATAATCAGATAACAGAGAGAGAATTATTTATTTTGTTTTATTTCAACTAAATAACAGAAAGTATAGAAAGGGTATAGAGGGTTGTGCTTCTAGTTTCATCCATCTCATGCTCGTCAAAAGGAATCCACTAACAAGGTTGATCAAGTCTTGTTAACAAACCCATTCCGATTAACATGAAACCGGAGAAATTTCGAATAACACTAGGTTGCCTCAACAAGGATATGCACATCCCCAATAATAAGTATATCATATTTCTTGTTGACAGTAGGAAGAGGAAATTCAAAACCTCCAAATATAATCGATGGAATTTTTCCGATATAATTGATACTATGAACTTGAGGTTGTTTTCTCGGAAAGTGTACTGTATGCTCATTACCATGAACATGAAAAGTGACATTGCCTTTGTTGCAATCAATAACAGCCCCTGCAGTATTAAGAAAAGGTCTTCCAAGAATAATATACATACTATCGTCCTCGGGAATATCAAGAATAACAAAGTCTGTTAAAATAGTAACATTTGCAACCACAACAGGCACATCCTCACAAATACCAACAGGTATAGCAGTTGATTTATCAGCCATTTGCAAAGATATTTCAGTAGGTGTCAACTTATTCAAATCAAGTCTATGATATAAAGAGAGAGGCATAACACTAACACCGACTCCAAGGTCACATAAAGCAGTTTTAACATAGTTTCTTTTAATGGAGCATGGTATAGTAGGTACTCCTGGATCCCCAAGTTTCTTTGCTATTCCACCCTTAAAAGTATAATTAGCAAGCATGGTGGAAATTTCAGCTTTCGGTATCTTTCTTTTATTTGTAACAATATCTTTCATGTACTTAGCATAAGGATTCATTTTAAGCATATCAGTCAATCGCATACACAAAAATATAGGTCTAATCATTTCAGCAAAGCGCTCAAAATCCTCATCATCCTTTTTCTTGGATGGTTTGGGAGGAAAAGGCATGGGTTTCTGAAACCAAGGTTCTCTTTCTTTACCATGTTTCCTAGCAACAAAGTCTTTCTTATCATAAAGTTGATTCTTTGATTGTGGGTTATCAAGATCAACAGTAGGTTCAATTTCTACATTATTATCATTACTAGGTTGAGCATTATTATGAACATCATCATTAACATTTTCATTACGTTCATGTTCATTACCAGATTGAGTTTCAGCATCAGAAATAGAAATATCATTTGGATTATTAGGTGGTTTAGCAATAGGTTCACTAGAAGTTTGCACAGTTCTATCATTTTTCTTTTTCTTCTTTTTTGAAGAACTAGGTGCATCAATTTTATTTCTCTGAGAATCTTGCTCAATTCTCTTAGGGTGGCCTTCAGGATACAAAGGTTCCTGAGTCATTCTACCAGTTCTAGTAGCCACTTTAACAACATAATTATTTTTCTTACTATTCATCTCATTGAGCAATTCTTTTTGAGCTTTAAGTACTTGTTCTACTTGAGTGGTAACCATAGAAGCATGCTTGCTAACAAGTTTAAGTTCACCTCCAATATTAGCCATATAATCACCTAAATATTTAATCATATCAGCATCTTGTTTTAATTGTCTACCAAAATAAGCATTGAAGTCTTCTTGCTTAAACATAAAATTATCAAACTCATCCAAGCATTGACTAGCAATTTTAGTAGGAGGGATTTCAGCTTTATCATATCTATAGAGAGAATTTACCTTTACTACCTGCATCGGGTTATCGAGGTCTGGAGGTTCTTCAATAAATAAAGGATTGAGATCATATATTTCTTCATCGGGCGGTAAATTGAGACCATGTATTTCTTCAATAGGAGGTAAATTCTTAACATCTTCAGCTTTAATACCTTTTTCTTTCATAGATTTCTTTGCCTCTTGCATATCTTCAGGACTGAGAAATAGAACACCTCTCTTCTTCGGAGTTGGTTTAGGAATATGATCATTAATTGGAGCATGAGCTGCCTCAGGAGGTGCCCAATTATTTTCATTTGTCAACATATTATTCAATAAGATTTCAGCTTCATCCGGTGTTCTTTTCCTGAAAAGAGAACCAGCACAACTATCCAGGTAATCTCTAGAAGCATCGGTTAGTCCATTATAAAAGATATCAAGTATTTCATTTTTCTTAAGAGGATGATCAGGCAAAGCATTAAGTAACTTGAGAAGCCTCCCCCAAGCTTGTGGGAGACTCTCTTCTTTAATTTGCACAAAGTTGTATATTTCCTTTAAAGCAGCTTGTTTCTTATGAGCAAGGAAATATTTAGTAGAGAAGTAATAAATCATATCCTGTGGACTACGCACACAACCAGGATCAAGAGAATTAAACCATATCTTAGCATCACCCTTTAATGAGAACGGAAATATTTTAAGGATATAAAAGTAGCAAGATCTCTCATCATTAGTGAACAGGGTGGCTATATCATTTAATTTAGTAAGATGTGCTACAACAGTTTTAGATTCATAGCCATGAAAAGGATCAGATTCAACCAAAGTAATTATATCAGGATCAACAGAGAATTCATAATCCTTATCAGCAACACATATAGGTGAAGTAGCAAAAGCAGGGTCAGGTCTCATCCTAGCATTTGGAGATTGCTTATTCCATTTAGCTAATAACCTTTTGAGTTCATATCTATCTTTGCAGGCTAAAATAGCTAAAGAAGCATCTTGATCAAATAGATAACCCTTAGGAATAACAAGTGATTCTTCATCATCACTTTCATCTTCATAATCAGATTTAATATTTTCAATCTCTATAGCCCTAGTAAGTCGTTCCTCTAGAAAATCACTAAGTGGCATAGTAGTATCAGGCATAGAGGTAGTTTCATCATAAGTATCATGCATAGCAGAAGTAGCATCATCAATAACATGCGACACATCAGAATGAATAGCAGAAGCAGGTGTAGGTGTCGCAAGCTTACTCATAACAGAAGGTGAATCAAGTGCAGAGCTAGATGGCAGTTCCTTACCTTCCCTCGTAGTTGAGGGATATATCTTGGTTTTTGGATCTCTCAAGTTCTTCATAGTGTCCAGCAGATATAAATCCCAAGTGACTCAAAGAATAGAGCTATGCTCCCCGGCAACGGCGCCAAAAATTAGTCTTGATAACCCACAAGTATAGGGGATCGCAACAGCTTTCGAGGGTAGAGTATTCAACCCAAATTTATTGATTCGACACAAGGGGAGCCAAAGAATATTCTCAAGTATAAGCAGCTGAGTTGTCAATTCAACCACACCTGGAAACTTAGTATCTGCAGCAAAGTGTTTAGTGGCAAAGTAATATGATAGTGATGGTAACGGTAACAAAAGAGTAATGAAAGCAAAGTAATGTTTTTGGTGTTTTGTAGTGATTGTAACAATAGCAACGGGAAAGTAAATAAGCGTAAACCAGTATATGGAAAGCTCGTAGGCATTGGATCAATGATGGATAATTATGCCGGATGCGGTTCATCATGTAACAGTCATAACATAGGGTGACACATAACTAGCTCCAATTCGTCAATGTAATGTAGGCATGTATTCCGAATAAAGTCATACGTGCTTATGGAAAAGAACTTGCATGACATCTTTTGTCCTACCCTCCCGTGGCAGCGGGGTCCTAATGGAAACTAAGGGATATTAAGGCCTCCTTTTAATAGAGAACCGGAACAAAGCATTAGCACATAGTGAATACATGAACTCCTCAAACTACGGTCATCACCGGTAAGTATCCCGATTATTGTCACTTCGGGGTTAACGGATCATAACACATAATAGGTGACTATGGACTTGCAAGATAGGATCTAGAACTCTCATATATTGATGAAAACATAATAGGTTCAGATCTGAAATCATGGCACTCGGGCCCTAGTGACAAGCATTAAGCATAGCAAAGTCATAGCAACATCAATCTCAGAACATAGTGGATACTAGGGATCAAACCCTAACAAAACTAACTCAATGACATGGTGAATCTCATCCAAACCATCACCGTCCAGCAAGCCTACGATGGAATTACTCATGCACGGCGGTGAGAATCATGAAATTGGTGATGGAGGATGGTTGATGATGACGACGGCGACGAATCCCCCTCTCGGACTCCAGTTTAGCCCTCCCGAGAGGTTTTTGGGCATGGCGGCGGCTCCGTATCGTAAAACGCGATGATTTCTTCTCTCCTATTTTTTCTCCCCAAAAGCAGTTATATAGAGTTGGAGTTGGAGTCGGGGGGTCTCCAGGGGGCCCATGAGGTAGGGGGCGCGCCCTAGGGGGGGCGCCCCCCCACCCTCGTGAGAAGGGTGTGGGCCCCCTGGTCTTCATCTTTGGCGAGGATTTTTTTATTATTTATTGTAAGATATTCCGTGGAGTTTCAGGTCATTCCGAGAACTTTTGTTTTCTACACATAAAACAACATCATGGCAATTCTGCTGAAAACAGCATCAGTCCGGGTTAGTTCCGTTCAAATCATACAAGTTAGAGTCCAAAACAAGGGCAAAAGTCTTTGGAAAAGTAGATATGACGGAGACGTATCACTTGGTGGGATATTTTTCCGGATGCCTCAGTGGAACATATTGTTACATCTTGTTCTGACCATTGCCTCCTTCTAGTCAGGCTACAGACTAAACAATTGATACAGAACAAGAGAAGGTGCACGCAATATGAGCTCTTTTGGGAGAGAGCATCAGACCTACCCGAGGTCATTGAACAGGCATGGTTTGCTGCTGGCGATAAAAGTGATCTGGAGGCCATCCAAAGCTGTCTCAGAAATGTCATGAAATCATTGCAAAACTGGAGTAGCCGTAAATTTGGTAATATCTTAAAACTATTACAGGAGGTACACACTAAATTGGAAGGGATGTTAAACAGTGGAGCTGATAGCATAGAGGTATGCGGGGTGTCGGATAAATTGAATGAACTACTATACAAAGAAGAGATGTTATGGCTCCAAAGGTCTCGAATTAATTGGCTCAGGGGAGCTGATCGGAATACCAAAATTTTCCATCGGAAAGCCATATGGCCAGCCAAGAAAAATAAAGTTTCAAAGCTGCAAGATGCAAATGGGAATTGGATATCTTCAACCGCCGAGTTGGAGTCTATGGCTATTGCTTACTTCCAGAACCTCTTTACCCGCGATCCCAACCTTAATCCGGAGGAAATAGTTGCAGTCTTCAAGTCCAAGGTGTCGGTGGAGATGAATGAAAGGCTGTGCAAGGAGGTCACTGACAGTGAGATCTCAGATGCATTGTTTGAAATTGGGCCCTTAAAGGCACCTGGCATAGATGGATTTCCTGCGAGGTTCTATCAACGGATCTAGGGCATTATAAAAGAGGAAGTTATTTTGGCAGTGAAGCTTTTCTTTGCTACAGTGGAGATGCCGGCTAATATTAATCATACTGCCATTGTCCTTATACCCAAAGTGGATGTACCAACAACACTCGGAGACTTCAGACCTATTAGCCTTTGCACGGCGTTATATAAAGTGATAGCCAAGTGCTTAGCAAATAGACTAAGGCCCATGCTGGGAGAGATTATATCCATCAACCAGAGTGCGTTCGTCCCCGGGAGGTTGATCACGGACAACGCACTAGTGGCTTTCGAATGCTTCCACTTCATTAAACAAAATAAAAATCCGGAGAAGAACTTTTGTGCGTATAAGATCGACCTCTCGAAGGCGTACGACCGTGTGGACTAGGGTTTCTTGGAGAATGTGATGAAAGGCCTAGGTTTCGATCACTGGTGGATCATGTCATGTGTGACCTCGGTGAATTACTCTGTCAAATTTAATGGAACCTTGCTAGATTCGTTCCTCCCCACCCGTGGTTTGCACGAAGGAGACCCCATCTCGCCCTTTTTGTTCCTATTTGTGGCAGATGGATTATCAGCACTTCTCCAAAGAGAGATAAATAACAATCATATTGTGCCACTAAAAGTATGCCGCAATGCCCCTGGAATATCACATTTGCTCTTTGCCGACAACACACTCCTATTCTTCAAGGCGGAGGTGGATCAAGCTGTATGCGTGCAACAAGTTATCAGTTCTTATGCTCAAGGGACGGGCCAGCTTGTTAACTTTGATAAGTGCTCTCTCATGTTCGGAAAATCTTGCCCGACTGATACTCAGGAAGGAATTAAAATGTTGCTACAGGTTACCCAAGTGGAGTTTGAACCTAAGTACCTAGGCTTGCCGACGCTGGAGGGGAGTATGACTCGGGGTAAATTCCAAAGCATACAAGAGAAATTGGTGAAGAAAATTGTGCAATGGGGGGAGGTGTAACGCCCCATATGTAACCTGCCATAATTGTATTCCAACTCTTGCCATTTCCGGCTCTAAGTTATGAGATTCCTCATTGTTGGGTTTTTGTCTCTGTGTTGCTTTCGTCTTTGTCATGCATCTCATATCATGTCATCATGTGCACCACATTTGCATACGTGTTCGTCTCATGCATCCGAGCATTTTCCCCGTTGTCCGTTTTGCATTCCGGCGCTCCTATGTCCTCCGGTGTCCTCTTTTGTCTCTTCTCGTGTGCGGGTGTTAAACGTTCTCGGATTGGGCCGAGACTTGCCAAGCGGCCTTGGTTTACCACTGGTAGACCGCCTATCAAGTTTCGTATCATTTGGACTTTGTTTGATACTCCAACGGTTAACCGAGGAACCGTAAAGGCCTCGTGTGTGTGTTGCAGCCCAACACCCCTCCAAAGTGGCCCAAAACCCACCTAAACCCCCTCCATCATCTCGTCCATTCGATCACGATCGCATGGCCGCAAACCGTGCTCAATTTGGAGTCTCCTAGCTCCCTCTACCTATAAATATAGACCCCCCCCTCCGAAATTTCGGGCGAAACCCTAGCCTCTTCCTCCTCCCGCCGCTGGACGCGTCCGCTTCGGGCCGGACACGTCCGCTCACCGCCGCCCGACAAATCACGTGCCGCCATGTGGCCCTGCTCCGCCTCCCGTGCCGCTGGCCCGCGCCCCGAGCCGCCGCCCGGTTCCCTCCGCCTCCGCCGGATCGTCCGCGCCGCC
>NC_041390.1:411016761-411042563 GCF_002162155.2 Triticum dicoccoides | reverse complement strand
CGCCACACGACTCCGCCGGCGTTGACCGCCGTCCGCCGCCGTCTCGCTCAGCCGCCGCCCCGCCGTCCGCCGCCGCAGCTCCCGGCCGCGCCCGAGGCCGCCTCCGCCCGCGTCTTCTCCAGCCGGCCGCGCCCGCTCCGGCCCCCGCGCAGGTCTCCGGCGAGCTTCGTCGCTCCAGCGACCTCTCCTCTCTCTTCCCCGAGCTCCGGCGCCAGCTCCGGCGAGTTCCCCATCCAACCTCGTCGTATGTGCCCGATCTCGATCCACATGCTACAGTAAACCCTAGATCTGAGAGAGGTTGACCTCGTTTCTCCCAAGTCCCAGTCATTTTTAGCATATTTCATCATGCCATAACTTTGCACTCGTGGTTCCGTTTTGGGCGTGTAGCATGTCAAATTGTTTGTCTTGATGTGTACTTCATTTCATTCCATTGCACCATGTTCATTTGAGTTCATCTATGCCCTAAATGCTATTGCAAGAGTGCTATGTGGTGTTAGTTTCAGTTTCTTAACAGATATTGGACATTTGTCATTTTTGCCATGTTTAATGTGTGCCTCCTATGAACTTGAGCCCTACATGTGTTTTGAAGTATGTCATGCCATTTTTACAGGGGTGTATGCCATGTATTTTTGTGATCTTTGTGGTGACTAGCACAAACATGCAAATTAGCTCCCATGATGTTGCTGATTTCAGGGACTTAGAATTCTTCTAAGTCATTTCCCTGATGATTTTTTTATGCCATGTATTCATGTTGCTACAGAGTGACCCATGCCACTTTTGAGCATGTTCAGTAAGGATGATTTTGAGATATTGTTGTACTATATCCATCCATGTCTTTGTTTGAAATTATGGAGCACCCTAGCATGTCTCAATCTTGCTCTACTTTTGCTATAAAATGTTCCTGGCAGATTGTTTACATGTTAAGTAATTTTGCCGAGGTTGTTGTAGTTTATCCATGCATACTATGAGGTTGTTCTTGCCATGGTTAGCTTATTTATCATGTCTACTTGCTGGATGCATGCTTAGTTTGTCATGCAATGCCTTGTGGTGAGTGCATCGAGCTTGCAAACATGCCTACGTGAATCTGTTTTGCCATCTTCCAGTTTTCTGCTAAGTCTGAATCTGTTAACGAAACTTGCTATGTTCACATGGTTGCCATTGTATTTTCTGATCCCATTTGGCTTATGGTCAGTAAAGGACTTTTGTTGTATGTTTTGAGTAGCTTCATGACATGCTTTGCTTTTCCATGATATGTTCCTGTAGCATGTTGTTATCTTGCTCTAAACATTGCTTCCTGATGTTAAATCCTACCATGTTGTTATTTTCACTAAGTTTGTAACATGTTATCTTTTGCACTTTTTCCATGCTTGTTTGAACCTGCTATTGCGTGATTTAGCCGTAGCTCAGTGTTCATCTTTTGCCAAGCATCTTGGGTGGATCACTGCCATGTGATTTGTTGTTATGTTAGAGTGCAGTAGCTTTTTGTTCTTGATGCATTTAGTTGGCCCCGTGCTGTTAATTGCAGCTTTGTGACATTATTGTTTTGCTTGCCATTTGCAAACCGTGCATCCGATTCCGGTGATCTTTATATCGATTTCGACCGAAATCAACTCATATTTCCAGCGGCACTCTTAGTTTTCCAAGTTGAGGCCTGGTTCAATCTCTCCCTTCCGAAGCACGCATATGCATTGCATATCACATCCCGCATATCATGCCATGTTTTGCATCATGTTGCTTGCACATTGCACCGTGGTTGATTGTGTCTCCCTTTGTTTGTGTTCTTGCTTTGGGTAGAGCCGGGAGACGAGTACGTGATCGAGGAACCCGTTGAGAACGTTTACGAGGATCAAGCTTTCGTCAACTCGGAGAACTTTGTAGGCAAGATGACCATACCCTCGAAATCACTTCTATCTTTTCTTGCTAGATGCTCGCTCTATTGCTATGCATATGCTATGATACCTACCACTTGATTATCATGCCTCCCATATTGCCATGTAAAACCTCTAACCCACCTTGTCCTAGCAAACTGTTGTTTGGCTATGTTACCGCTTTGCTCAGCCCCTCTTATAGCGTTGCTAGTTGCGGGTGAAGATTGGAGTTTGTTCCTTGTTGGAACATGTTTATTGTTGGGATATCACTATTATATCTTGTCTACTTTAATGCATATATACACTTGGTAAAGGGTGGAAGGCTCGGCCTTATGCCTGGTGTTTTGTTCCACTCTTGCCACCCTAGTTTCCATCATACCGGTGTTATGTTCCTTGATTTTGCGTTCCTTACGGGGTTGGGTTATAATGGGAACCCCTTGACAGTTTGCCTTGAATAAAACTCCTCCAGCAAGGCCCAACTTTGGTTTTACCATTTGCCACCTAGCCTCTTTTCCCTTGGGTTTCACGGACTCAAGGGTCATCTTTATTTTAAACCCCCGGCCCAGTGCTCCTTTGAGTGTTGGTCCAAAAACAGAGCCACTTGCAGCGCCACCTCGGGGGAAACTTGAGGGTTGGTTTTAGTTGTACGTAGTGTTCATCCGGTGTGCCCTGAGAACGAGATATGTGCAGCTCCTATTGGGATTTGTCGGCATAGCGGGTGGTCTTGCTAGACTTGTTTTACCATTGTCGAGATGTCTTGTAACCGGGATTCCGAGTCTGACCGGGTCGTCCTGGGAGAAGGAATATCCTTCGTTGACCGTGAGAGCTTGTGATGGGCTAAGTTGGGACACCCTGTAGGGATTTGAACTTTCGAAATCCATGCCCGCGGTTATGGGCAGATGGGAATTTGTTAATGTCCGGTTGTAGAAAAACTGAAGTTAACTTAATTAAAATGAATCAACAGAGTGTGTGGCCGTGATGGTTTCTTTTCGGCAGAGTCCGGGAAGAGAACATGGCCTCGTGTTATGCTTGAACGTAGGTTGTTCTAGGATCACTTCTTGATCATACATTCCCGAACGTGCTTTGCTTTCTCTTCTCGCTCTCTTTTGCGTATGTTAGCCACCATATATGCTAGTGCTTGCTGCAGCTCCACCTCATACCTTTTCACTACCTATAAGCTTAAATAGTCTTGATCGCGAGGGTGTGAGATTGCTGAGTCCCCGTCACTCACAGTTTACTTCCAAAACCAGATGCAGGGACCGATGATACCGTTCCAGGAGATATGACTGAGCTCAAGTGGGAGTTCGATGAGGACTCAGGACGATACTATGTTTCCTTTCCAGACGATCAGTAGTGGAGCCCAGTTGGGGCGATCGGGGACATTATGCATTTGGGGTTTTCTTTATTTTGGTTCCGTAGTCGGACCTTGATTGTATCTGGATGATTGTAATGATATATTTATGCTATTGTTTGACGTGGCGAGTGTAAGCCAACTATGTACCTCTTTCCTTATTCAGTACATGGGATGTGTAAAGATTACCCCTCTTGCGACATTGCCTACAATGCGGTTATGCCTCTAAGTCGTGCTCCGACACGTGGGAGATATAGCCGCATCATGGGTGTTAGAGGAGGGCTCTCACGGAGGGAAAGAAGTGCTAATTAAGGCAGTCACCCAAGTGCTTCCGACATTTCTAATGGGTGTCTTTAATCTCCCTAGCGGCTTATGCGAGGATTTAACCAAAATGGTATGCAACTTCTGGTGGAGGGCGGCACAGGGACAACGCCATACTCACTAGGTGTCATGGGACATTATGCTCAGGCCCAAGTCACATGGTGGCATCTGATTTCGGGACATGAAACTTTTAAATCAAGCGTTGCTTGCCAAGTGCTACCTCTTGACCACTTGCATTGGTTTTCCCTTGAAGAGGAAAGGGTCATGCAGCAGAGTAGCGTAAGTATTTCCCTCAGTTTTTGAGAACCAAGGTATCAATCCAGTAGGAGACCACGCACGAGTCCCTCGTACCTACAAAAACAAATAAATCCTCGCAACCAACACGATAAGGGGTTGTCAATCCCTACATGGTCACTTACGAGAGTGAGATCTGATAGATATGATAAGATAATGTTTTTGGTATTTTTATGATAAAGATGCAAAGTAAAATAAAAGGCAAAGAAAATAACAAAGTATTGGAAGATTAATATGATGGAAGATAGACCCGGGGGCCATAGGTTTAACTAGTGGCTTCTCTCGAGAGCATAAGTATTCATGGCGGGTAAACAAATTACTGTTGAGCAATTGATAGAATTGAGCATAGTTATGAGAATATCTAGGTATGATCATGTATATAGGCATCACGTCCGAGACAAGTAGACCGACTCCTGCCTGCATCTACTACTATTACTCCACATATCGACCGCTATCCAGCATGCATCTAGAGTATTAAGTTCAAGAGAACAGAGTAACGCTTTAAGCAATATGACATGATGTAGACGGATAAACTCATGCAATATGAAATAAACCCCATCTTGTTATCCTCGATGGCAACAATACAATACGTGCCTTGCTGCCCCTACTGTCACTCGGAAAGGACACCGCAAGCTTGAACCCAAAGCTAAGCACTTCTCCCATTGCAAGAAAGATCAATCTAGTAGGCCAAACCAAACTGATAATTCGAAGAGACTTGCAAAGATAACCAATCATACATAAAAGAATTCAGAGAAGATTCAAATATTGTTCATAGATAAACTTGATCATAAACCCACAATTCATCGGTCTCGACAAACACACCGCACAAGAAGATTACATTGAATAGATCTCCACAAGAGAGGGGGAGAACTTTGTATTGAGATCCAAACAGAGAGAAGAAGCCATCTAGGTAATAACTATGGACCCGTAGGTCTGAGGTAAACTACTCACACTTCATCGGAAGGGCTATGGTGTTGATGTAGAAGCCCTCCGTGATCGATGCCCCCTCCGGCGGAGCTCTGGAACAGGCCCCAAGATGGGATCTCGTGGATACAGAAAGTTACGATGGTGGAATTAGGGTTGTGGCTCTGTATCTGGTAGTTTGGCGGTATGTAGGTATATATAGGAGGAAGGAGTACGTCAGTGGAGCAACAGGGGGCCCACGGGGGTGGAGGGCGCGCCCCCCTACCTCGTGGCCTCCTGGTTGATGCCTTGACATAGGGTCCAAGTCCTCTGGATCATGTTCGTTCTGAAAATCACGTTCCCGGAGGTTTCATTCCGTTTGGACTTCGTTTGATATTCTTTTTCTGCGAAACCCTAAAATAGGCAAAAAACAGCAATTCTGCGCTGGGCCTCCGGTTAATAGGTTAGTCCCAAAAATAATATAAAAGTGTATAATAAAGCCCAACAATGTCCAAAACAGAATATAATATAGCATGGAACAATAAAAAATGGAATGTGATATTTGGCACACATGTGCCATATAAGCAAAACTGCCACACCTCTATTTCTTTCATTTTAAAGTACCATACGATCCCTCGTTCTTTGACCTCGCCTCTTTCCAAATGACCCCGCAGGCTCGCCTGAGAAACCTGCTTCTCCTGCACATCTCGGGCGCTCACCCCCGAGAAAACTGCCACTTCTTCATGTCTACCACATGATTTCTCCTCAGGACAAAGTTACCATGATATTTGTATGCAAGTTATCAGGCCTATGTTGCATAACTTACCGTGCTATTTACATAGAACGTATCAGGTACTATGCTTCAACAACTACACCCTTTCAAAGTTACCATTGTGTTTTGTACACAAGTTATAAGGTCTTCGATGTGTAAAATACCATGGTACTTACACATAAGTTATTAGGGTATATGTACATCAACCTCCCCCCAGTCAAAGTTACCATGGGGGATTGTACATGAGTTACCAGGTATACGGTTCGTATATTATCATGATACTTGCGCCTAAAAACCCGGGTGTGTTTCGGTAACTTTTTCCATAGGTCAAAAATTACCATGATGTTTTTGCGTAACTTATCACGCCTATAGCACGTGTGCCCCTCATGACACTAAACATTATGTGACTTTCCCGTGGCACGCCATGTGTTGTGTTCATTCAAGAGACACACGTGCGAGGCGAGTGTATGTTTTTAACAACTTATATATTTTTCTTTGGTAAAAAAGTTACCATCATGTTTATATTGCAAGTTATCGGTTATGCGGTGCTTATATTATCATGTTATTTACACAAAAAATATTGGGATGTTTTGAACAACTTTTTCCCAGGGCAAAAAGTTATCATGGTGATTCTAGGTAACCTATCAAGCCCCCCCCCCTCCCGCGCACGGGTAAAAAACTTATCATGGTGTTTAGTTATCGCGGTGCATATGTTTTCATACTATTTACACATAAAAATGCCAGGGGAGGGAGGTATACTACCGTGCTATTTACACAGAAGATACCGGAGTATCTTTTCAAAGAAAATCCCTACGATCAAAGTTAGCATGGTGCTTCTACCTCAGTTATCAGATGTGCGCTGCGTATATTACCATCTATTTACACATAAATTATCAGGTATCTTTTCACATTTGTTTTCTCCTATGGTTAAAGTTACCACGATGTTTGTATCTAAATTATCAGGTCTATGGCGTGAATGTTATCGTGCTATTTATAGAAATTACCAGGGGGCGGGTTCAACAAATTTATTCCAATTGATCAAAGTTACCACGATGCTTGAAACAAATAGTTTTTCAGTGCTAACATATTAAAGGCAAAAACATGTCAAAAACAGTATTTCCCTTAGAATGTTCAACAATGAGTGTCATAGTTGAGGTGGTTAGCTCCCTTTGTTAATTACCTGTAGACCAGAGATCAAATCCTAGTCTAAGCATTATTTTTGCTGAAAATCGAGAAGGCATGTGGGGCCATAAATGATGATTACGAAAATTAGGAAGGCACGAGCGGTTGTGCCCGATAAAATCGGGGAGGACGAGCGGGTGTGCCCGATAAAATCGGGGAGGACGTGCGGGAAAGGAAAGAAATCAGAGGAGGACATGAGGGAAAGGAAAGAAAACGGGAGGTCGTGCAAAAAAGGAAGGAAATCGGGAGAGAATTGATGGCGTTGGATGCGTGTGGCAGTTTCGCAATCTTCCACACGGTTGCCATATACATATTTCGATAAAAAATTATAGATACGTTGAAGACGTATCAAGCATCCCCAAGCTTAATTCCTGCTCGTCCTCGAGTAGGTAAATGATAAAAACAGAATTTTTGATGTGGAATGCTACTTGGCATAATTTCAATGTAATTCTCTTAATTGTGGCATGAATATTCAGATCTGAAAGATTCAAGACAAAAGTTTAATATTGACATAGAAATAATAATAATTCAAGCATACTAACTAAGCAATTATGTCTCTTCAAAATAACATGGCCAAAGAAAGTTATCCCTACAAAATCATATAGTCTGGCTATGCTCCGTCTTCACCACACAAAGTATTCAAATCATGCACAACCCCGATGACAAGCCAAGCAATTGTTTCATACTTTTAATGTTCTCAAACTTTTTCAATTTTCACGCAATACATGAGCGTGAGCCATGGACATGGCACTATAGGTGGAATAAAATGTTGGTTGTGGAGGAGACAAAAAGGAAGAAGATAGTCTCACATCAACTAGGCGTATCAACGGGCTATGGAGATGCCCATCAATAGATATCAATGTGGGTGAGTAGGGATTGCCATGCAACAGATGCACTAGAGCTATAAATATATGAAAGCTCAACAAAAAGAAACTAAGTGGGTGTGCATACAACTTGCTTGCTCACGAAGACCTAGGGCATTTTGAGGAAGCCCATTGTTGGAATATACAAGCCAAGTTCTATAATGAAAAATTCCCACTAGTATATGAAAGTGATA
Source organism: Triticum dicoccoides (assembly GCF_002162155.2). Taxonomy (NCBI): domain Eukaryota; kingdom Viridiplantae; phylum Streptophyta; class Magnoliopsida; order Poales; family Poaceae; genus Triticum; species Triticum dicoccoides. The sequence goes on along the minus strand of NC_041390.1, from coordinate 411,034,815 downwards.
ACAAAGAAGACTCTCTATCATGAAGATCATGGTGCTACTTTGAAGCACAAGTGTGGAAAAACGATAGTAGTATTGCCCCCTTTTCTGGGAGGGGGGCCTTTTTTCTCTTTGGCCTTTCTCCCTTTTTTATTCTGGACAATACTTTATGAATGATGATCATCACACTTCTATTTTTTTACAACTCAATGATTACAACTCGATACTAGAACAAAGTATGACTCTATATGAATGCCTCCGGCGGTGTACCGGGATAGCAATGATGCATGAGTGACTTATATGAAAGAATTATGAACGGTGGCTTTGCCACAACTAAAATGTCAACTACATGATCATGCAAAGCAATATGACAATGATGGAGCGTGTCATGATAAACGGAACGGTGGAAAGTTGCATGGCAATATATCACAGAATGGCTATGGAAATGCCATGATAGGTAGGTATGGTGACAGTTTTGAGGAAGGTATATGGTGGGTGTATGATACCGGCGAAAGGTGCGCGGTATTAGAGAGGCTAGCAATGGTGGAAGAGTGAGAGTGCGTATAATCCATGGACTCAACATTAGTCATAAAGAACTCACATACTTATTGCAAAAATCTATTAGTTATCGAAGCAAAGTACTACGCGCATGCTCCTAGGGGGATAGATTGGTAGGAAAAGACCATCGCTCGGCCCCGACCGCCACTCATAAGGAGGACAATCAATAAATACATCATGCTCTGACTTCTTAACATAACGGTTTGTAACATCCCAAATTTTCAATTTGGAATGTTATACACTAGATCATCATTGCATATCATATTTATTGCATTTTTGGTTGATCGTAGAAATTTCACGCAACTCAAGGACCCTCGGAGAGAGTTGGGGATTTCGTTATTTTCATATTTGAGTTTTTCTCAAATTTTGAAATAGGATCATTTGATTTTATTTATTTTATCTTCAATTATTTCTATTACAAAATTATGAGAGAGGGAATAAAATGACTTTCCCAAAATAAAGAAATATTAGGGATTTAATAAAAAAATCAAATAAGATTTTATTTTGGTCTTATTTGCTATTTTATTTGAATTTAGGAAAAATGTGCGTTTTTTTAAATTGCATTAGGCCCCAAATAAATGTTCATCCCGTGCGGCTTGATTTTAGATGCCGGGGAAAATTTATTTCGGGATTTTTGAAGTCCGTTTAGTATTCCTTTTGTTTTTTCCGAGCGTAATTATTTAAACAAAAGTCCGAACCGACCTTGGGCCGAACCGGCCAGGACTCCTCCTGGCTGGGCCTTCTTATAAGCGCCCCGAGGCCCCGGCCAAGCCCAAGCCGCCCGCCCCACCCGAAACCCTAACCCTTGCCGGCCGCCGCCGCTGCAGCGCCGCGCCGCCGCCCGCGCCGCTGCTGCACCGCCCGCGACGCCGCTGCACCGCCTGCGACGCCGCCGCCCGCCGCCCGTCGGATCCGCCGCCGCCGGAGGTTGTCTCGCCGCCGCCGGTTTTTCTTGAAAAACCGTTCGGTTTTCCGACGGTTTTGTTCGTTTTTTTAGTTTCGTTTTTTTAATAGATCGGTTTTTCCTGTTTATTTAATTAGCGAGTGTTCGTTCGTTTTAACGAACGTTCGTCGTTTTTCTTCTTCTTGGATTAAATTCGCGATTTTTCTGATCGTGATTCCTGATCCGATTTTCGTTTTAGTCTAACTTTTCACTCGTTTATCGGAATCAGGCGATTCAAGCGCCTAGAGTTTCGTCTCGAAACCCTCTTTCCGTTTAACCAACTCAAACAAGTTTTTGCCACTGTAAAAAATTTCCTTAGATCCAGAATAGTAAATGAAGCCCGTTTCTTTTGTCGTTTGTCTTTCGTTGCTTCGTTCGATTTGATTCTTTTTGCCAACCGGAGTTCTTAAGTTGAACTTTCTGGTTAGTTCTCATATTTGAGTTTTACCTGTGCATTAGTTGAGTACTTATTGTATGCTTGTTTGCTTGCGATAGAGTACCCGGAGTGCGCCGCTTGCTACTTCGATTTGCTAGGTTTCCCGGATCATCAGCAAGGCAAGTAACACTTTGATCATGCTTTTCCCTTTTCCTAGTTTTATTGCATTAGATCAAGCCTCACACATTGCATGATTAGGATCTAATTAAATTGTGGGTTTGGGAAGTAGTTGAGGTAGTACCTATTACCTGTTATTATCAAACCTTTGGGAGTTACTTCTACGTTTGCTTATTATGCCATGCTATGCTAGTAGACATGGATTGGGTGAGTGTATCCATGACAGATGTGAGATTCTTAATTAATGGTTTATTTAAGGTGGCAACTTAAACACACATCTGGGTGGATTGAGGCACCTGGGTATTCCAGCGATTGCCTGTTTTTCTTTGGACCGCCACCCAGGCTCAAAGGGATCATGAGATTATTCATGCTAGAAACTTCCATGTGCAGCCACAAGCTATTATGGGCTCTAGCATAGTTGATTAAGTTGTGCGAACTCTTATAGTGGTAGACTAGAAGATGTAGGGGAAAGTAGGTGTAACGGTCTACCCGATCGTAAGGTGCTAGCGCTTCTGAAAGACTGTGTCTCGGTCATCCATCTTCTCAAACACATGTAGTGCGAGAAACCAAACGGAGGCGATTGAGTGTTGTGGGGAAAAGTGCACAAACCTCTGCAGAGTGTATAAACTAATCATGATTAGTTGTGTCCCGGTTATGGACATCTTGAGTATCTAGTACCCGGATTATCATGTGAATCTCAACATGTTACTTGGGTTTTGTTTGATGATGATGCTTAATTGCGATTGAGAATGTTGTCAACCATTCTCAATGTTTAACAACTACCATGATAGTTAAATAAAATTTATTCCTTTGCAGTAGGGAAAAATTGGCTTTAAGAAAAACTATAACCATAGAGCTTTCCACCAGCCAAATATGCATATAGAATAGCCTGTTCCATTCCATTACTCTCTATGTGTTATTTTGCCAGCATATTCCATGTGCTGACCCGTTTCGGGCTGCAATGTTAATGTTGCAGACTTTTCAGATGACGATTAAGGAGTTTTTAGGTCGTGGTTCTATACTCAGTGATGCCGTTGGAGTTGATGGACTCACTTATCTTCCAAGCCTTCCGCTGTTATTGTTATTAGATGGCCTTAAGCCATATTTATTGTAATAAGTTCTCTTTTGAGACACTCGATGTAATAGGTGTGTGATTGCTACTCTGTTATAAATCCTTCAAGTACTGTGTGGTGTCAGCATTACTGATCCAGGGATGACACCTGAGCACAGAGATTGGACCGTTTGAGGTCTGGTCGCTACAAGATGGTATCAGAGCACACGCTGACTGTAGGACACGACCACTAAGCTAAAGACCTAGATCACTACTCACTTTCTTCTCTTTCTGACTTCTCATCTTTTCTACTCTTTTAGGATGGCGGATGCAAGGAACAAGTTCACGCAACCGGATGAAGATACACCCTTTGGATGTCACTTGAAGGAAGTCACTAGATACATGAACATAGGAGTACCAAGCTTCACCGGAACCTACAACGCCACTTTACCTGAAGAAGAGCGCTGGATGATTCAAGTTCAAGTTCCAGGAAGGACGTTCATGCCAGTTACTAAGCCCATAGAGTTTTCTTTTGATGCACCAACTTGGAGTCTAGGAAAGAGCATGGCAGCTCACATCGCCATGGGACGCATTGGATAAGTCTACCGCAATGATCTCAAGGATACTATCTACCAGATTTGTGGGCGCAGAGATGAGCACTGGGAGATGATCAGCACCAGGAAGGATAGATCAGTTGCAGCTTTTATCCCAGAGTTAAACCAGCACATTCGACGTCAGGAGAACCAGATGTGCGCCGACATGATAGATCTGAAGAAGGCGAGGACAAGGATCAAGGAACTGGAGGAAGAACTCAAGGCTACATGTGAAGATTACGAGGAGGGAATTGAAGTTTTAGTGGAGAAGAATGGCGATCTGATCAAGAAGATCGGAATATTTGTGGGAGGCCCTACACCAGTAGAAGAAGACGAAGAACCCAAGGAGATTCGTCCGGAAGACTACATCATCATCGACGACACCGACTCGGATCCAGACATAGCGATGATGACTATGTTGATGAAGCTGGAGCAGATATAATGGAGTCTGCAACCTAAGAATATTTCTAGTAGACCACCTCATCAGTAGTAGTAGTCCACCATGTAAATATAGTAGTCCGAGTACTTTTGCGATAGTTAGATCGATTGTATGCCCTTGTTTGATTGATTGAATGAAGTGAATTGTTTGCTTTTGCCTCATGTGCATATGGGTAGTGTTTTCTCTTTAGACCCCCTCTATTCTTAAATCTCATCTTTTCTAAACCCTCAGATGCCTCCGAGACGTGACCCCGAATTTACCTTCCCACCGGAGCTCACTCAGTTGATCCAGCAGCAGAACACATTGATGCAGTTGCTAGTCCAGAATCAAAATCAGGGGAACAACAACAACAACAACCCACCACCACCACCACCACCTGTTGATCACTTAGCCCGTTTTCTTAGGCTGAATCCGCCGGTGTTTTCCAGTAGCACCGAGCCGATAGTAGCAGATGATTGGCTCCGCAAGACAGCTAGAGAGTTGACCACAGCAGGATGCACGGATGCGGAAGAGGTGAAGTTTGCCGCACATCAGCTTGAAGGACCCGCAGCATCATGGTGGGAGAATTTCACAGCCACTTTCCCTGTCGACACTGTCACGTGGGACCAGTTTCAGCAGGCTTTTCGAACTGCCCATGTTTCAGCAGGAGCTATGGCCGTGAAGAAGCGAGAGTTTCGCAACTTGCGCCAAGGAGGACGGACAGTTGGCCAGTATGTGGAGGACTTTAGTAAATTAGCACGTTATGCCCCAGATGACGTTGCTACGGATGCAGCTAAGCAGGAGAAGTTTCTGGAAGGACTGAATGATGAGTTGAGCATGCAGTTGATGGTAGCAACCTTCAACAATTACCAGGAGTTGGTAGATCATGCTCTCATGATTGAAGTGAAGCAGCAGCAGATTGAGAATCGCAAGAGGAAGTATGGACAAGGGAAGCACACTTCAGGAGTTCAGCAGAAGCCATGTTTTACCCCTAGACCGGGAGGACATTTTCAGCATACCCATGGAGGAGGTAGCTCGCACAATCACAATGGCACCAAGAATGGTAATGGGAATGGAGGAAGTAACGGCCAGAATCGCACCAACCCATCGACCCCAGCCAAGAGAGACCTGAGCCAAGTCACTTGCTTTAAGTGCCAGAAGATCGGACATTATGCCAATGAATGTCCTGAATCACAGAATGGTAATGGCAATGGAAGCTCTGGGAAGAAGCCGAACCCTTTCAACATGGGACAGGTGAACCACGTTAACGTGGAGGAGGTTGAAGAGCAGCCGGATGCAGTAATCGGTAAGTTTTTGGTTAAGTCATTTACTGCACTCATTCTTTTTGATACGGGTGCATCGCATTCATACATATCAAGGGGATTTGTGGATAAGTATAACCTGCCCACCAAGGTTTTTAGAACACCTATGTTAGTAAGCTCACCAGGAGCGGAGTATATGGCTAGCCAAGGATGTTTTCAAGTGCCATTAAGTATAGGTAGGCATGTGTTCCCCTCAGATTTGATAATATTGGAATCACAAGGTTTGGATGTAATTCTGGGTATGGATTGGTTGTCGATGTATGGAGGAAACATCGATTGCACTAGTAAGTCGATCTTGCTTACCACCCCAGAAGGGAGAAGGATCAAGTATGTATCTCGGCATGTGCCGAAGAGGACTCAAGTAAATTGTTTAACATGAGTTGTGCAGGAGGAAGTACCAGTAGTGAAGGATTTCCCCGAAGTATTTCCAGAAAAGTTGCCAGGCATGCCACCGGATAGAGATATTGAGGATTTGATTGAGCTTTTGCCAGGCACAGGGCCAATATCAAAGAGACCATATAGGATGCCCGCAAAGGATTTGGTGGAAATTAAGAAGCAGATTAAGGAGTTACTAGATAAAGGATATATTCGCCCAAGTTCATCGCCTTGGGGATCGCTAGTACTTCTAGTGGAGAAGAAGGATGGATTGTTAAGGATGGTTGTTGATTATCGAGGTTTGAATGAAGTAACCATCAAGAACAAATACCCACTACTGATGATCAATGATCTGTTTGATCGATTGCAAGGAGCTAAGGTATTTTCCAAGATCGATCTGCGATCAGGATACCACCAGTTGAAGATTCGAGAACAGGATATACCTAAGACGTCTTTTACCACCAGGTATGGGTTGTACGAGTATACCGTTATGTCATTTGGTCTGACTAACGCACCTGCATATTTTATGAACATGATGCACAAAGTGTTTATGGAGTTCTTGGATAAGTTCATCGTAGTGTTCATTGATGATATCCTGGTTTACTCGAAGAATGAGGAGGAGCATAAGGAGCATTTGCGGTTCTTGGAAAGCTCAGAGAACATCAATTATATGCCAAGTTTAGCAAATGTGAGTTTTGGTTGAAGGAAGTTGGATTTCTCGGACACGTTATATCCGGAGAAGGTATAGTAGTAGATCCCACCAAGGTTGATACCGTGACCAAGTGGGAAGCGCCAACCACAGTTGGAGAGATCCGGAGTTTTCTTGGACTCGCAGGATACTACCGGAGGTTTATTGAGAATTTCTCAAAGATTGCGAAGCCTATGACAGAGTTGTTGAAGAAGGATACCAGGTTCATATGGACTAAGGAATGTGAGGCTAGTTTCCAGGAGTTGAAGAAACGTTTGGTTACCTCACCAGTGTTGATTTTACCGGATCAGACCAAGGATTATGAGGTGTATTGTGACACTTCATGTCGAGGACTTGGAGCAGTTCTTATGCAGGAAGGAAGAGTTGTTTCATATGCCTCACGACAGCTTAAGCCTCATGAGTTGAACTATGCTACGCATGATTTGGAGTTAGCAGCCGTAGTGCATGCGTTGAAGACTTGGAGACATTTTCTGATTGGAAACCATTGCGAGGTGTACACGGATCACAAGAGTTTGAAGTATATTTTCACACAGAAGGATTTGAACCTAAGACAAAGGAGATGGTTGGAGCTCATCAAGGATTATGATATGAAATTGCATTATCACCCCGGAAAGGCTAACGTAGTAGCTGACGTGTTGAGCCGTAAGAGCCATGTCAACACCCTAATGACGGGAGATTTACCAAGGGAGTTAGCCGAAAATCTTTGAGAGCTATGTTTGGAAATAGTTCCAAGAGGCTATGTAGCAGCATTGGAGATTCAGTCTACTTTGATGGATAAGATCAGAGAAGCCCAAAAGACTGACAAGGAGATTGCTTCTATTAAGGAGAAAATGAGCAAAGGGAAAGCTAAGGGATTTCGTGAGGATGAGCACGATACCTTATGGTTTGAAGACCATGTCTATGTACCAAATGATTCGGAGATCAGGAAGTTAATTTTACAAGAGGCCCATGATTCACCGTATTCGATTCACCCCGGAAATACCAAGATGTATTTGGATTTGAAGGATATTTTCTGGTGGACCAGAATGAAGAAGGATATTGCGGAATATGTAGCAGTTTGTGATGTATGTCAGAGAGTAAAGGCAGAGCATCAGAAGCCAGCCGGATTGCTACAGCCATTGCCGATACCCGAATGGAAGTGGGATAAGCTAGGCATGGATTTTATTATAGGATTGCCCAGAACACGTTCAGGCTATGACTCGATATGGGTTGTAGTCAATCGTTTGACAAAGGTAGCTCATTTCATTCTAGTGAAGACTACCTATACCAGTGCAAAGTTGGCAAAGATATACATGACTAGAATCGTTTGTCTGCATGGAGTTCCAAGGAGCATAGTATCAGATAGAGGAAGCCAATTTACCTCAAAGTTCTGGAATCAGTTGCATGAAACTTTGGGAACCAGACTGGAGTTTAGCACAGCTTTCCACCCGCAGATAGATGGACATACTGAGAGAGTCAATCAGATTTTGGAGGATATGATAAGATCTTGTGCGCTAGATTATGGATCTAGCTGGGACGAGAACTTGCCATATGCAGAGTTCTCTTACAACAACAGCTATCAATCTAGTTTGAAGATGGCCCCTTTCGAAGCCTTGTACAGAAGAAGGTGCGGGACCCCATTGTCTTGGGATGAAGTTGGACATCGCCAGTTGTTTGGACCGGATCTAGTAAAGGAGTCTGAACAGAAAGTGAAATTGATCCGCGATAGGCTCAAGCTAGCTCAATCCAGGCAGAAGAGTTATGCAGATTCTAAACGCAAGGAGACAGTTTACGAAGTCGGAGACCGAGTTTATCTTCGAGTATCACCACTTCGAGGAGTTAAGCGCTTTGGAGTTAAGGGAAAGTTAGCGCCACGTTTTGTAGGCCCATACAAAGTTTTGGAGCGTATGGGAGAAGTTGCCTATAAGTTGGAATTACCCGAAGGATTGTCAGGAGTTCACGACATGTTCCATGTATCCCAGTTGAAGAAGTGCCACGCAGAGATGGCTGACATACCGCCGAGAGATACGGTACCACTAGAAGCGATTCAGTTGGATAGTGATTTGACCTATGAGGAGAAACTAGTTAAGATTCTAGAGTATGCTAGTCGAGTCACCCGCAGCAAGGTTATCAAGTTTTGCAAGGTTCAGTGGAGCCACCACACGGAGGATGAAGCCACTGAAGGAAATATGCCCTAGAGGCAATAATTAAGTTATTATTTATTTCCTTATTTCATGATAAATATTTATTATTCATGCTAGAATTATATTAACCGGAAACATAATACATGTGTGAATACATAGACAAACAGAGTGTCACTAGTATGCCTCTACTTGACTAGCTCGTTGATCAAAGATGGTTAAGTTTCCTAACCATATACATGAGTTTTCATTTGATTAACGGGATCACATCATTAGGAGAATGATGTGATTGACTTGACCCATTCTGTTAGCTTAGCACTTGATCGTTTAGTTTGTTGCTATTGCTTTCTTCATGACTTATACATGTTCCTATGACTATGAGATTATGCAACTCCCATTTACCGGAGGAACACTTTGTGTGCCACCAAACGTCATAACGTAACTGGGTGATTATAAAGGTGCTCTACAGGTGTCTCCAAAGGTACTTGTTGGGTTGGCGTATTTCGAGATTAGGATTTGTCACTCCGATTGTCGGAGAGGTATCTCTGGGCCCACTCGGTAATGCATATCACTATAAGCCTTGCAAGCATTGCAACTAATGAGTTAGTTGCGGGATGATGTATTACGGAACGAGTAAAGAGACTTGCCGGTAACAAGATTGAACTAGGTATTGAGATACCGACGATCGAATCTCGGGCAAGTAACATACCGATGACAAAGGGAACAACGTATGTTGTTATGCGGTCTGACCGATAAAGATCTTCGTAGAATATGTAGGAGCCAATATGGGCATCCAGGTCCCGCTATTGGTTATTGACCAGAGAGGTGTCTCGGTCATGTCTACATAGTTCTCGAACCCGTAGGGTCCGCACGCTTAACGTTCGTTGACGATATAGTACTATATGGGTTATGTATGTTGATGACCGAATGTTGTTCGGAGTCCGGGATGAGATCACGGACATGACAAGGAACTCCGGAATTGTCCGGAGATAAAGTTTGATATATGGGATAGTAGTGTTTGATCTCCGGAAGGGTTCCGGAATTCACCGGAAGGGGTTCCGGATGTTTCCCGAAATGTTTGGGCATGAGAACACTTTATCTGGGCTAAAGGGGAAAGCCCACGAGGCTTTTGGAAAGTGCAAAAGGAAGTTTTGCGGAGACCAGAGGCTAGACGCCAGGAACCCTGGCGTCTAGGGGGTAGACGCCGGGAACCCTGGCGTCTAGCCCTGGAGTCCGAGAAGGACTCTTGCCTTTCGGGTGAAACCGACTTTGAGGAGGCATTTACTCCAAGTTTCGACCCCAGGGCTCAACATATAAATAGAGGGGTAGGGCTAGCACCAAAGACACATCAAAAAACACCAAGCCGTGTGTCGGCAACCCCGTCCCCTCTAGTTTATCCTCCATCATAGTTTTCGTAGTGCTTAGGCGAAGCCCTGCGGAAATTGTTCTTCACCAACACCGTCACCACGCCGTCGTGCTGCCAAAACTCATCTACTACTTCGCCCCTCTTGCTGGATCGAGAAGGCGAGGACGTCACCGAGCCGAACGTGTGCAGAACTCGGAGGTGCCGTGCTTTCGGTACTTGGATCGGTCGGACGTGAAGACGTATGACTACATCAACCGCGTTGATATAACGCTTCTGTGAATGGTCTACGATGGTACATAGACAACACTCTCCCCTCTCGTTGCTATGTATCACCATGATCTTGCGTGTGCATAGGAATTTATTTGAAATTACTACGTTCCCCAACAGTGGTATCAGAGCCTAGGTTTTATGTGTTGATGTTGTGCACGAGTAGAACACAAGTGAGTTGTGGGCGATATAAGTCATACTTCTTACCAGCATGTCATACTTTGGTTCAGCGGTATTGTTGGATGAAGCGGCCCGGACCGACATTACACGTACGCTTACGCGAGACTGGTTCTACCGACGTGCTTTGCACACAGGTGGCTGGCGGGTGTCAGTTTCTCCAACTTTAGTTGAACCAAGTGTGGCTACGCCCGGTCCTTGCGAAGGTTAAAATAGCACCAACTTGACAAACTATCGTTGTGGTTTTGATGCGTAGGTAAGAATGGTTCTTGCTTAAACCCGTAGCAGCCACATAAAACTTGCAACAACAAAGTAGAGGACGTCTAACTTGTTTTTGCAGGGCATGTTGTGATGTGATATGGTCAAGACATGATGCTAAATTTTATTGTATGAGATGATCATGTTTTGTAACCGAGTTATCGGCAACTGGCAGGAGCCATATGGTTGTCGCTTTATTGTGTGCAATGCAATTGCGCTGTAATGCTTTACTTTATCACTAAGCGGTAGCGATAGTCGTGGAAGCATAAGATTGGTGAGACAACAACGATGCTACGATGGAGATCAATGTGTCGCGCCGGTGATGATGGTGATCATGACGGTGTTTCGGAGATGCAGATCACAAGCACAAGATGATGATGGCCATATCATATCACTTATATTGATTGCATGTGATGTTTATCTTTTATGCATCTTATCTTGCTTTGATTGGCGGTAGCATTATAAGATGATCTCTCACTAAATTTCAAGATAAAAGTGTTCTCCCTGAGTATGCACCGTTGCCAAAGTTCATCGTGCCCAGACACCACGTGATGATCGGGTGTGATAAGCTCTACGTCCATCTACAACGGGTGCAAGCCAGTTTTTGCACACGCACAATACTCAGGTTAAACTTGACGAGCCTAGCATATGCAGATATGGCCTCCGAACACTAAGACCGAAAGGTCGAGCGTGAATCATATAGTAGATATGATCAACATATTGATGTTCACCATTGAAAGCTACTCCATTTCACGTGATGATCGGTTATGGTTTAGTTGATTTGGATCACGTGATCACTTAGAAGATTAGAGGGATGTCTTTCTAAGTGGGAGTTCTTAAGTAATATGATTAATTGAACTTAAATTTATCATGAACTTAGTACCTGATAGTATTTTGCTTGTCTATGTTGATTGTAGATAGATGGCCCGTGTTGTTGTTCCGTTGAATTTTAATGCGTTCCTTGAGAAAGCAAAGTTGAAAGATGATGGTAGCAATTACACGGACTGGGTCCGTAACTTGAGTAATATCCTCATTGCTGCACAGAAGAATTACGTCCTGGAAGCACCGCTAAGTGCCAAGCCTGCTGTAGAAGCAACACCAGATGTTATGAATGTCTGGCAGAGCAAAGCTGATGACTACTCGATAGTTCAGTGTGCCATGCTTTACGGCTTAGAACCAGGTCTTCAACGACGTTTTGAACGTCATGGAGCATATGAGATGTTTCAGGAGTTGAAGTTAATATTTCAAGCAAATGCCTGGATTGAGAGATATGAAGTCTCCAATAAGTTCTATAGCTGCAAGATGGAGGAGAATAGTTCTGTCAGTGAACATATACTCAAAATGTCTGGGTATCATAATCACTTGACTCAACTGGGAGTTAATCTTCCTGTTGATAGTGTCATTGACAGAGTTCTTCAATCACTGCCACCAAGCTACAAGAGCTTCATGATGAACTATAACATGCAAGGGATGGATAAGACGATTCCCGAGCTCTTCGCAATGCTAAAGGCTGCGGAGGTAGAAATCAAGAAGGAGCATCAAGTGTTGATGGTCAATAAGACCGCCAGTTTCAAGAAAAAGGGCAAAGGGAAGAAGAAGGGGAACTTCAAGAAGAACAACAAACAAGTTGCTGCTCAGGAGAAGAAACCCAAATCCGGGCCTAAGCCTGAAACTGAGTGCTTCTACTGCAAGCAGACTGGACAATGGAAGCGGAACTGCCCCAAGTATTTGGCGGATAAGAAGGATGGCAAGGTGAACAAAGGTATATGTGATATACATGTTATTGATGTGTACCTTACTAGAGCTCACAGTAGCACCTAGGTATTTGATACTGGTTCTGTTGCTAATATTTGCAACTCGAAACAGGGACTGCGGTTTAAGCGAACACTGGCAAAGGACGAGGTGACGATGCGCGTGGGAAATGGTTCCAAAGTCGATGTGATCACGGTCGGCACGCTACCTCTACATCTACCTTCGGGAATAGTTTTAGACCTAAATAATTGTTATTTGGTGCCAGCGTTGAGCATGAACATTATATCTGGATCTTGTTTGATGCGAGACGGTTATTCATTTAAATCAGAGAATAATGGTTGTTCTATTTATATGAGTAATATCTTTTATGGTCATGCACCCTTGAAGAGTGGTCTATTTTTGATGAATCTCGATAGTAGTGATACACATATTCATAATGTTGAAGCCAAAAGATGCAGAGTTGATAATGATAGTGCAACTTATTTGTGGCACTGCCGTTTAGGTCATATCGGTGTAAAGCGCATGAAGAAACTCCATACTGATGGACTTTTGGAATCACTTGATTATGAATCACTTGGTACTTGCGAACCGTGCCTCATGGGCAAGATGACCAAAACGCCGTTCTCCGGTACTATGGAGAGAGCAACGGATTTGTTGGAAATCATACATACAGATGTATGTGGTCCGATGAATGTTGAGGCTCGTGGCGGATATCGTTATTTTCTCACCTTCACAGATGATTTAAGCAGATATGGGTATATCTACTTAATGAAACATAAATCTGAAACATTTGAAAAGTTCAAAGAATTTTAGAGTGAAGTTGAAAATCATCGTAACAAGAAAATAAAATTTCTACGATATGATCGTGGAGGAGAATATTTGAGTTACGAGTTTGGTCTACATTTGAAACAAAGCAGAATAGTTTCGCAACTCACGCCACCCGGAACACCACAGCGTAATGGTGTGTCCGAACGTCGTAATCGTACCTTACTAGATATGGTGCGATCTATGATGTCTCTTACTGATTTACCGCTATCATTTTGGGGTTATGCTTTAGTGACGGCCGCATTCACGTTAAATAGGGCACCATCGAAATCCGTTGAGACGACGCCTTATGAACTGTGGTTTGGCAAGAAACCAAAGTTGTCGTTTCTTAAAGTTTGGGGCTGCGATGCTTATGTGAAAAAGCTTCAACCTGATAAGCTCAAACCCAAATCGGAGAAATGTGTCTTCATAGGATACCCAAAGGAGACTGTTGGGTACACCTTCTATCACAGATCCGAAGGCAAGACATTCGTTGCCAAGAATGGATCCTTTCTAGAGAAGGAGTTTCTCTCGAAAGAAGTGAGTGGGAGGAAAGTAGAACTTGATGAGGTAACCGTACCTGCTCCCTTATTGGAAAGTAGTTCATCACAGAAACCGGTTTCTGTGACACCTACACCAATTAGTGAGGAAGTTAATGATGATGACCATGGAACTTCAGATCAAGTTATTACTGAACCTCGTAGATCAACCAGAGTAAGATCCGCACCAGAGTGGTACGGTAATCCTGTTCTGGAAGTCATGCTACTAGATCATGATGAACCTACGAACTATGAAGAAGCGATGGTGAGCCCAGATTCCGCAAAATGGCTAGAAGCCATGAAATCTAAGATGGGATCCATGTATGAGAACAAAGTGTGGACTTTGGTTGACTTGCCCGTTGATCGGCAAGCAATTGAGAATAAATGGATCTTCAAGAAGAAGACCGACGCTGACGGTAATGTTACTGTCTACAAAGCTCGACTTGTTGCAAAAGGTTTTCGACAAGTTCAAGGGATTGACTACGATGAGACCTTCTCACCCGTAGCGATGCTTAAGTCTGTCCGAATCATGTTAGCGATTGCCGCATTTCATGATTATGAAATTTGGCAGATGGATGTCAAAACTGCATTCCTGAATGGATTTCTGGAAGAAGAGTTGTATATGATGCAACCGGAAGGTTTTGTCGATCCAAAGGGAGCTAACAAAGTGTGCAAGCTCTAGCGATCCATTTATGGACTGGTGTAAGCCTCTCGGAGTTGGAATTAACGCTTTGATAGTGTGATCAAAGCATTTGGTTTTGTACAGACTTTTGGAGAAGCCTGTATTTACAAGAAAGTGAGTGGGAGCTCTGTAGCATTTCTGATATGATATGTGGATTACTAATTGGAAATGATATAGAATTTCTGGATAGCATAAAGGGATACTTGAATAAAAGTTTTTCTATGAAAGACCTCGGTGAAGCTGCTTACATATTGGGCATCAAGATCTATAGAGATAGATCAAGATGCTTAATTGGACTTTCACAAAGCACATACCTTGACAAAATTTTGAAAAGGTTCAAAATGGATCAAGCAAAGAAAGGGTTCTTGCCTGTGTTACAAGGTGTGAAGTTGAGTAAGACTCAATGCCCGACCACTGCAGAAGATAGAGAGAAGATGAAAGATGTTCCCTATGCTTCAGCCATAGGCTCTATCATGTATGCAATGCTATGTACCAGACCTGATGTGTGCCTTGCTATAAGTCTAGCAGGGAGGTACCAAAGTAATCCAGGAGTGGATCACTGGACAGCGGTCAAGAACATCCTGAAATACCTGAAAAGGACTAAGGATATGTTTCTCGTTTATGGAGGTGACAAAGAGCTCATCGTAAATGGTTACGTTGACGCAAGCTTTGACACTGATCCAGACGATTCTAAATCGCAAACCGGATACGTGTTTATATTAAACGGTGGAGCTGTCAGTTGGTGCAATTCTAAACAAAGCGTTGTGGCCGGATCTACGTGTGAAGCGGAGTACATAGCTGCTTCGGAAGCAGCAAATGAAGGAGTCTGGATGAAGGAGTTCATATCCGATCTAGGTGTCATACCTAGTGCATCGGGTCCAATGAAAATCTTTTGTGACAATACTGGTGCAATTGCCTTGGCAAAGGAATCCAGATTTCACAAGAGAACCAAGCACATCAAGAGACGCTTCAATTCCATCCGGGATTTAGTCCAGGTGGTAGACATAGAAATTTGCAAGATACATATGGATCTAAATGTTGCAGACCCGTTGACTAATCCTCTTCCACGAGCAAAACATGATAAGCACCAAGGCTCCATGGGTGTTAGAATCATTACTGTGTAATCTAGATTATTGACTCTAGTGCAAGTGGGAGACTGAAGGAAATATGCCCTAGAGGCAATAATAAAGTTATTATTTATTTCCTTATTTCATGATAAATATTTATTATTCATGCTAGAATTGTATTAACCGGAAACATAATACATGTGTGAATACATAGACAAACAGAGTGTCACTAGTATGCCTCTACTTGACTAGCTCGTTGATCAAAGATGGTTAAGTTTCCTAACCATATACATGAGTTGTCATTTGATTAACGGGATCACATCATTAGGAGAATGATGTGATTGACTTGACCCATTCCGTTAGCTTAGCACTTGATCGTTTAGTTTATTGCTATTGCTTTCTTCATGACTTATACATGTTCCTATGACTATGAGATTATGCAACTCCTGTTTACCGGAGGAACACTTTGTGTGCCACCAAACGTCACAACATAACTGAGTGATTATAAAGGTGCTCTACAGGTGTCTCCAAAGGTACTTGTTGGGTTGGCGTATTTCGAGATAAGGATTTGTCACTCCGATTGTCGGAGAGGTATCTCTAGGCCCACTCGGTAATGCACATCACTATAAGCCTTGCAAGCATTGCAACTAATGAGTTAGTTGCGGGATGATGTATTACGGAACGAGTAAAGAGACTTGTCGGTAACGAGATTGAACTAGGTATTGAGATACCGACGATCGAATCTCGGGCAAGTAACATACCGATGACAAAGGGAACAACGTATGTTGTTATGCGGTCTGACCGATAAAGATCTTCGTAGAATATGTAGGAGCCAATATGGGCATCCAGGTCCCGCTATTGGTTATTGACCAGAGAGGTGTCTCGGTCATGTCTACATAGTTCTCGAACCTGTAGGGTCCGCACGCTTAACGTTCATTGACGATATAGTACTATATGAGTTATGTATGTTGATGACCGAATGTTGTTCGGAGTCCGGGATGAGATCACGAACATGACGAGGAACTCCGGAATGGTTCGAAGATAAAGTTTCATATATGGGATAGTAGTGTTTGATCTTCGGAAGGGTTCCAGAATTCACTGGAAGGTGTTCCGCATGTTTCCCGAAATGTTTGGGCACGAGAACACTTTATCTGGGCCAAAGGGGAAAGCCCACGAGGCTTTTGGAAAGTGCAAAAGGAAGTTTTGCGGAGACCAGAGGCTAGACGCCAGGAACCCTGGCGTCTAGGGGGTAGACGCCGGGAACCCTAGCGTCTAGCCCTGAAGTCCGAGAAGGACTCTTGCCTTCCGGGTGAAACCGACTTTGAGGAGGCTTTTACTCCAAGTTTCGACCCGAGGGCTCAACATATAAATAGAGGGGTAGGGCTAGCACCAAAGACACATCAAGAAACACCAAGTCGTGTGCCGGCAACCCCGTCCCCTCTAGTTTATCCTCCATCATAGTTTTCGTAGTGCTTAGGCGAAGCCCTGCGGAGATTGTTCTTCACCAACACCGTCACCACGCCGTCGTGCTGCCGGAACTCATCTACTACTTCGCCCCTCTTGCTGGATCAAGAAGGCAAGGACGTCACCGAGCCGAATGTGTGCAGAACTCGGAGGTGCCGTGCTTTCGGTACTTGGATCGGTCGGACGCGAAGACGTACGACTACATCAACTGCGTTGATATAACGCTTCCACGAACGGTCTACGAGGGTACGTAGACAACACTCTCCCCTCTCATTGCTATGCATCACCATGATCTTGCGTGTGCGTAGGAATTTTTTTGAAATTACTACGTTCCCCAACAGCCACCTGGGAACGAGAGGAGGATTTGCTGAAGGACCACCCGCACCTATTTTCTAGCCAACCCAAATCTCGAGGGCGAGATTCATCTTAAGGGGGGTAGGTTTGTAACATCCCAAATTTTCAATTTAGAATGTTATACACTAGATCATCATTGCATATCATATTTATTTCATTTTTGGTTGATCCTAGAAATTTCACACAACTCAAGGACCCTCGGAGAGAGTTGGGGATTTCGTTATTTTCATATTTGAGTTTTTCTCAAATTTTGGAAATAGGATCATTTGATTTTATTTATTTTATCTTTAATTATTTCTATTACAAAATTATGAGAGAGGGAATAAAATGACTTTCCCAAAATAAAGAAATATTGGGAATTTAATAAAAAAATCAAATAAGATTTAATTTTGGTCTTATTTGCTATTTTATTTGAATTTAGGAAAAATACGCGTTTTTCAAAATTGCATTTAGGCCCCAAATAAATGTTTATCCTGTGCGGCTTGATTTTAGAAGCCGGGGAAATTTTATTTCGGGATTTTTGGAGTCCGTTTAGTATTCCTTTTGTTTTTTTCTGAGCGTAATTATTAAAAAAAATCCGAACCGACCTTGGGCCGTAACCGGCCAGGCCTCCTCCTGGCCGGGCCTTCTTATAAGCGCCCCGAGGCCCCGGCCAAGCCCAAGCCGCCCGCTCCGCCCGAGACCCTAACCCTAGCCGGCCGCCGCC
>NC_041390.1:410929862-411016212 GCF_002162155.2 Triticum dicoccoides | reverse complement strand
GCCCCCGCCCACCGGAGCGCCGCCGCCGCCGACATCGCCGGCCGCCGGATCCGCCGCCGCCGGAGGTTGTCTCGCCGCCGCCGGTTTTTCTCGAAAAACTGTTCGGTTTTCCGACGGTTTTGTTCGTTTTTTTAGTTTCGGTTTTTTAAATAGATCGGTTTTTCCGATTTATTTAATTAGCGAGCGTTCGTCCGTTCGTTCCTTTTAACGAACGTTCATCGTTTTTCTTCTTCTCGGATTAAATCCGCGATTTTTCTGATTGTGATTCCTGATCCGATTTTCGTTTTATTCTAACTTTTCGCTCATTTATCGGAATCGGGCGATTCAAGCGCTTGGAGTTTCGTCTTGAAACCCTCTTTCCGTTTAACCAACTCAAACAAGTTTTTGCCACTATAAAAAATTGCCTTAGATCCAGAATAGTAAATGAAGCTCGTTTTTTTTGCCGTTTGTCTTTCGTTGCTTCGTTCGATTTGATTCTTTTTGCCAACCGGAGTTCTTAAGTTGAACTTTCTGGTTAGTTCTCTTATTTGAATTTTACCTATGCATTAGTTGAGTACTTATTGTATGCTTGTTTGCTTGCGATAGAGTACCCGGAGTGCGCCGCTTGCTACTTCGATTTGCTAGGTTTCCCGGATCATCAGCAAGGCAAGTAACACTTTGATCATGCTTTTCCCTTTTCCCAGTTTTATTGCATTAGATCAATCCTCACACATTGCATGATTAGGATCTAATTAAATTGTGGGTTTGGGAAGTAGTTGAGGTAGTACCTATTACCTGTTATTATCAAATCTTTGGGAGTTACTTCTACGTTTGCTTATTATGCCATGCTATGCTAGTAGACGTGGATTGGGTGAGTGTATCTATGACAGATGTGAGATTCTTAATTAATGGTTTATTTAAGGTGGCAACTTAAACACACATCTAGGTGGATTGAGGCACCTGGGTATTCCAGCGATTGCCTGTTTTTCTTTGGACCGCCACCCAGGCTCAAAGGGATCATGAGATTATTCATGCTAGAAACTTCCGTGTGTAGCCACAAGCTATTATGGGCTCTAGCATAGTTGATTAAGTTGTGCGAACTCTTACAGTGGTAGACTAGCAGATGTAGGGGAAAGTAGGTGTAACGGTCTACCCGGTCGTAAGGTGCTAGCGCTTCTGAAAGACTGTGTCTCGGTCATGTGTCTTCTCAAACACCATGTAGTGCGAGAAACCAAACGGAGGCGATCGAGTCTTGTGGGGAAAAGTGCGCAAACCTCTGCAGAGTGTATAAACTAATCATGATTAGTTGTGTCCCGGTTATGGACATCTTGAGTATCTAGTACCCGGATTATCATGTGAATCTCAACATGTTACTCTAAAATTTAAATTTTGTTGGGTTTTGTTTGATGATGATGCTTAATTGCGATTGAGAATGCTGTCAACCATTCTCAATGTTTAACAACTACCATGATAGTTAAATAAAATTTATTCCTTTGCAGTAGGGAAAAATTGGCTTTACGCAAAACTATAACCATAGAGCTTTCCACCAGCCAAATATGCATATAGAATAGCCTGTTTCATTCCATTACTCTCTATGTGTTATTTTGCCAGCATATTCCATGTGCTGACCCGTTTCGGGCTGCAACGTTAATGTTGCAGACTTTTCAGACAATGATTAAGGAGTTTTTAGGTCGTGGTTCTATACTCAGTGATGCCGTTGGAGTTGATGGACTCACTTATCTTCCAAGCCTTCTGTTGTTATCGTTATTAGATGGCCTTAAGCCATGTTTATTGTAATAAGTTCTCTTTTGAGACACTCGATGTAATAGGTGTGTGATTGCTACTCTATTATAAATCCTTCAAGTACTGTGTGGTGTCAGCATTACTGATCCAGGGATGACACCTAAGCAGAGAGATTGGACCGTTTGAGGTCTGGTCGCTACAGGTTCACCATACGTGCATGCTACGGGAATCACAAACTTCAACACAAGCATTTCTCAAATTCACAATTACTCAACTAGCACAACTCTAATATCACCATCTCCATGTCTCAAAACAATTATCATGCTTCAAGCTTCTCATAGTATTCAACACACTCATAAGAAATTTTTTATTTATTTAATCTTGGATGCCTCAAATAATTAAAGAAAATTACCACACTGTTTTGTAGGACTCTCAAAATAATCTAAGTGAAGCATGAGAGAACAATGGTTTCTATAAAACAAATCCACTGATGTGGTCTAAAAGATATAAGTGAAGCACTAGAGCAAAAACTATATAACTCAAAAGATATAGGTGAAGCACATAGAGTATTCTAATAATTTCGGAATCATGTGTGTATCTCTCAAAAAGATGTGTGCAGCAAGGATGATTGTGGAAAACTAACAAATAAAGACTCAAATAATACAAGACGCTCCAAACAAAACACATATCATGTGGTAAATAAAAATATAGCTCCAAGTAAAATTACCGATAGAAGTAGACGAAAGAGGGGATGCCTTCCGGGGCATCCCCAAGCTTTGGATTTTTGGTGTCCTTAGATTATCTTGGGGGTGCCATGGGCATCGCCAAGCTTAGGCTCTTGCCACTCCTTGTTCCATAATCCATCAAATCTTTACCCAAAACTTGAAAACTTCACAACACAAAACTTAAAGTAGAAAATCTCGTGAGCTCCGTTAGCAAAATAAAACAAAACACCACTTCAAGGTACTATAATAAACTCATTCTTTATTTATATTGGTGGTAAACCTACTGTATTCCAATTTCTCTATGGTTTATAAACTATTCTACTAGCCATAGATTCATCAAAATAAGCAAACAACACACGAAAAACAGAATCTGTCAAAAACAGAACAGTCCGTAGTAATCTGTAGCTAACGCAAGATCTGGAACCCCAAAAATTCAAAAATAAATTTCTGGACGTGAGGAATTCATCTATTAATCATCTTCAAAAAGAATTAACTAAATATCACTTTCCAAATAAAAATGGCAGCAGTTCTCGTGAGCGCTAAAGTTTCTATTTTTTACAGCAAGATTAACAAGACTTTCCCCAAGTCTTCCCAACGGTTCTACTTGGCACAAACACTAATTAAATACAAAAAACACAACCAAAACAGAGGCTAGATAAATTATTTATTACTAAACAGGATCAAAAATCAAGGAATAAAAATAAAATTGTGTTGCCTCCCAACAAGCGCTATCGTTTAATGCCCCTAGCTAGGCATAAAAAGCAAGGATAGATCTAGGTGTTACCATCTTTGGTAGGCAATCCATAAGTGGCTCTCATAATATATTCATAAGGTAATTTAATTTTCTTTCTAGGGAAGTGTTCCATGTCTTTCCTTAATGGAAATTGGAATATAATATTCCCTTCCTTCATATCAATAATTGCACCAATCGTTCTAAGGAAAGGTCTACCAAGAATAATAGGACATGAAGGATTGCAATCTATGTCAAGAACAATAAAATCTATGGGACATAATTCCTATTTGTAACAATAAGAACATCATTAATTCTTCCCATAGGTTTCTTAATAGTGGAATCCGCAAGGTGCAAGATTAAAGAGCAATCATCAAAATCACGGAAACCTAACAAATCACATAAAGTCTTTGGAATCGTGGAAACACTAGCACCCAAATCACACAAAGCATAGCATTCATGATCTTTAATTTTAATTTTAGTAGTAGATTCCCATTCATCGTAAAGTTTTCTAGGGATAGAAACTTCCACTCAAGTTTTTCTTCATAAGATTGCATCAAAGCATCAACGATATGTTTAGTAAAAGCTTTATTTTGACTATAAGCATGAGGAGAATTTAGCACGGATTGCAACAAGGAAATACAATATATCAAAGAGCAATTGTCATAATTAAATTCCTTGAAATCCAAAATAGTGGGTTCATCAATATTTAAAGTTTTTACTTCTTTAATCCCACTTTTAACAATTTTAGCATCAAGATCTAAAGACTCCGAATTTTTGGAACGCCGTCTAGGTAAAGGTGGATCATATTCAATCCCATTATTATCAAGATTCATATTGCAAAATAAAGATTTAATATGGGACACATCAATAACTTTTAGATCTTCATCTTTATCTTCCAGAAAATTTTCCGGCTTAGCGGCCATCTTATTAACTAAGGTGGCTTGCTTATCCGAAAACTTCAGCTATTAACTTCTCAAGATAAGCAATCTGAGATTTCAAACCATCAAATTCTTTAGACATATCATCGAGCTCTTTATTCATATAACTCATAAAACTTTTTTGTTCTTTAAGCCCATTTCTAAAGAAACTATTATGCTCAAATTGTAAAACCATAAAACTCCTGACGTTGCTTTCGATCTCTTCAAACCTTTTAAGGTGAGGATCACCAAATCTAGGTAAAGCCATCGTGACAAGCAAGCAATCCAACACACAAGCAAACAAGAAACGGGCGAAAAGAGGCAAATGGAGAAGGAGAGGGAGGATAGAGAGAGAGGGCGAATAAACGGCAAGGGTGAAGTGGGGGAGAGGAAAACAAGAGGGAAATGGCAAATAATGTAATGCGGGAGATAAGGGTTGTGATGGGTACTTGGCATGTTGACTTTTTTTCATGAATACGCTGAGCAGCGTATCATTTCATTGATAGGTGGAAGAAGAATACAGAGTGCAGCTCACTCGGGCGTACACAACTTGGCGTCCTAGAGAGTGCAAAGCGAGCAGTGGAGGAGGATGCTCAGCCTCGGTAGAAAGATCAAGTTACAGGGATGATCCTATCTAGACCTCTATCGCCGGCCTTAGCCCAACGGCGAGCCTCGTCCTTGATCCGCTGCACAAGCTCGTCAGTGGAAGGACGGGCACTATCAAAGATGTCTACATTCCTGTGTTTCCAAATCTCCCAAGCTGTGAGGGCGGTGATGGAGTTTAGTCCACGTCTGAGGCCACCTGGGGAGGAGGCCGCGGCCTGCAACCACCAGTCAAAGAAGTGGGTCGAGCCAAGCACGGGGGGTGTAACAAGTCGACACCAAGAGAGAATCTCATGCCAAGTGATCCGCGAGAAGATGCACCCCACAAGGAGATGGTCGATAGTTTCTAGCTCCTGTGAACATAGTATGCACACCGGATCGTGTGCAAGGCCGTGACGCGCACGACGCTCCGCAGTCCAGCACCGGTCGAGGGATGCGAGCCAAAGGAAGAACTTGTAGGAAAGGGAAGCCCACCCCTTCCAGATCAGACGCCAAGCGGGCGGGGACGTGGAGTCGAGGAAGAGCGCCTTGTAGCAGGATTTGGCAGAGTAGATGCCATTCGCTGACCATTTTCCAGCTGATGGTGTCTGGGGTGCTAGAGAGGTGGATTCCATGCAAGCGGCACCATAGATCGATGTATTGGACCACCTCGACAGGTCCCAGGCTGCCATGGATGTCACGAATCCAAGCCTGTTGGGAAAGGCCTTCGGAGACCAGCGTGCGCCGGTGCCTGCGCCGCGGCACGAGAGCAAGCAGCTCGGGGGCGAACTTGGAGATGGCTTGCCCATCAAGCCAATGGTCGCACCAGAAGCGGCAGGTTCTTCCATCTCCAAGGGTCCAGGAGGTCGATGCACGGAAGAATTGCCTGGTCTCCGCGTCGCACGACACCTCCAGGTGGTGCCAGGGGCGGTCGGGGTCCGTGGCCTGAAGCCAAAGCCATCTAGCGCGAAGGGAGATGCCGGTGAGGTGTAGATCATGCACACCCAGCCCACCGTACTCGAGAGGGCGGCAAATGCGCCTCCAGTTGACGAGGCAGCAGCCGGAATTGGCGTCCTTCCGCCCATGCCATAGGAAGTCGCGAATGATCCCATGGACCCTCTTGAGGATCGACGAGTTGATGGCCATGGCGAGAAGGATATGAACATGCATAGCCGAGAGGACATGCTGCACGAGTGCGAGCCGCTCAGCGCGCAAGAGGAGTGCGGCTTTCTAGGTAGCCAGCTTCTTGGTGAGCTTGTCCAGTAAGGGGAGGAGGGCTAAGGTGGGTGTCTTGCGGAGTGAGAGAGGGAGCCCAAGGTAGACGATGGGGAAGGCGGTGACCACGCAAGCCAGGGTAGAGCCCACAACCTCGGCCATGGTGTCATCGCACCGAATGGGAGTGGCGGAGCACTTGAGGAAGTTGGTGCGGAGGCCCGAAGCTTCTCCAAACACATGGAGCAGTTCGCGGATGGCTGTCAACTCCTGGGTTGTAGGATGGCAGAAAATGACCACATCATCGGCAAACATTGAGATGCTGGATGCCGCATGGCGGGGCGTGAGCCGCTGGAGCAGGCCGGAGCGCACAGCATGCTGCAACAGAGAGTTGAGGGTGTCGATGACGATCGCGAAGAGGAGCGGGGAGGCCGGGTCGCCTTGCCGAAGATCGTGCGCATGGTCAACCGAAGGGCCTGGTTTCTAGTTGATGAGAATGCGCGAGGAGGCAGTGGAGACAAGGATGCAGATCCATTCACACCACCTCCTCCCGAACCCAAGATGCCGAAGGACCTAGAGGAGGAAGGGCCATGAGACAGTGTCGAAAGCCTTCGCGATATGTTGACTTTTGTGTAGACCTCCCCGACAATGACGCCAGAAATCCTTCTTGCTATCTCTTGAGCACTTGCGTTGGTTATCCCTTGAAGAGGAAAGGGTGATGCAACAGAGTAGCATAAGTATTCCCCTCAGTTTTTGAGAACCAAGGTATCAATCCAGTAGGAGGCCACGCACGAGTCCCTCGTACCTACACAAACAAATTAATCCTCGCAACCAACGCGATAAGGGGTTGTCAATCCCTACATGGTCACTTACGAGAGTGAGATTTGATAGATATGATAAGATAATATTTTTGGTATTTTTATGATAAAGATGCAAAGTAAAATAAAAGGCAAAGGAAATAACTAAGTATTGAAAGATTAATATGATGGAAGATAGACCCGGGGGCCATAGGTTTCACTAGTGGCTTCTCTCGAGAGCATAAGTATTCACGGCGGGTAAACAAATTACTGTTGAGCAATTGACAGAATTGAGCATAGTTATGAGAATATCTAGGTATGATCATGTATATAGGCATCACGTCCGAGACAAGTAGACCGACTCCTGCCTGCATCTACTACTATTACTCCACACATCGACCGCTGTCCAGCATGCATCTAGAGTATTAAGTTCAAGAGAACAGAGTAACGCTTTAAGCAAGATGACATGATGTAGAGGGGTAAACTCATGCAATATGAAATAAACCCCATCTTGTTATCCTCGATGGCAACAATACAATACGTGCCTTGCTGCCCCTACTGTCACTGGGAAAGGACACCGCAAGCTTGAACCCAAAGCTAAGCACTTCTCCCATTGCAAAAAAGATCAATCTAGTAGGCCAAACCAAACTGATAATTCGAAGAGACTTGCAAAGATAACCAATCATACATAAAAGAATTCAGAGAAGATTCAAATATTGTTCATAGATAAACTTGATCATAAACCCACAATTCATCGGTCTCAACAAACACACCGCAAAAGAAGATTACATCGAATAGATCTCCACAAGAGAGGGGGAGAACTTTGTATTGAGATCCAAACAGAGAGAAGAAGCCATCTAGCTAATAACTATGGACTCGTAGGTCTGACGTAAACTACTCACACTTCATCGGAAGGGCTATGGTGTTGATGTAGAAGCCCTCCATGATCGATGCCCCCTCCGGTGGAGCTCCGGAACAGGCCCCAAGATGGGATCTCGTGGATACAGAAAGTTACGGCGGTGAAATTAGGGTTTTGGCTCCGTATCTGGTAGTTTGGGGGTACGTAGGTATATATAGGAGGAAGGAGTACGTCGGTGGAGCAACAGGGGGCCCACGAGGTGGAGGGCGCGCCCAGGGGGTAGTCGCGCCCCCTACCTCGTGGCCTCCTGGTTGATGTCTTGACATAGGGTCCAAGTCCTCTGGATCATGTTCGTTCCGAAAATCACGTTCCCGGAGGTTTCATTCCATTTGGACTCCGTTTGATATTCTTTTTCTGCGAAACCCTAAAATAGGCAAAAAAAACAGCAATTCTGGGCCGGGCCTCCGATTAATAGGTTAGTCCCAAAAATAATATAAAAGTGTATAATAAAGCCCAATAATGTCCAAAACAGAATATAATATAGCATGGAACAATCAAAAATTATAGATACGTTGGGGACGTATCACCAAGCAGGCATGGAGGCTAATTGAGAACCTACAAGCTTATGTGCACAAGTGCTCAAGGCAAAGTACTACCCCAATGGGTTCCTGGTCGACACCATCTTCACCGGTAATGCATCCTCAACAAGGCAAGAAGTGGAGTATGGGCTGGAGCTATTAAAAAAAGGTATTATTTGGCGTATTGGAATGGCTCGCAGGTCCGCATATGGCGAGATCCTTGGCTCCCTCGCGATCAGTCTCGACGACCGATCACCCCGAAGCATCATTGTCGTCTAAAGTGGGTCTCTCAACTGCTCAACCTTGATGGTACATGGAATATAAATCTTCTCCGGCAGCATTTCTATCAGCCAGACATTGATTGCGTCCTTCAGATGAAGGCTTCAAGCAGATTAGACTCCAACTTCCTTGCTTGCCCCGGACAAACGCAACTGCTTTTCGGTACGCAGCGCCTACTACCTTGGTCTGCAGGAACATATGGCAAAGCAGGATAACGGCGCCTTGAGCGGCCAGCCGGACGGACGACGTTCAGTGTGGAACCTGATATGGAAAAACGGGGCACCGGCCAAAGTACGTATCTTTGCATGGCAAGCTGCCCAAGAGGCCTTAGTTACACAAGCTACCAAGACATACATACACCTTGAACTAGATTCAACATGCTTGCTGTGTGGCCAGGCAAAGGAGAACGTGCACCATGCTCTTGTCATATGTCCTCATGCAGCGACGCTTTGGGAGGCTATGCAAGAGCATTGGGCACTACTGACCCCAACCGACCTGCGTGACACTGAGCCAGATTGGTTATTACGTCTGCTTGATAAACTGCCGGATGTACAGAAGCTTGCTTCCTTGATGATCACGTGGAGGATTTGGTATGCAAGAAATGAGATCATGCATCATAAACCCCCAGTCCCGATCAAGGCCTCGCGTCGGTTCCTATCGAGTTATATCAGTTCCCTACTTGCAATATAGCAGCACCCGAGGTGGACTTGACAAAGGGCAAGCAGGTGATCGATTACTCGGGAAGCACGTCAAAGAACACACATGAAATACTAGCCACGCCTCAATGGAAGCCCCCTGATGTGAACTATGCTAAACCGAATGTTCATGGTGCTTTTCTGAAGGAGGATGGTACAACCGGGGCTGGGATGATTTTACGTGATCATGAAGGCACAGTCATCTTTGCCGCGAAGCGGGTACTCTTCAATTGCGGGGGGGCTCTAGAATCGGAGATGGCAGCTATGGACGAGGGGCTTCGGCTTGCTCTCCACTGGTCCAGCTTGCCGTTGGTTGTTGAAACGGACTACGCTGAATTGTTGAAGATGATGCAATCTAAAGATATAGAGCGATCGAGGTATGCGAACCAGATTAATGAGTCTAGATATGGAGCGAACACGATTCAAAAGGACAAAATCCAAAGAAAATGGATGTCCGATTGGTGTCTGGTTGGAGTTGGCCAGAGGCGTGGTGTGGCAAAGAGGTAGTCGGACACGGAGGGACGAGGCACTCCTGTTTGTGAAGTGAAGATTCATACCTCCCTTTCTGGTGCAGCGCAAGATTCCTTCCCATGAAAGGAAAAGGTTCCGTCTGGAAAGCACTGTTGTTAGCATAGAAGCAGAAAATAGCAATTACACGCGAGAAAGAAAACGTGCGGAAACAAACAAGGAAGGAGAAAGCTCGAGGCTTCCTCTGCCCCCGAGCGAATCCCACCCATCCTCTCTTCCTCCCCCCACGTCTTCCTCCGCTCCACCCCTTTCCTCCTCCCAGCTCCCGTCCGTCCACCGAATCCGAGCCGCTTGTTCCCTCCAAACGGTGGGGCGCGGCTCCGATCCGCCCGATCCGGGTCGCTCTCGAGGCTCCGGCGCGCGCGGCGGCGGCCGGTGGCGGCGATGGATTCAGAGGACGACACGCGCGACTCCGCCGATGAGGACTTCTACAGCGGCGGCGAGGCGGGCCTCGCCCTCAGCGACGACGGGGACGCGGACTACGACTTCGCCGACCGCGACTCCGATGACTCGGATGACCTAATCTCCCACAGGCAGCAGGTGATCATCGATTGGCGTCCGGTCGGTCCCAGTATAGAAATTGCTTGTTCGAGATAATCGGAATGGGAGATGCAGCAGCGCCGGAGCGGCCATGTATCGGTGCTTCTGTCTGCCCCTTAACGATATAGGATGGATGATGTGGACAGAAATGCTCTCGCGTATACTACTATATATAAATAGTGGATAGAAATGTGACTGGTTGGATGATCTAGATATTGCTTTCGGTTGCCTGTGTGATTGCCTGACGTGGACGAAGAGCTCGATCAGAGTCCTTCCCATGGATGAAACGTGCTTATATAAACCTGAGGGTGGTTCTATTTATGTCCCACGGTAGGAAAAGACAAGCCGAGCATTCCCAATAATTACTTCTGGCTATCGGATAGGTGCTAGCTGTGACTGGTGTCCTGGCATGCGAAATTCACTTTGTGTTGTAGCTTGTAATTCACAGTGTGCCACATTGCTTTATGATTCCAGTTTTGGTTGCTGGTAATAAGTGGTAATGGAATGTAGCATGATAGGGAGAGCGGTGTTTAGGGTAGGACTGTTGGAAAGCATGCAAAGGAAAACTTCTAAGTATGTATTAGGCATGTACTGACATGCTACCCTGATGCAAGGATATACCAGTCTAATTGGTATGTTTCTGAATCTGATTTTGGGAGGTTTCCTACAGCTTGCTGGTTTCATTGGAGCTGGCAGTTTTTTAATGTATGATTTGATAGCTCTAGCCAAAAGATGGTGATTAATTCGCAGATCATACTAATTAGGTGAATACATGAGTCTTACTTAGTGTTTACTTACTCACAGTCCATGGAAATTTCTATGTGGGATGCAAGTACTCTTCTAGCTTCAAACTGTGAAATAGGGTACCTTGCATGATCTTGGCACAGGTCATTAAATTTATTTCGTTCTGATTCACTATTTGTAGTGATATTCTGTCTAAATATCAAGAGATGAAACGATTAGGGAAAGAAAAGCTTTTGAAGCTTATGGTACACAACTCTAGCGTGTTGATTCGGGGTTAGATTTTTGTTCCTCCCTTATGTAGAACTTAAATTGATATGATTGAACACATCTTCCATTCGTTAGTGCACACTTCCCATTCATACCGATTTTCAGTTTTAATCAGATGCAAACAGAAAAATGTTCCTTGATACGATGTTGTGATATATTTTTTGGTGTACTTTCTTCGTGAAACAGAATTGACATTTGGTATACCATCATTTTGTCATGATATGTTTTCTAGATATTATTCACACTTTCGTCTGATGTACTTGCATTCTGAAGCGTTGTGATGTGAGTGCATCAAGTGCTGTCCAATCTGCAATAGCCGATCGTGTAAAGTGTTGCAGTGTTGCTTAACATAGAGCACTAAAGGACTGGTATTTTCTTTGCTTACGCAATCAAGTAACCCGACAAGTTACTGTTCTGGTTATGGAATATTGTTTGGAAGTGCATAGTTAACTTACATAGGTGTTCATCTTGCATGATGATGTTAAATTATAGCAAGTCCAAGATCTATTGATTTGGACATGGAGCATTAAATCCTTTATAAAAAATGAACCAATTTAGCCTCTAGAAAATTTCTATGATAAATGAAATGTCCAGCTTTCAATACCCTCGTTTCCATTTTCCTCTACCATCGCCCCCCACCCTCCGATATCCACTCTTCTCCTCTTGTTTTCCTTACAAACTCCAGTTTAACAGCAGATTTTCGCACTTCCCTCTTTGATCTATTATGGATGACCTTGAGCTGCGTTCAGTTCAGATGGTCGGTCAAGAAGAGGGTTATATGCAAATGGTCAATGATGGGAAATATATATAGTTAGCAAAGAAGTGAAAAGTCACGGAGCTAGATTTGAGGCCGTTTGATTTGTAGCCAAATTTGACTACACTTTTGGATGGCCCACCTCACTGAGTGTGCCACTGTGCACACAATGCTTAAATTTGGTATAATCGTTGCTGCAATCCAGGTAGCTTTTGAATGTAGAAGCTTATATTATTGTAGAATTGTAATGATATCGGTATTGTGCCACACAAATAGAGTTATAACAAACCCAATTTTTTTTAACAATATTGCTTTTTTTGTTTTTTTGAGACCTTTGACACATAAAGTCCGGGCCTCCAGGGTATATTTTGATCGACAATGTATTGAGGTTTAGGTTATTAGCATGTAAACGCGTGTCATCAGTCGCAAGTCAATCCAAGCTTCTCTCTCTGCACATGCTTCCATGTGTTCCTCGAGGCTGAATAATATACTTGAAATCATAAGGTTGTACTCCCTCTGTTCACTTTTATAAGGCGTTGAAGATATTTCAGACAGTGTGCAAAGCAGGTCAATTTCAGTTGTCTGAAATGACTTATAAAAGTGAACGGAGGGAGTAGCAAATTCTTCCTGGACGTGAAAAATACAACCAACAGAATTCTTATTTCGCTTTTCTTTTGCCTAGATTTTTTTTCTGGTTATGTACTCCATGAGTTGGTGATTTTTGGTGTATGTACCTGTTAAATAGTCAGATTTTACCACGAAAGGATTTTTTATTTACTAACTACATGCTGTTTTGACCAAGATTAACTTTCTTTCTCTCCATTTAATCTAGCGATGAACTGGCCGTACTAAGCTTATGTGGTTCTTAGGCGTTCATTTCACCTTATATCTAGTTTATCTTACTACTATTTTCTTGTTTATATTCCAGCAAAACTACAGTGTACTGAGTGAAACTGACATAAAGCAACATCAAGCAGATGACATGAATCGGGTTTCAACTGTTCTTTCAATTTCGAAATCAGAAGCTTGCGCCCTTCTTCGCAGTTATAACTGGTAATAGGCATCATTACTTCTGGCATGGTAGTTGCATGCTTAAATAGTTATTTTTGTCCAAGTTTAAGCACAAAATAGGTGCAGGCGAATGAGATACTGCTATATTAGGATCATACTCCCTCCGTCCCAAAATAAGTGTCTCAACTTCGTACTAGCTCCAGTACAAATTTGTACTAAGATCAAGACACTTATTTTGGGACGGAGGGAGTACTTCTTTGGCCCTTCCTTCTCGATGGCAGCGCTGCTTGTACCTTCTTTTTTGTGACAGCTTCTGTAGGCGGTGATATTTAATTTATGTTGCTCGCAATATTTCTTTTCTGTAAAGGCATTATAAAGTTTCTTCTTGCAGGAGCGTTAGTAAGGTGCATGACGAGTGGTTTGTTGATGAAGCACGAGTTCGTACTGCCGTTGGTTTACCGGAGAAGCAAAACGAAATGCCAAATGAAAGAGAAGTAAGGCTCACTATTTTTTTATTTTTGCTCTGTTGCCCAAGCTTATTCCCCCCTTTGGACAATATAGTTTTCTTCTAGTTGACGTTTATATTATTGGATTGCCTGTATATTTTGTAACCCGTGGAGTTAGTATGACCTGCCTGGTAACCTGTATTTTCCTGGAGAAAATGTTGAACAGTAGGCTTGTTATTTTGAATGCTTGTGGCAAAGGGATGGACTTGCACCCTTTTATGTTCTAGACTAGACATGCTAATGAAAACATTCCCGTACATGTAGGTCATGTGCATATAAACTCCACTTCTTACATTACTTATCTATCTTTTAACAGCTTACGTGTGGGATTTGCTTCGAAAGTTGTCCACGTGAGTCAATGGGTGCTGCTTCATGTGGGCATCCTTTCTGTGGTGTATGTTGGAGAGGTTCGTTCTCTTGTTATCCCCTTGCTTTGGATGGTCATACTTTACACTGCCCTTGCCTAGATAATTGTGCCATGAATACGCTTGGTGATGGACCAAGTGTGCCTAACTATCTATTAAGTTACCCTTGATTTTTCTTCTGACTGAACACATAGATGTTTACCGTAGCTGCATGTGAGCATATCTTCCTCAATCAGTGTGTTCCTGAATATGTTTTTCTGAAAGAAGCATTGGTGGAAATTTATAGTCATGCGTGAACACAAACAAATGTATTATGCTTTTTCCTATAGCGTGAACACAAACAAATGTATTATGCTTTTTCCTGATAGGTTGCAAGCCTGCAGTGTTATTGTTGCACAACATTGACCATGCTCCTCCAAATTGATAACATTTTTTTTGTGGTTCTCATTTCTTATATGCAATAATATCACTTGTTGGGCATAAATGCTGTATTTGAATGCTCTAGGATCTAGCCATTTGGAGTTCTATATTGGATAGTATATTATTACCTGTTTGAACCATTTTGAAATTGAGTAGATAAAAAGTCCATAGATTTCCAATTTAACATTCTATATTTTTCTTTGGTCACTTAACTAGAAATCTAGAATAA
The DNA here is from genome assembly GCF_002162155.2 of Triticum dicoccoides. NCBI lineage: Eukaryota > Viridiplantae > Streptophyta > Magnoliopsida > Poales > Poaceae > Triticum > Triticum dicoccoides. The sequence continues at coordinate 411,001,749 of NC_041390.1, read as the reverse complement.
CTCATAACAAAACCAAATGTCATGTCCAAAGACAAATATCAGTTTTCCAGTGTTTCAACATGATGCCATCCTTATTCTCCTCTTGCAATTTGGTTCCTTTTTAGTTTTTTTGCATACTTTGTGAACCATTTAGTCTATATGCCCCTGTGTTTCAATTTTATCATTTCAGAACAATTTGAGTTTTTGTTCCATCGTTTCATGGAATGCTTTCAGTTTATCTTACATCTTCTAATATAACCTTTTTCTTGTAATTAAATGCAATGTTCGAAGATTTTAGCTTTAATGTTCAGTTGGTGCTGATTAAATTTTTGTTTCATTGACAGGCTATATTAGCACAGCTATAAATGATGGTCCAGGATGTTTGATGTTGAGATGTCCTGATCCATCCTGTTCTGCTGCTGTTGGACAAGATATGGTTAATTTATTCGCTAGTGACGAGGATAAGGGGAAGTATGAACGATATCTTTGCAGATCTTACATTGAAGATAATAGAAAAGTAAGTCCATATCTTTCTGAATTTTATCTGAATTCAAAATTTCTTTTCCGAGCACCAAGTGCTGCTCAGTTAGGGAAGGATGGTGACGGCCACATCTGGCCAAAGGATTCAGAATTTGGCATTGCACAATCCTTTGTTCTGGCACCTATTCTTTTCTTTGTATTTGATTTTATATATCAGAATTTCTTGTTGGTAGCTGATAACTGAAAAAAAATTGCTTAAATGTCTTGTGCATTTTACTGCTGTCTACTATCACCTTCTGATTTGCACTAAATTATCACTGTGTCATTTATGTTGAACAGACAAAATGGTGTCCTGCTCCGGGCTGCGAGTATGCTGTGGAATTTGTCGTTGGCAGTGGCAGCTATGATGTTTCTTGTGGCTGTTCTTACGGGTTCTGTTGGAACGTGAGTATTTCTGGCTGTAGCTTATTTGTGATATGTTCGGTCTAGCTTAGAATTAAGAAGCCGTGTGATTTTTTTTCAGTGCACGGAGGAAGCTCATCGCCCTGTAGACTGTTCCACAGTTTCCAAATGGATTCTCAAGAATAGTGCGGAATCCGAGAATATGAACTGGTACGTCTTCTCCCAAATTTCGCATTGTCTGTCCAACAGCATGAGCATGGTCATGTCAATGAAGTATTACTATCTCTGGTTTCCAAGTGTGGCAAGCTTTGACATGGGTATGTTTGTGTAACATGTATACCGGCCCATCTGGTCTTTAACCATCTTTTTTGTTATATCTAATTGCTAATGGAATAAGATGCACAGTTGGGACTAGCAAGTTGTCTACTCTACCAACTATTTGCTCATTCTCTCCACTTCCCTATTGCTTACCAGTTACTACCTTGCTTTTCTTTTGAAATTCTACTTGTCATATTTCCTTACTGAACCAAATTAGGTTTCTAAACAAAAATGCTTGTTGTAGATACCCGGCGTACATGATCCGCAAATTGGACTGCGAAGCCTTTTCTTTCTCTCACATATCTCTATTTTTGGCTTCTCTAAATTGTTCCATTTCACCCCAACTAGTGTTCTTTCTAACATGTATCCTTCTAGGGTCTGATGAGCACTCCCTAGACTTTTTTGCTTAGTTTGTGCTATTCTTTTCCCATTTCTTTACTAACATAATGGTGTTGTTATGTTTAAAAAAAACATAATGGTGTTGTTGTTCAGTCAATGGAATGCTGCATCTGTGCAGATATAGTATGTTTTTACTTCGAGTTGTTTTGACTAGCAACTATACCTTTTTTCTTTCTTCACCACCTGTTGGTTCTGTTTTCCAGGATACTAGCTAATTCGAAGCCTTGTCCCAAGTGCAAGCGGCCTATTGAAAAAAACCAGGGCTGCATGCACATTACGTGCACACCGCCATGTAAATTTGAATTCTGCTGGTACACAATCACATTGCTGCTACACTTCTGCTTATAGTTTTTTGTCATTTTAGATAGTTGACACATTATGCTGTGAATGCAGGCTTTGTCTTGGTCCATGGTCAGATCACGGGGAGAGAACAGGTGGTTTTTATGCTTGTAACCGTTATGAGGCAGCAAGGCAAGAAGGAGCGGTAATGGTTCACCTAGTCATGAACATCAAGTTATTGTATCATTAAATTATTTATGCTAATTCCTTCCTTCTACGTTTCTGTTATAGTTTGATGATTCTGAAAGGAGAAGAGAAATGGCAAAGAATTCCCTCGAGAGATATACACATTACTATGAGCGATGGGCAGCCAATCAGTCAGTAAGTGATTTTCAACTCAGTTAGCAGCATTGACACTCCTTTAATGTCAGGTCTTAAGTGGGTAAATAGTGAGCTAAACTCCTAAACATTTCCTATGCACTCAAGATAGCCTAGTGGTGAATCGTGAGTGAACCTTTGGGTGGTAATATACGTTGTCAGCTTTTTCTGCGGCAATGAGCTCACGAATATCATGGGTGCATAATGTACAAATCAGTACTAAGCCAAGTTGGAAGTTGGAAGTGGTGCTTGAATGACTGCTATACTGTTCTTAGTTGTAGTGATGGTTTCTTTGCTCGTCAAACTTGCCAGGAGTTCATTTACGGTCGAAGACAATGCTGTATGTAGGATATTTCGAGTTTTTAAGATCTCAGTGTGATAGGGTCAGAGAATAGAATATTGATGCTTGTTTCTCTCTCGAAACGCAGGAGAGCTGCATATCATTTCAATAAGAAGAAAGAAATAAGTACAAGGATGCGGGTAGAAACTCCGTTGACTCAAACACAACCCAAAGGAACAAATAAGAACTCTCACCACACATAAAACAAAACGGCCAAAATCAGACAAAGGACGAGCCTAAACGTCCAAGGTAAGCATCCCAAAGAAAAGCCCCCGAAGCACCAAAGCTCCAACTGAACACCAGAGGGCGAACTCGTTAGCAACTGTCAGCAACAACACGGAAACATTTGGTCTAGCGCCATTTAAAACGCAATCGTTCCGATGCTTCCATATTTCCCACGCCACCAAGACAATGAGGAGGTAAGCTCTTTCAAGAGTTCTTTGGAAACTTGAATAAGAGCTTGACCTCAGCAGCTTGAGAACCGGCCAGTGGTGGGTTGCGGAGCAATAGCAATTACGCCTAATCTTCGGAGAATATGAGACCAGACCTGCCTGGAAAAGACGCACGATACAAGGATGTGCTGAATTGACTCCTCAACTTGATCGCACAAGGGGCATGCAGCCGGGTGCGGCAACCCCCTTTTGTCCAGGCGGTCTACTGTCCAGCACCGATTATTGATGGCAAGCCAAATAAATAGCTTAAGTGCAAAGGAGCTCAGGTCCACCGGATTCTCTTCCAAGGGGCGAATCTGACCGCACCAATAAAGAAAGCCTCGTATGCTGATTTGCATGAGTACAATCCCGATGGCGTAAACCGCCAACGGTGCTGATCAGGAACATCCTGTTGAAGGTGCAGTCCCTCCACTTAATCCCAAAACTGAAGGTATTCAGTTAGCACTTGGACAGTAAGGGCGCCCTTGATGTCTGCGACCCATCTCCGCTCCGTTAGAGCTTGAGCCACAGTGTGCTGCTTGACCGCTCTTTTGGAGATCAGCTTGAAAAGGTGTGGAGATCTCCTGAAGCCATCGATCAGACAAGAACAAAGTGGTCTGCCCATTCCAACAATTGACTCAACAGCGACACAGAACAAAGCCAGAGCATTTCGAGGAACGAGGACGGGCAAACCAGACCATGGGTGATCTGCGCCAGTTTTCTGCAGCCATAACCATCGCATGCGGAGCGCCCACCCCAATGTTGAAGGTTAGGAATACTAAGACCACCCTATTGGGTTGGTCGCTGGACTCGCTCCCGGGAATCAAGGCAGTTGCCCCCATTAGCCTTTTCCTGGCACTTCCAAAGAAACCCCCTACAACACTTATCAATGGCCTTGATAACCCATTTGGAAAGGCCCAACGCAATCATGAGATAAATAGGAATGGTAGAAAGTACAACTCATACCGTCACAACAAACCGACTAGTACGATTCATGGGTGATGCCTTTCGTCCAGGGAGATTGTTAGCAACCTTATCAACAAGAGGGTGGGGGTCTGCCTCGGAAGGCTTCTTGACCGTGAGTGGGAGACCCAAATAGGTGCAAGGGAAGTGCTTAATATCACAAGATAAACTGCTGGATACGACCTCCATATCTTCATCCTTGCACTGAATTGGGGTAACGAGCTCTTGGACATATTGGTCACAAGACCTGAGGCATGGCCAAAAATGTCCAGAAGTTGCCTGATGTTAGTGAGGTCATTTGCAGCAGGCTGGAGAAACATCACTACATCATCAGCATAGAAACTGGTTGCAGCAAACCCACATGAGCAGCCCAGTTCACAAGAGTTCAAGACATCCATCACAAGGATAAATAACATAGGGGATAGGGGGTCACCTTGATGGAGGCCACGACGATGGAAGATGTGCTCATCCGGCCCACCATTGACTAGGAACTAAGGGAAGATGTGGAGAACAGCAAACATGTGGAATTGCACCAACGTTGACCAAAACCTAAATGCTTTAAAACCTCAATGAGGAAAGGCCAAGATACGGAATCAAAAGGCTTTCTATATATCCAGTTTGAGTAAAATGTGAGGCTCCTTTCGTTGGTGCAAACATTTTGCCATTTGTTGAACAAGGAGAAAATTGTCATGAATTCTCCTTCCCTTGACAAAAGCAGATTGGTTTACAGGCACCAAATCAGGCAGCATGGGTGCAAGGCGATTGGCCATGAGCTTAGCAACCAGTTTGGCAAAACTGTGGATAAGGCTTATGGGCCAGAAGTCTCACCTGGATGGCACTGACCTTCTTCGGCAGAAGGGAGATGAGCAGAGTTGAGAAGTCTGACCTGGATGGCACTGACCTTCTTCGGCAGAAGGGAGATGAGCAGAGTTGAGAAGTCTGAGTTTGGACACATGACCATGATGATCAGCTGAGAGAGCTAGCAGCAGGTCCACTCTGATAATTTCCCAACATGACTTATAAAACAACCAGCAAGCCCGTCAGGTCCAGGTGCTTTATCAAACGGCAAGTCTTTGATGGTTGCCCACACTTCATCCTCCGAAAAAGGCTCCTCCAAAGAAACCAAATCATGCTGCTGGAAGTGAAAAACTGAGAGGTCCAAGGAAAAATCCCGAACCTGAGACGAACCAATGAGGTTTTCATAGTAATTCAGCACAGCCTCATGTTTATCCCCTTGGTTTGTAACGACCTGATCACCAACCTTCAACTTGGCTATAAAATTCTTCTTCTTACAATATCTGGAATGTTGGTGGAAGAAAGAGGTATTAGCATCGCCATCATGAAGATGAATAACACGGGACCGCAGCCGGGTGATACTGTGATCGTGGGAAGCCAAACCAAGACAATGCAATTTAAAGTTTCTTCCGCAGCCACTCCTTGCCATTGGAAAGAGCCTAACTTTCAGTAGGCCAAGCTAAGGAACATAAAGATCTAAATATTTTTTTTGTTGCTTCGTTTTTTTCATTTTGATTGATTAAATAGTTAATGTACTACTAGCAACTCTTATTTTGCATGTAACATACAATATTTACGCACTATTTTTGTTATGATGTAGTCAAGGCAAAAGGCGCTTGGGGATCTGCAGAGTCTGCAGAATGATAAGGTAGCTGACATTCATACCTGTAACATCATTGATATTACAGGTTGCATCATCTTTTTAATCAGAGCAATGTCATTCAGGGCAGTGTCATTAGAAGGATTCACAATTTAATGCTAAAATTCTCCAACACCTAATGACTGTTATTTTGTTTGGTAAACCTTACAGCTTGAAAAGCTAAGTGACATACAAAGCCAACCTGAGTCACAGCTTAAGTTCATAATTGAAGCATGGTTACAGGTATGAATGACACTCTAGTCAGCAAGTGTCGCCTGTACTTTTGTTCAGTTTTCTGAGCATCTCACTCAGGCTGTATGGTCTCATTTTGCAGATTGTTGAATGTAGGCGGGTATTGAAGTGGACTTACGCATATGGTTATTACCTTCCAGACCATGAACATGCCAAAAGGCAGTTCTTCGAATACGTTCAAGGTTCGTATTTTTCATACTGTAGATTCCATTCGAAGTATCTATCACTAAAGGGTATCCTTTTGCTATTGCTTATTCAGGTGAAGCAGAATCTGGTTTGGAACGCCTTCATCAGTGTGCGGAGAAAGAACTTCAGATCTATCTCGATGCAGACTGCCCATCTAAAGATTTTAATGACTTCCGTACAAAGTTGGCTGGATTGACCAGGTAATGAAAATCTTAGTGTATTTGTTCTGGTCAGTGTTGTTTCTGTCGAACTGGTGTCATCATCCTTAATATGGACATTAGAATAGCGTTTCCCACAATATGTAAAGATACTGGTTTCCACGGTGTAATTATGTGGTGGTCTTTCTCCGTATGTATAACTGCCAAAATTCTTGCAGCTTGTGCTTTTGTTATCCATAATTCAGTACTTTTCATGTCATTGCTATACACTTCTTTTACTCATCTCTGCTCAACAATTCTTTGTCTATTTAACAGCGTAACTCGCAATTATTTCGAAAACCTGGTCCGTGCATTGGAGTCTGGATTGAATGATGTTGGAGCTCATAGCGGCCAAGGTGCATGTAGCAAGGCCGTAAGCTCCAAGAACCTTGGCGGTAAGAGCAAGAGTGGCAAGAACAAGGCACCTGTTGGTGCCTCGAAGTCGGGCAGCTCAACCCGTGGTATGGATGATGGGAACATCTGGGCCTGTGATCAGTGCACGTTTGCAAACCCTAGGTCTGCTAGGAGCTGCCAGGTTTGTGACCATCAGCAGCACCGTTAGATCTTGTCAAGCATTGGACATATGGATTCGATTGGATTGTAACACCCTGTCCCGTGAATGCCTAGAGGCACATGGCGCATGAAGTTACTGGCCTCTAGGGCAGGAAAAAACGAGAGGGTGGAAATAGAAGACTCTGCTGCATTGGAAGCGCAGCAAAAGCTAAAGAGGTAGAATTTTTGTGTCCTGGTTGTCTGTTAACCGACGATGCCCCAGCAGCCTCACTCAAATATCATGGCTCGTTTGTATATAACTTAGCACCCAGCCCTCTTGTCTTGTTTGAGAGGGGTATTGACGGGTGTTTGCCGATGCATGGACTGACCTGTTGTAGTGTTGTACAACTGTTGTAAAAACTGTAATAATATTGACCTGTATTGAGTACATTTATTTATGTTCGCCGGTCTTGTCAGTTTTTTTTAATTGCTGTCTAATTAGAAAATAGTTGAACACAAAAGATTTCCCTGTGGCAGGAGCAGCAATATAGGTATAGCAAGATCAAATGCACGCTTGTTTGCTCCAGTGATTTTGTTTATGAATCCTTGGTGGATTGCAATGATAAAGCGTTTGTGCGGTGTGGCGTTTGCTTTGCTCCTATGGCGGAGCTAAAGGATCCTGTTTGAAGAACTGCAATTTGTGAACTTACAGACCATGTGGCCCTTTTTTCCGTCAGCAGGTTGCTCGGCAGCGGACAGCATACGCCCTGCCCCCATGGATCAAGATGGGAATGGGCCGGGTCGACCCGCTGGGTCGCTGACCCGGCCCAAATATTCGGGGCCGATGGGTCACATGGGTTGGCCTAAAAAAAAAATTGGGTCAGTAGAGCCGGCACCAAGTGACCTGCTGGGTCAGCGGGATCGGCCCACCTCGTGGTCTCGTATCTCACGACAGCTATGTTCTAATTGTCGCCCTCGCCGATCTCTGCCGTGCCGGTGGTGCTGCCTCACGCTCACCGTCCCAGTCACGCCTAGCTCGTCATCCGGCTCGCCGTCCCAGTCACGCCTAGCTCGTCATCCGGCTCACCGTCCGCTCGTCTCCCATGCGCCGTCCAGCTCCTAGTGCACATTTGAGACTTGTCGGTAGAGCGTCGGGTCTGATGTCAACTAGTAGTACTAGCGGCATCCGATGGCTAGACACACCCACACGGCCACACAGATGTTGCATGTCTGTACAATGTCCAGAAAGAAACACACGAGCTTACTATGGTCTACGAATGTACGAATGTATAATGCACGGATGCAGCAGCTAGACCACTTGGATCTCCGTATTTTTTTTCTTTCATTCCTAGATTCCGTACTACTCTATTAGGATTTTAGCTATCAGCACATCACAAGAAAAAGCAACATACGTCACTAATAATTGGGTCGACCCGAAATACCCATCGGGCGGGTCAGCCCGTGGCCTCTTATATTGGCCCTGAGGCCACTAGGGCCGGGTCCAAGGCCAGGGCCGGGTCGGCCCATTCCCATCTTGACCCATGGATATGGTGGCACTAGGCAACACACATCGCGAGGTCTGACGGGGAGACTACCCGGTCCAATCCACGTCTTTCCAAGCAATCTCATCAGCGGTTTTGGTTCATATTCTATGATGGGCAACCTTGGAACCCAGAATATATACGTACTACGCGGCACCAAAACATATATTGGAAATGGTATCTATTCTGCGTACTGTAAAGTAAATGCTTGTTAACATCACTCCTTGGATAATTACAGATAACCATGCATGGCACATACAGTGGAACAGTGTCAGTGCACAGGCGGCAGATACACCATCTGATTATTCTACATAGAGTGGATAAACAGGAGGACTACATAGAACTATAGCACGGTCCTTCCAGCAAGACTATCAGACCTGATGAATGATCTAGCCTTATTCTTCGAGAATTCCGTCAACTATCTTCGCACCCCTTGATTTGGCCATGTAAAGTCCCATGTGATGCATAAGATCCTGCATCATTATGAAAGGTTAGCTATAAGTCCATGTTTCTTTCTTTTAATGAGCAAGGGAACGCACAAGATATCAAAGCAAATTTGCTACCGTTGTGCCTATGCAGTGACTTTCAGATCAAGAGAAAGCAGCTGAACTCTACGCGTAGATACTTCACAGCCAACAAGACAATGCATTTTCGTGTAAAACTACTGCACTTTCTTTTAGGCAGAACATAATTCTCTCTTTGTTCTATTGCTATAAACTCCGGATCATATGGCCTATGTATTTAGCACGGTATAGACTCTGGATGCTAGGAACTTCGCAGCCAACACGACAGTGCATTTTCCATGTAAAACTAGTGCACTTTTTTTAGGCAGAACACAATTTTCCTCTTTGTTGATGTTCTATATAGCTATGGAAACTCCGGATCACATGGCATGGGATTTTGGTATGGTATATAAACTCTGGATGCTGGGAACTCCTTCAATGTCCTCTGTTTTACAAAACCTAATACTAGCTAAAATTACATGCTCCAGAATACAAAAGCTATCTACTCTCTTTCTGAAGTCTACACTCTCACTGACCATGCATAGTAGAGTTTAGTGGCTGAGTACCTGTGGATGGGCCAAAGCTCCCTTGATACTCCTGGCTACTTCGACAGGGAGGTCAAATGTCGCACATCCCTCGGAATAGATCACAACATCTTCCAACGGGGGCACTCGGCCAATGTTTCTTGCAGCCAGAGTAGAACTCACAAAGTCCAAAACACAGAAGTCAGTGCATATTCCTACAACCAAAACCTGCATCAAGCAAATTCATGAATCATTTATAAATGGGGATCACACTTTTTTCCACCGAACATTTAAATAGGAAGGATCTCTTACGGTTTTGATCTGGAACTTTGCGACCCACTCGCTGAAAACATTGGACCCGTCCTTCTCAAATGAAGCAAGATAACCATCAATGCAGTCCTTGCGCCTCATTGTCACATTTGGATCATTCTCCAGCCACTCCAGAGCTGCATATGGCAGATTGAACTTCGTCAGAATCCAGATATGGAACGTATTCTGCTGTCATTCTCCCATATCTTATCAGGTTACCAAAACCATCGATTTAGCATCCCAATTCAACATGAAAGAATCAGTTCATAGAAACTGAACATGCTCTACGAAAGGCTTAAGGTAATAAGTAATAATACAAAAAATGTGGAGCTGGTGTTTAACCTGGAACAAAGTTTTCTTCACCGGAGCCGATGATGCAGTGCGGCGGGAAAGGCGGCTCGGGCCTATCGGGATGGTGGGTATCAAGGAACGCAAAGACCGGCCAGTTCCTCTGGCAGAACACCTTGGCAAGCCTGGTAGACTCCTCCACCATCTTCTCGATCTGCTTATTTGGGGTGACAGGGGCCTGCAAACGCCATCTTTCTTATAAGTAAAACGAGTAATAATACTTCATGCAGATTGATATTAATTCATGGGAGGAAGAAAAGGGAAAGTGGAGATTCAAGATGGGCCGGAAAGAGAAAAAAGAGAGGAAGAGCGAGAAGTGCGTGACAAGAAAAGAACAAAAGAGCCAAGAAGCGAGGTAGGAGAAAGCTGCGAGAGGGTATCTGGCCCATTCACTCGCGTCTCCATCGTAGAGCAAGCAGCAAAACTCCAACTCTTTCGGCATGGTGGCATGCATCCACCCCACCGGATCACCGAGATCCCGCAAGAGTCGATCAACCTCGCGCGAAGGCTCTTCACTTGATAATATACTCAAAAACGGAGCAGAGGAGGGGGAGCAGAACTCACGAGGTTCCCGGCGCCGACGGTGCAGAAGCCGTTAACGAGGTCGACGAGGACGAGCCCCGTGCCGGGCGTCAGGAGAAGGTCGGCGTCCGGCAGGAAGGGCGCCGCCGAGCGGAGCAGGTCAATCGCGGCGGCGCCGCCGCCGGCTTCGGACCCCATGGAGATGCGTGAAGGGAAGGGGCGGTTGGTGGTTTGGGTTTGACTGGTCCCGATCAACTAGTCGTCACGAGCCCTGTTTTGTCTAATCTTTCTCGACTGGCACCATCCAGTTGTAGAGGCGGGACCCGGATTGGGCAAACTTGGTCAAACGACATCCAAGATGAGAAGGAAATTCATTCGTCCACCTGGGTGAACTGATTTGATAAAAAGAAATGTGGCTGCGCGCGGATATGAGCGAACAGATGGGGAAAACAACTAATACGGCCTACATCAAGGAGTGGTTGGAGTGAGTGAGAAGGCGCCGAGCTGATTTGCGGTGCGATTGACAAGTCAAGTTTAGGTTTAGGGCATCTCCACAGGTTATATGTTAGTTTTGTTAGTAAAATGTCCATGCCATCAACAAATAAGCTATCATACAACTACTGTAATGAGTTGTATGTAAGCTATCCAATAGATGATGAAAAAATAAATGTGATTGCTCTCTATTTTATTTTGCAGCTTGTGCAAAGGTTGTTGGTTAATCTACATACAATTTTGCTCTCTCTTCACATTTAATATATGCCACATCATCATTATGTCCTAGGTGGCAAATTTACCAACATATATCTTACAACTGTTGGAGATGCCCTTACTTTACTCCCTCCGGTCCTCTTTTTACTTCGTATATAAGATTTGTCTAAAATTAAGCCTCGTAAAATTTGATCAACTTTAGAGAAAATAATACCAACATTCATAATAAGAAATTAATATCAGTAGGTGTGTCATGATTTAAACTTTCATATTGTATAACTTTAGCATGGTAGATATTGATATTTTTTCATATAAATATGGTCAAAATTTGTGAAGTTTGACTTCAGATAATTCTTACATGCAGAGTAAAAAGGACCGGAGGAGGTATCATGTCGATTGGTAGCACGACGCATCACGCCGTTGTTATCTATCACCGCTGAGCAAAACACATGAACGAGATTTCATACCCATTTGTGTTTGGTTATTTTTGTGAAGAAAAGACGCTAGGGACGCTCGGCTTTGTTGACTTAATAAAGGTAGAAACGACATAGGAGTCAAATACAGAATCAACACAAATAACATCGCACACAATATAGTCCGATGCTAGAAGCAGATTATGTTCATGTAATGAAACGGTAGGGCTACATCAAAATCGCGGGCTCGGGCAGCGACTTGATGGCGGTTGGTGGCGTGGATGTCCCTAAGTTTGGACAACACAACGTCAGCATACTCACAGTCCTTCTTCTTTCCTATAGGTCTACATTGTTACAAAAATAAAAGCCATTTCAAAATACAGTTAGCAGGATGGGAGGGTAAAATTCCCTCGATGACAAGTTCGTTTTGAACGGTTCAGCCTATACCAATGCACCAAAAATACGCTATGCTAATCTCCATGATTGGCCTCAGGCGTTCTGAAGCAAGCCTAACAGATCTTGCATCAAATTAGGGCGCCAATCAACGCCAAAACATTGGCGCACATAGCTCCAGAGGAACAAAGTTGGAGCACATTGAAAGAGCAAGTGATCTACGTTCTCAGGGGTGCCGCACAGAGCACACATACCGTTACTGAGGTTGTTGCGTCTATGAAGATTCATTGCAGTAGGGAGGCGATCTTTAGAAGCTTGAGATAGGCACGTTGCTCAAAGATCCTTTAAAAAAATCCTAGCCTAGGACCATGAAATAGCTTGGAGTACATGGATATGACTTAGAAGCTCCCCGAAGGTTCCAAGTCCTAAGATATCATGTCTTTTGAACCGGGGAGCTGGGTCTGATTAGTGATATTCTATAAAACTTTCCAGGAGTCAGATTCGAGGATAGAAAGGTTATAGAAGAATGAAATGTTAGTGGTTTCATCCACACAAACGTCTTTAACTAAGATAACAGGGTCGGGAGCAATTGCAAATAGTTTAGGAAACTTGACGAACAAGAGAACATCTGAAATCCATCCACTTGCACGTCGAAAATTTGGTAACGGCCCCATCCCTGCCGTAAAGTTAGCCCACTGTTGAAGATATATTTGTAGGATTGGATCCCATTCTAGAATTGCGACCCTTTGGAAGAGGAAGCAAAAATTGAAGAGTTGGAGAAATATTTAGCTTTAAGAAGCCTAGCCCACAAGCTATGGTCGCGTTGAGAAATTTTCCAAATCCATTTCGAAATTAAAGAAGGACTCATATTTTTGGATTTGGTAATCCCAAGCCCCCCTTGGGTTTTATGTTTACATAGTTCTTCTCAACGAACCATGTGATATTTTCCGCTTGGTGTCACCCGCTTCCCAGAAGAATCTAGAACAAACTCTATCGAACTACGCGTGAACTCCATCGCCCAAGATGAACAAACCATATCAAAGGTTGGGATAGCAAAACGGCACACATTTGTAAGCGTGAGCGTGGCGCCCGAGGACATGAGTCTTCCCGCCACAGATCTACACGCTCAACAACTTTGAGTACCAATGTACCATCATATCCCAATCTGAAGCTTGTAGAGATTAGTTGGAGTAGGATAAACCTAGGTACACAATCGACAACTCAGACCTCTGGTAATTGAGAAGGCTAGCGATGTGTTGGCCTTCCATTGCGCATCCATCCCTAGGACGCAATTCGCTCTTGGCGTACTTAATTTTGAGCCCTGACATGGCTTCAAAGCATATGAGAAGGATCGTGAGAGTTGCAATACTAATAGGATCATGCTCAAACAAGAGCAGGGTGTCACCGACATATTGTAAGTGCGCAACTCCGCCCGAGATGAGGTAAGAAATGACACCTTTAAGGTGGCCAGCCTCCTTGGCTTTGGAAATCATGGAAGAAAGGGAATCGGCTATGATGTCAAAGAGCAAGGGGGAGATTGGGTCCCCTTGCCTAAGACCTCGCTTGCTGGAAAAACATGGGCCTGGTTCACCATTAATGCAAATCAAAGTTTGTCCGTTGTGACGTCCCTGATTCAATCGTACACTAATCATACATACAAATGTGTACGATCAAGATCAGGGACTCACGAGAAGATATCACAACACAACTCTAGACACAAATTAAAGTCATACAAGCTTTTACATTACAAGCCAGGGGCCTCGAGGGCTCGAATACATAATCTCGAATACAAATGAGTCAGCGGAAGCAACAATATCTGAGTACAGAAATAAGTTAAACAAGTTTGCCTTAAGAAGGCTAGCACAAACATCTACGATGTTCGAAAAGGCAAGGCTTACTGCTTGGGAGCCTCCTATCTACTCCTGGTCATCGGCGGCCTCCACGTAGTAGTAAGCATCCTAGGGGTAGTAGTAGTCTGTAGGGAAACGTTGCATGGAAAATAATATTTTTTTACGCACTAGCAAGAGCTATCCATAAAGATTCATATCTATGAGAGGGGGAGCGCATCTTCATACCCTTGAAGATTGCTAGGCGGAAGCGTTTATCAACGTGGTTGATGTAGTTGTACACATTCATGATCCGTATGTTGAGCCATAGGGTCATTTCTTGGGGAGAGGGCCTCCCCAAAGTCGATTTGGAATCCAAAGAAGAGTCCTTCTCGGACTCCAGGGCCAAACGCCATGGTTCCTGGCGTTAATGTAAACGCCACGGACTACAACGTCTGGCCCAGGGCTAGACGCTAGGAACCTTGGTGTCTAGCCCCTGCCCTCCGAGAAAACCCCTTTGTGCATTGTCTTAAGGCCTCGTGGGCCTTACCCATTGGCCCAACCATATCATCCTATCAATCTTTACCTCCAGACCATTCCGGGGCTCCTCATCATGTCGGTGATCTCATTCGGGACTTCGAACACCATTCGGTCACCAACATACATAACTCATATAATACTATATCATCAACGAACATTAAGCGTGCGGACCCTACGGGTTCAAGAATGATGTAGACATGACCGAGACGCTTCTCCGGTCAATAACCAATAGCGGGACCTGGATGCCCATATTGGTTCCTACATATTCTATGAAGATCTTTATCGGCCGGACCTTTATGACAACATACATAGTCCCCTTTGTTCGTCTGTATATTACTTGCCCGAGATTCGGTCGTCAGTATCTCCATACCTAGTTCAATCTTGTTACCGACAAGTCTCTTTACTCGTTCTGTAATACATCATCCCGTAACTAACTCCTTAGTCACTTTGCTTGCAAGCTTCTTGTGATGTTGTATTACCAAGAGGGCCGAGAGATACCTCTCCGTCATATGGAGTTACAAATCCCAGTCTCGATCCATGCCAACTCAACAGACACCTTCGGAGATACTCCCTCCATTTCTTTTTAGTCTGCATATAAGATTTGGTCAAAGTCAAGCGTTGTAAAGTATGGCCAACTTTTTAGAAAAAATATCAACATCTACAATACTAAAGTTATATATTATGAAAATTAATTTCATCATGCATATAATAATATTGATTTCATAGTATGAATATTGATATTTTCTCCTACAAATCTAGTCAAACTTTACATAGTTTGACTTTGACCAAATCTTATAAGCGAACTAAAAAGAAAACGGAGGGAGTACCTGTAGAGAACCTTTATGATCACCCAGTTAGGTTGTGACGTTTGATGACACACACGGCATTCCTCCGGAGTCCGGGAGTTGCACGATCCCATGGTCGAAGAAACATGTATTAGACATTAAGAAAGTAGGAGCAATAAACTAAACGATCATATGCTATGATAACGGTTGGGTCTTGTCCATCACATCATTCTCCTAATGATGTGATCCCGTTATCAAATGACAACTCTGATACGTCTCCAACGTATCTATAATTTTTGATTGTTCCATGCTATTATATTATCCATCTTGGATGTTTTATATGCATTTATATGCTATTTTATATGATTTTTGGGACTAACCTATTAACCTAGAGCCCAGTGCCAGTTTCTGTTTTTTTTCCTTGTTTTTAAGTTTCGTAGAAAAGGAATATCAAACTGAGTCCAATTGACCTGAAATTCTACGATTGTTTTTGGACCAAAAGAAGCCCCCGAAGCAAAAGAGTTGGGCCAGAAGAGCCACGAAACCACTTTTCCACCGCCGCAACCTTCTGTACCCATGAGATCCCATCTTGGGGCCTTTTCCGGCATCCTGCTGAAGGGGGATTCGATCACAGAGGGCTTCTACATCAAGACCATTGCCTCTCCGATGAAGCGTGAGTAGTTTACCACATACCTATTGGTCCATAGCTAGTATCTAGATGACTTCTTTTCTCTCTTTGATTCTCAATACAAAGTTCTCCTCGATGTTCTTGGAGATCTATTCGATGTAATACTCTTTTGCAGTGTGTTTGCCGAGGTCCGATGAATTGTGGATTTATGATCAACTTATCTATGAATATTATTTGAATCTCCTCTGAATTCTTATATGCATGATTTGATATCTTTGCAAGTCTCTTCGAACTATCGATTTGGTTTGGCCAACTAGATTGGTTTTTCTTGCAATGGGAGAAGTGCTTAGCTTTGGGTTCAATCTTGTGGTGCTCGATCCTAGTGACAGAAGGGGAACTGACACGTATTGTATTGTTGCCATCGAGGATAAAAAGATGGGGTTTTCATCATATTGTTTGAGTTAATTCCTATACATCATGTCATCTTACTTAAGGCGTTACTCCATTCTTTATGAATTTAATACTCTAGGTGCATGCTGGATAGCGGTCGATGTGTGGAGTAATAGTAGTAGATGCATAATCATTTCGGTCTACTTGACATGGACGTGATGTCTATATTCATGATCATTGCCTTAGATATCGTCATAACTTTGCGCTTTTCTATCAATTGCTCGGCAGTAATTTGTTCACCCACCATAATAATTTCTATCTTGAGAGAAGCCTCTAGTGAAACCTATGGCCCCCGGGTCTATTTTCCATCTTATAAGTTTCTGATCTACAATTCTAGTTTTCTATTTACTTTCTTTGCAATCTTTTACTTTCCGTTCCATAAACCAAAAATACCAAAAATATTACTTTACCGTTTATCCATCTCTATCAGATCTCACGTGGAAATAACCGTGAAGAGATTGACAACCCCTTTATCGCGTTGGGTGCAAGTTGATGTTTGTTTGTGCAGGTATTCGGTGGCTTCTGCATTGTCTCCTACTGGATTGATACCTTAGTTCTCAAAACTGAGGGAAATACTTACTCTACTTTGTTGCATCACCCTTTCCTCTTCAAATGAAAAACCAACGCAAGCTCAAGAGGTAGCAAACTCATGTCTATGGTTAGGAAACCTTAACCATCTTTTATCAATGAGCTAGTCTAGTAGAGGCTCACTAGGGACACAATATTTGTTTATGTATCCACACACGTATTTAAGTTTCCGGTCAATACAATTCTAGCATGAATAGTAAAACTTTATCATGATTAAGGAAATATAATTAAAAACATTTTATTACTGCCTCTAGGGCATATTTCCATCAGTCTCCCACTTGCACTAGAGTCAATAATCTAGTTCACATCGCCATGTGATTGACACCCAAAGAGTTCACTAGAGTCAATAATCTAGTTCACATCGCCATGTGATTAACACCCAGAGAGTCCACTAGAGTCAATAATCTAGTTCACATCACCATGTGATTAACACCCAAAGAGTTCACTAGAGTCAATAATCTAGTTCACATCGCCATGTGATTAACACCCAAACAGTTCTAAGGTGTGATCATGTTTTGCTTGTGAGAGATGTTTTTAGTCAACAGGTCTGCAACATTCAGATTAGTGTGTACTTTTATAATATCTATGTCTACAATGCTTTGCATAGAGCTACTCTAGCTAATTGCTCCCACGTTCAATACGTATCCAGATTAAGACTTAGAGTCATCCGGATCAGTGTCAAAGATTGCATCGATGTAACCCTTTACGACGAACTCTTTATCACCTCCATAACCGAGAAACATTTCCTTAGTCCTCTTTAGGTGCCTAAGGATAATTTTGACCACCGTCCAGTGATCCGCTCTTGGATCACTATTGTACCTCTCTGCCAAACTTATGGCAAGGCACACATCATGTCGGGTACACAACATGGCATACATTATAGAACCTATGGCTGAGTGATACATCTCCGTCGTATCTATAATTTTTGATTGTTTCATGCCAATATTATACAACTTTTACATACTTTTAGCAACTTTTAATATGATTTATTGGACTAACCTATTGATCCAGTGCCCTGTGCCAGTTCCTGTTTTCTGCATGTTTTTTGTATCACAGAGTATCCATATCAAACGAAGTCCAAATGAAATAAAATTTCACGGAGAATTATTTTGGAATATATGTGATTTTTGGGAGTTGGAATCACCGCAAACGGAGGCCCGTGGTGGGCACAACCCACTAGGGCGCGCCAGAGGAGCCAGGCGTGCCGTGGTGGATTGTGCTCACCTCGTACGTCGGTTGGACCTCTACCTCGGGCGCTGAGGGAGTCCTGGACTAAGGGGTCCTCGGGCGTCGGACCAATTGGATATGGGTCGGACTGATGGGCCGTGAAGATACAAAGACCAAAGACTATACCCGTGTCCGGATGGGACTCTCCTTGGCGTGGAAGGCAAGCTTGGCGATCAACTATGAAGATTCTTTTCTCTGTAAAACCAACCTTGTGTAACCCTAGATCCCTCCTGTGTCTATATAAACCAGAGGGCTAGGTCTGTAGATACCCCAGAATAATCATAGCCAGGCTAGACTTTTAGGGTTTAGCCATTACGATCTCGTGGTAGATCAACTCTTGTAATACTCATATTCATCAAAATCAATCAAGCAGGAAGTAGGGTATTACCTCCATAGAGAGGGCCCGAACCTGGGTAAACATTGTGTCCCCCGTCTCCTATTACCATCGATCCTAGACGCACAGTTCGGGACCCCCTACCCGAGATCCGCCGGTTTTGACACCGACATTGGTGCTTTCATTGAGAGTTCCACTGTGCCGTCGAAAGTTAGGATCGATGGCTCGCCTTGTTCTCAAGGATAAAGTTACCTCCGGAGGAACACTGGCCCCAGGCCAAACCCTTCGGCTGGGCGGCTTCATTACGACTGCCCGTTCGGCCACTAAGCCGACGATGGCTTCTCGGGTCATCAAAAATCCCCTTCATGTTGACTCTAACTACTCCAAGCAGATGGATCCGACGGAGCTGTCGTCTTTAAACGAGCGCCTAGATTGCATCGCCGCCTTGGGGGTCGCCACGGACTAGATCGGATTGGGCTTAAACCCAACCAGGGAGAAATTAGAACTTCACCGATCACCCATCAAGTAGCGGTAGTAGAGGAGCAAGACGACAACTCTTCCTCTATACTAAGGACGAACTACGTTCGGATCTCTGAACTTGAAGAGCCGAATACCTACCCACAGAAAGACATGTCCTGTCCTCCAAACACAGAATCGGATGACAAGCCCAAAAAACCAGCTGACATCCCGGAGCCCGATCTACTAAATCCGAAGATTCTCCAAACTTTGGATCCCATTTGGGTCAGGGTTCGGACTTCAATCCACCCACCCACCCAGACATAAGCGCTCTCAGGGGCATATGGTAGCAGTACAAGGAAACGGCCCACCACTTCTGGGCTAGATTCCTCCTTGTCAAAGATAAGATTGAATGCGACAACGAACACACGATCACAACGTTTCGCAGCAATTGCACAGATGAAGGAATCCTCAACGCCATCAGCCGTCGTTGCATATCACGATTCGCAGACTTGGCAACCATAGTATACAAGTACTGCGCAATGGAAAGCGCCTGGAAAACTCAGGCAGCCTGCTGGGAACCGCCGGTTTCCACCTAATCCCTCGTTCAGGTGAAAAGGATGCACCCTAGTGGCACGCCCGTCCCAATGACAAAGAAGTACAAGCCCATTATGAGACGCAGAACGGTTCTGGAGGGATGGCTCGATGGACCATGCAAGCTACACACAACACCGGACACTATATCAACTCACAGCCTTAGAGCATATTGGATACTCTGGCAGGTGGCCAAGAGTGGCGAGGATATCATCACCAAAAATAACCCAGAGCAACATCCTCTAGAAGACGATGACCCCAGAGTACTGACGGTCTTCGAGACTTTCGCTTCAAACAATAAGTGTAAAAGGGCACTCCGCGGCCTCGCCAAAGTCTGTCAAATCGCAGCAACAAACCCTTGGAACAACATGGCCATAACTTTCAATGTCGATGACGAACCAAAAGTCAGGACAATCCGGGCACTAGCCGCCTTGGTCCTCAGTCTGATCGTGGACGACTTTCGGCTCACCAAGGTTCTCATGGACGGTGGCAACGGATTAAACCTCATTTACGAGGACACACTCAGTAAAATGGAAATAGACAGGAGCCGCATCAAGCAAAGTAGCACGACCTTCCAGGGAATTATTCCCAGCCGGGAGGCGAGATGCGCGGGAAAAATCACACTCGACGTGGTATTCGGCACACCAGAGAACTATCAGACCGAAGAACTAACCTTCCAAGTGCCCCCTTTCAACATCGGATATCACGCCTATTGGGGCGAGATGCATTCACATGCTTCTAGGCTATACCTCACTATGGGTATATGAAGCTCAAGATGCCGGGGCCCAACGGCATAATCACTCTTGCTAGTGATCCGGACATAGCACTCCGCGCTGAAAACAAAACCGCATCACTGGCCCTTGAGGCATTATCCGAAGCCCTCGCGGCCGAAGAATTAACCGCATTATGCTCCATGGTGGATAAGGACGACGTAATCTTGGAAAAATGACCCAAATCCACCTCCTTCAAACCAGCAGAAGAAATAGTCAAATTCCAAGTCCATCCAACGGACCCCAAGAAGACAGCATCTATCGGGGCACAATTAGACCCAATGGTCGACACCGCGCTACGAGAATTTCTGCGCGAAAATTGGGATATATTTGCCTGGCATCCTTCTGATATGCCAGGAATCCCACGCAGATTGGACGAACACAGCCTCAACATATTGAAGGGATATAAACCGGTCAAACAAACACTGCGGCGTTTTTCCGAACCCAAACGTCAAGCGATGGGGGAGGAGCTAGCGAAGTTAACAGAGGTCTGATTCATTAGAGAAATAAAACACCCGGACTGGCTAGCAAACTTGGTGATGGTACCAAAAAAGGATAAATCCTGGCGCCTGTGCGTTGGTTTCAAAGACCTCAATAAGGCCTGCCTTAAGGATCCCTTCCCCCTCCCCCGCATCGACCAAATTATCAATGCCACCGCAGGACACGATTTGCTATGCTTCCTCGACGCATATTCCGGATACCATCAAATCAAAATGAAGGAGTCCGATCAAGCCGCAACAACATTCATTACCCCATACGGGCTATTCTGCTTCAACACCATGCCCTTCGGGCTCAAAAACGCTGGGGCCACCTACCAACGCATGATTCAAACATGCCTGGAGAAACATATCGGCAAGACAGTTGAAGCATACGTGGACGACATCGTCATTAAAACTAGGCACGTCGACTCACTAATAGACGATTTACGTCTCACATTTGACAACCTCCGTACATATGACATCAAGCTTAATCGAGAAAAGTGTGTTTTCTACGTTCCTGCTGGAAAGCTGCTGGGCTTCATCATTTCCAATAGAGGAATTGAAGCAAATCCAGCCAAAATCTGAGCCTTGTCACAATTGGCCACACCAAGGGACCTTAAACAGGTCCAAAAACTCGCTGGGTGCGTGGCAGCTTTAAGCCGCTTTATCTCCAGATTGGGGGAAAAGGCATTGCCATTGTATCGCCTCCTCCGGCGCACCAATCACTTTGAGTGGACGGATGCGACAACAGCCGGACTGGAAGAAATAAAAACCCTTCTCGCGAGCAACCCAATACTGGCCGCACCAAACGTCGGCGAACCCATGTTATTATACATATCGGCAACACACCAGGTGGTGAGTGCCGTGCTCGTCATGGAACGAGACCAGGACGGACACAAATTCCCAATTCAGAAGCCGATATATTACGTATCCACCGTTGTCACACCATGCAAATCCTGGTACCCTCATTATCAAAAGATAGCATACGCGGTCTTCATGGCATCCTGGAAGCTACGACACTACTTCCAAGAATGTTCTATCATGGTGGCTTCCGAAGTACCCCTCAATGATATAATAAACAACCGCGATGCTACGAGTCGGATAACCAAATGGGCCATTGAGCTCCTTCCATTTGACATAACATACAAACCACGCCAAGCCATCAAATCCCAAGTACTAGCGCAAGGAAGCTTATATCCGGAAAAAAATGTGTTAAAATCTAAGAGCAACTGGAGTTACGGATCTCCCGGAATATAAGAAACGGTTTTCGGCCAGATCTAGGGAACGCGAAACAGAAGAGAACAGAGAGGGAGATCCAATCTCGGAGGGGCTCCCGCCCCTCCGCCGCCATGGAGACCAAGGACCAGAGGAGGAACTCTCCTCCCATCTAGGGGGAGGCCAAGGAATAAGAATAAGGAGGGGGGCTCTCTCCCCCCTCGCTTCCGGTGGCGCCGGAGTGCCACCGGGGCAACGATCGGGACGGAGATCTATATCAACAATCTTGCTACTGTCAACACCAACTTTCTCCCCCTCTATGCAGCGGTGTAACACCTCTTCCCCCCGCTATAATCTCTACTTAAACATGGTGCTCAACTCCATATATTATTTCCCAATGATCTATGGTTATCCTATGATGTTTGAGTAGATCCGTTTTGTCATGTGGGTTAATCGTGATCTTGGTTGGTATGATTGTATATTTTCTTTATGGTTCTGTCCTACGGTGCCCTCCATTCTCGTGCAAATGTGAGCCCCCCCCCCCCCGCTGTAGGGTGTTGCAATATGTTCATGGTTCGCTTACGGTGGGTTGCGAGAGTGACAGAAACTTAAACCCAAGTAGGTGGGGTATGATGTATGGGAATAAAGAGGACTTGATACTTAATGCTATGGTTGGGTTTCACGACCTTAATGATCTTTAGTAGTTGCGGATGCTTGCTAGAGTTCCAATCATAAGTACATATGATCCAAGTAGAGAAAGTATGTTAGCTCATGCCTCTCCCTCATATAAAATTGCAAGAATGATTACCGGTACTTGCTATCGATTGCCCAGGAACAAATAACTTTCTTGTTGACACAAACCCTTTTACTAAACACCTAACTTTTATTATCTTACAAAGTAATTCTAGTTTTATTCTTGCAAAGTAGTTCTAGCATCACACCTACAAACTATTTTCATACTTGTTTCTGGTAAAGTAAATGTCAAGTGTGCGTAGAGTTGTATCGATGGTCGATAGAACTTGAGGGAATATTTGTTCTACCTTTAGCTCCTCGTTTGGTTCAACACTCATATTTTTCGAAAAAGGCTACAAACCATCCCCTATACTTGTGGGTTATCAAGACCTTTTTCTGGCGCCGTCGCCCAGGAGCAATAGCGTGGGGCGAATATTCTTGTGTGTGCTTGTTTGCTTTATCACCAAGTAGTTTTTATTTCCTGTTCTAAGTTGTTCTCTATCTTTAGTTATGGATATGGAACATGAAACACCAAAAAAATTAGTTGTACCTGCTACTCATGGAGATGGGGAACCTCCTAAAACCCTCGATGGTCGTTATGTAAAAGATATTATGCACTACTTTGATAATCTTGAGAAAACCCCATTCAACTATATAATGGAAGTAACGTTGGATTAACGTGAATACTTTAGGGATTATCGCTTGACTCATAAAGGGAAATTGTTATGGGATCAAATTCATATGTTGCATTGGTATGCTTGGAATTTATGCCAGAGATATGATTATACTTGTTGCTCTAGGATGAATGCTCCACATCTTCACTTTTCATGTGAATTTAATGATAATGAAACCTTGGCTT
This sequence comes from Triticum dicoccoides, assembly GCF_002162155.2. Taxonomy (NCBI): domain Eukaryota; kingdom Viridiplantae; phylum Streptophyta; class Magnoliopsida; order Poales; family Poaceae; genus Triticum; species Triticum dicoccoides. Next base: position 410,978,255 of record NC_041390.1, on the reverse strand, counting down.
CTTATGCTAATGGTATATAAGATTACTATGATGTGGAATAGATAGAAGAATTTGTTGCTTTTAAGGGTGCTTATGAAATTGAATCTTTGTTTGAAAAGTTTGAAGATTTTGATGATTCACTTTATAGACCTGAAAATCTTACTATCCTTAAATATTGCTATGATAATTATAAATACAATTATGATATTGATGTATTTATTGAGAATAACTCCGCTGTCCAAGAAAAGATTAATATTTGCAGGAGTCTATGGAAGAAGAAATTGATGAAACTATGAGCTCATTGGATGAAAAAGATGAGGAGGAGAGCGAAGAACAAACGGATGAAGAACGGATTAGCTACCCATGCCCACCTTATAATGAGAGTAACCCTCCAACTCATACATTATTTAATGTCCCTTCATGCTTACCGAAGGATGAATACTATTATAATTGCTATGATCCCGTTGATTCTTTTCAAATATCCCTTTTTTGATGAATTTGATGCTTGCTATGCTTGTGGCCAAGATGCCAATATGAATGATGCTTATGGAGATGAACTTGCTATTGTTCCTTATGTTAAACATGAAATTGTTGCTATTGCACCCACACATGATAGTCCTATTATCTTTTTGGATTCTCCCAACTACACTATATCAGAGAAGTTTGCTCTTATTAAGGATTACATTGATGGGTTGCCTTTTACCGTTGCACATGATGATTTTGATGAATATAATATGCATGTGCTTGCTGCTCCTACTTGCAATTATTATAAGAGAGGAACTACGTCTCCGCTTTTCTATGTTTCCAACACGATAAAATTGCAAGAAACTACTTATGTTATGTATTGGCCTTTACTTGATGTTCATGAATTGTTCTTGTACGACATGGCGATGCATAGGAAGAGACTTAGACTTCATCATTGCATGATATATGTTGCCTTGTGCTCATTACTAAATGCCAAATCATTGTTAATTAAAATTGGCTTTGATATACCTTGGGATCAGGGTGGATTCATTACTTGAGCACTTTATGCCTAGCTTAATGGCTTTAAAGAAAGCGCTGCCATGGAGACAACCCGAAAGTTTTAGATAGTCATTTATTTCTGTTGAGTGCTTCCATAAAGTTTAAAAACAAAAAAGATATAGAGGGGAACTTAAAAACCTTTTCACAAAAGAGAAGCGATTGGAAGTTATGCATTGGAGAAGTGAGGGTCGACCTTGAACACTTGCATTCATGCTCATGGAAACAATGTAGAATTTTTCATGAAGATTCTCACAAAAATAATTACCCCCTTGTACAATTCCATTGTATTATAAAAATAATGTGCCAAGATTTGCCTTTAGGATGATTAGATTGCTTGTTGGTTTGTGCCGTGCAAAACAGAAACTTCGGCTGTAGTGCTCGATTTTACATGTTTTACTAGAACGTCAAATGGTTCTGAAACTTTTTGCACCATCTTTCTATAAAAAATGTTTATTTTGTCCTAATGTTTCAGAATTTGGTGAGTTACAGAAGTATGGTGGATGTTCAAATCTTTACATACTGTCCTATTTTCACAGATTGCTGTTATAGCTTCATTATTTGCATATGTTTGAATTCTTGTTGAAGCCTCCTTGACTTGGGGCCATAAAATTGTGATAGTATATAGTGGGTAATTTTTGTTTATAATTATACAATAATGTTACAGCTGTACATGATGGGATTTCATTGCCATGTTAACTAACCCCGCCACTAAAAGTTCGGTTAAGTTTTGTTTGGATGAAGTGTTCGAAGATCGAGGAGGTCTCGATGCAAGGAGAAGGAGGAGAGGCAATAGCTCAAGCTTGGGGATGACCAAGACACCCCAAGTAAATATTCAAGGAGACTCAAGCATCTAAGCTTGGGGATGCCCTGGAAGGCATCCCATCTTTCTTCAACAAGTATCGGTATGTTTTCGGATTCGTTTTGTTCATGTGATATGTTCAAATCTTGGAGCGTCTTTTGCATTTAGTTTTCACTTTTCTTTTATGCACCATGCTGGTATCTCTGGGCCCTCTCGGTAATGCACATCACTATAAGCCTTGCAAGCAATGTGACTAATGAGTTAGTTACGGATGATGCATTACAGAACGAGTAAAGAGACTTGCCGGTAACGAGATTGAACTAGGTATTGAGATACGGACGATCGAATATCGGGCAAGTAACATACCGATGACAAAGGGAACAACGTATGTTGTTATGCAGTTTGACCGATAAAGATCTTTGTAGAGTATGTAGGAGCCAATATGAGCATCCATGTTCCGCTATTGGTTATTGATCGGAAGTGAGTCTCGGTCATGTCTACATAGTTCTCGAACCCATAGGGTTCGCACGCTTAACGTTCGATGATGATCGGTATTATGAGTCTATGTGTTTTGATGTACCGAAGGTAGTTCAGAGTCCCAGATGTGATCACGGACATGACGAGGAGTCTCGAAATGGTTGAGACATAAAGATCAATATATTGGAAGGCTATGTTTGGACATCAGAATGGTTCTGGATGAGTTCGGGCATTTCCCGGAGTATCGGGGGGTTACCGGAACCCCCCGGGGAGTCAATGGGCCTTATTGGGCCTTAGTGGGAGAGAGGAGGAGGTGGCCAAGGTGGGTGAGGGAGTCCTGGATTAGGGGGCCTCCGGACAGCCGGACTATATCCTTTGGCCGGACTGTTGGACTATTAAGATACAAGATTGAAGACTTCGTCCCGTGTCCGGATGGGACTCTACTTGGCGTGGAAGGCAAGCTAGGCAATACGGATATGTATATCTCCTCCTTTGTAACTGACCTTGTGTAACCCTAGCCCCCTTCGATGTCTATATAAACCGGAGGGTTTTAGTCCGTAGGACAACATACAATCATACCATAGGCTAGCTTCTAGGGTTTAGCCTCTCTGATCTCGTGGTAGATCAACTCTTGTAATACTCATATCATCAAGAATAATCAAGCAGGACGTAGGGTTTTACCTCCATCAAGAGGGCCCAAACCTGGGTAAACATCGTGTCCCCTACCTCCTGTTACCATCCGCCTTAGACGCATAGTTCAGGACCCCCTACCCGAGATCCGCCGGTTTTGACACCGACATTGGTGCTTTCATTGAGAGTTCCACTGTGTCGTCACCATAAGGCTTGATGGCTCCTTCGATCATCGCTAGCGATGCGGTCCAGGGTGAGGCTTTCCTCCTCGGACAGATTTTCATACGCGGCGGCTTTGCACCGCGGGCCAATTCGCTTGGCCATCTGGAGCAGATTGAGAGCTACGCCCCTGGCCATCAGGTCAGATTTGGAAACTTGAACTACACGACCGATATCCGTGGAGACTTGATCTTCAACGGATTCGAGCCCATGCCGGACGCGCCGCGCAGTCACGACGAGCAATACATAACTCTACCGCTGGACAGTGTTCGGGAGATCGCATCCGTAGCTACTCCGGCCTTTAATACGGAGCAAGTCGCGCCATCCGAGAGCGGAGGGATGGACCCTGCCATGGAGGCCGCACTCTCAGTGGCGATAGAGCCGGATACTGACTTCACCCTATACGAGAGCTGATAACCCACAAGTATAGGGGATCGCAACAGTTTTCAAGGGTAGAGTATTCAACCCAAATTTATTGATTCGACACAAGGGGAGCCAAATAATATTCTCAAGTATTAGCAGCTGAGTTGTCAATTCAACCACACCTGGAAACTTAATATCTGCAGCAAAGTGTTTAGTAGCAAAGTAATATGATAGTGGTGATAACGGTAGCAAAAGGTAATGGTAGTAAAAGTGATGTTTTTGGTATTTTGTAGTGATTATAGCAATAGCAACGGAAAAGTAAATAAGCGAAGAACAATATATGGAAAGCTCGTAGGCAATGGATCGGTGATGGAGAATTATGCCAGATGCGGTTCATCATGTAACAGTCATAACCTAGGGTGACACAGAACTAGCTCCAGTTCATTGATATAATGTAGGCATGTATTCTGAATATAGTCATACGTGCTTATGGAAAAGAACTTGCATAACATCTTTTGTCCTACCCTCCCGTGGCAGCGGGGTCCTTACGGAAACTAAGGGATATTAAGGCCTCCTTTTAATAGAGAACCGGAACAAAGCATTAACACATAGTGAATACATGAACTCCTCAAACTACGGTCATCACCGGTAAGTATCCCGATTATTGTCACATCGGGGTTAACGGATCATAACACATAATAGGTGACTATAGACTTGCAAGATAGGATCAAGAACACTCATATATTTATGAAAACATAATAGGTTCAGATCTGAAATCATGGCACTCGGGCCCTAATGACAAGCATTAAGCATAGCAAAGTTATAGCAACATCAATCTTAGAACATAGTGGACACTAGGGATCAAACCCTAACAAAACTAACTCGATTATATGATAGATCCCATCCAACCCATCACCGTCCAGCAAGCCTACGATTGAATTACTCATGCTAGGCGGTGAGCATCATCAAATTGGTGATGGAGGATGGTTGATGATGACGATGGCGACGGATTCCCCTCTCCGGAGCCCCGAACGGACTCCAGATCAGCCTCCCGAGAGGTTTTAGGGCTTGGCGGCGACTCGGTATCGTAAAACGCGATGATTTCTTCTCCCTGATTTTTTTCTCCCTGAAACTCAATATATGGAGGTGGAGTTGGAGTCGGAGAGGCAATAGGGGGCCCACGAGGTAGGGGGGCACGCCCTAGGGGGGCAGGCGCGCCCCCACCCTTGTGCAAGGTGGTGGCCCCCCTGGCCTTCATCTTTGGCAGGTATTTTTCTTATTTTTTGAAAAGTGTCTCCGTGAAGTTTCAGGTCATTCCGAGAACATTTGCTCCTGCACATAAATAACACCATGGTAATTCTGCTGAAAACAGCGTCAGTCCAGGTTAGTTCCATTCAAATCATGCAAGTTAGAGTCCAAAACAAGGGCAAAAGTGTTTGGAAAAGTAGATACGTTGGAGACGTATCAACTCCCCCAAGCTTAAACCTTTGCTTGTCCTCAAGCAATTCAGTTGACAAACTGAAAGTGATAAAGAAAAACTTTTACAAACTTTGTTTTCTCTTGTTGTTGTAAATATGTAAAGCCAGCATTCAAGTTTTCAGCAAAGATTATAACTAACCACATTTGCAATAACGCATAGGTCTCAAGTTTACTCATATCAATAGCATAATCAACTAGCGAGCCATAATAATAAAACTCAGATGACAACACTTTCTCAAAACAATCATAATATGATATAACAGGATGGTATCTCGCTAGCCCTTTCTGGGACCGCAAAACATAAATGCAGAGCACCTTTAAAGACCAAGGACTGACTAGACATTGTAATTCATGGTAAAAGAGATCCAGTCAAGTCATACTCAATGTAAACTAACAGTAATGAATGCAAATGACAGCGGTGCTCTCCAACTGGTGCTTTTTAATAAGAGGATGATGACTCAGCATAAAAGTAAATAGATAGGCCCTCCGTAGAGGGAAGCATGGATTTGTAGAGGTGCCAGAGCTCGGTTTTGAAATAGAGGTGAATAATATTTTGAGCGGTATACTTTCATTGTCAACACAACAACCAAGAGATGGCGATATCTTCCATGCTACACACATATAGGCGGTTCCCAAACAGAATGGTAAAGTTTATACCCCCCTTCCACCACAAGCATTAATCCATGGCTTGCTCGAAACAACGAGTGCCTCCAACTAACAAGAGTCCCAGAGGGAGTTTTGTTTGCAATTATTTTGATTTAGTTTGCATAAAGCATGGGACTGGGCATCCCGGTGACTAGCCATTTATCTCGTGAGTGAGGAGCGGAGTCCACTCCTCTTGAGAATAACCCGCCTAACATGGAAGATATAGACAACCCTAGTTGATACATGAGCTATTCGAGCATACAAAACAGGATATTTATTTGAAGGTTTAGAGTTTGGCACATACAAATTTACTTGGAACGGCAGGTAGGTACCGTACATAGGTAGGTATAGTGGACTCATGTGGAATAACTTTGGGGTTTAAGGAGTTTGGATGCACAAGCAGTATTCCCGCTTAGTACAGGTGAAGGCTAGCAAAAGACTGGGAAGCGACCAGCTAGAGAGCGACAACAGTGATGAGCATGCATTAAAATTAATCAACACTGAATGCAAGCATGAGCAGGATATAATCCACCATAAACATAAATATCGTGAAGGCTATGTTGATTTTGTTTCAACTACATGCGTGAACATGTGCCAAGTCAAGTCACTTGAATCATTCAGAGGAGGATACCACCCTATCATACCACATCATAACCATTTTAATAGCATGTTGGCACGCAAGGTAAACCATTATAACTCATAGCTAATCAAGCATGGCACAAGAAAATATGATCTCTAGTTGTCATTGCAAACATGTCTATTCATAATAGGCTGAATCAGGAACGATGAACTAATCATATTTACAAAAACAAAAGAGGTCGAGTTCATACCAGCTTTTCTCATCTCAGCCAGTCCATCATATATCATCATAATTTCCTTTCACTTGCACGACCGAACGATGTGAATAATAATAATAGTGCACGTGCATTGGACTAAGCTGGAATCTACAGGCATTCAATAAACAGGAGAAGACAAGGCAATATGGGATCTTTTGTCAGATCAATAATAATGCATATAAGAGCCTCTTCAACAATTTAATTATGGTCTTCTCCTATCGACCCCCAAAGGAAAGAAAAGAAATAAAACTATTTACATGGAAAGCTCCCAACAAGCAAAAGAAGAACACGAAATCTTTTTGGGTTTTCTTTTTAATTACTACTACAATCATGGAAAGTAAACTAATTAAAAGCTACAACTAATTTTTTGGTTTTTCTTAAGGTTTATTAAACACACAAGAAGAAAGCATAAAAAAGGAAAATAAACTAGCATGGATGATACAATGAAAAATTATGAGCACCGACATCTAGTAATGAGTGTGTGAGCATAAATGTAATGTCGGTGAGAAATACGTACTCCCCCAAGCTTAGGTTTTTGGCCTAAGTTGGTCTATGGCCACGGCTGGCCTGACGGATATCCATAATAATAGTTGGGGTTGTACTCTGATGCAGCATCTATCGCCTGCTGAGCTGTAGCGTGGCGACGAGCGGCCTCCTCTCTCCTCTCGTACTCATCTGCCTCCTCTCTGGTAATAGTATATCCTCCTCTTGCCTGATAATCAAAGAAAGCAGGAGCAGGGAGAGTAATAAGGACAGCACGACGTCTGTCAAAGATTAGTCGATACTGGAGAGGTGATTCGTTCCTCTCGACAAACCGGTGGTGAACCATATCATTAAAATCTAGATAGGCAGGAGGTAATTCAATATCATCTTCGCATACATCTATACCAAGAAAATTAGCTACGCGGGTTGCATAAATTATACCAAAGAAATCTCCATTAAATCTATTAAGATGCAACCTACGTGCAATGATGGCTCCCAAATTATAAGATTTGTCTCCTATCACAGCACTCCTAAGAATACTGAGGTCAGGGACACACATGTGACATGCCTCATCTTTACCATTTATGCATCTACCTATGAAGAGTGCAAAATAATGTATAGCTGGAAAGTGAATGCTCCCTATGGTAGCTTGTGTAATATCTCTACATTCTCCCACAGTTATACTAGCAAGAAAATCTCTAAATTCAGATTTGCGAGGATCCCTTATACTACCCCATTGTGGAAGTTTGCATGCAGTGGTAAAATCCTCTAAGTCCATGGTATAAGATCTATCATAAAGATCAAACAGGACAGTTGGAGAATTACGTGAAGTTGAAAATTCAAACATCCTCACAAAGGAACTAGTGAGATTATGATACTGACTGCACTTCTCTTCCTCGAAGTTCACGAGATCAGCGTTACGCAAATATGCGTTGAATTCTTCTTTTATTCCCGCTCGATCCATAAAATTTTCAGAAGGCCACTCACAAGGACGCACTGGAGCATCTCTTGGTGGCTCTTCATCAGCATCACGCATTGCAAGCCTGGGTCCTTGATTCCTTGAAGAACCACCTTGGAACATTTTCCTAAGCATTTTTCTTCCTCTAAAAAATTCTGAATTTTTTTAGTAACTTCAAAATAAAAGTAAACCAAACTCAATAATATTGATAGCAACTACTCCTACAAGTGCCTAGGGCCTATATCATGCATCAAAACTACTTGGAACCATATAAATTTGACATGCAAGCTCAAGAACAGGGTCACCTAAGCAGCAAAACTTTGCAATGAATAAAGCACTAGAACAAAAACTAATTGGACCAATGGAGGAGTCACATACCAAGGAACAATCTCCCCAAGCAGTTTTGTGAGAGGTGCTTTGAGTAAGGAGATCGAAAATGGCAGCAAAACGAGCTTGGACTCGGGTTTGAGCTGGTTATTCGTGTTTGTAGGAGGAAGAAGGAGTGTATGGGTGAAAAGATAAGTGGAGGAGGGCCACCGTGGGCCCACGAGGCAGGGGGCGCGCCCTAGAGGGGTAGGCGCGCCCTCCACCCTCGTGGGCAGGTGGTTGACCCCCCTGGTGTGTTCTCAGTTCCATAAATCCTAAATCATATTTAATTTTCAGGGCATTTGGAGAACTTTTATTTTCGAGGTATTTTTATATTGCACGGATAATCAGATAATAGACAGAAAAATATTTATTTCTATTTTATTTAATACAAATAACAGAAAGTAAAAGTGGGGTACAAAAGGTTGTGCCTTCTAGTTTCACCCATCTCATGATCATCAAAAGGAATCCACTAACAAGGTTGATCAAGTCTTGTTAATGAACTCATTCCGAATAACATGGAACCGGAGAAATTTCGAATAACACTATGTTACCTCAACGGGGATATGCACATCCCCAATAATAAGAATATCATATTTCTTCTTGACAGTAGGAAGAGGAAATTCAAAACCTCCAAATATAATCGATGGAAATTTTCCAATAGAGTTGATACTATGAACTTGAGGTTGTTTCCTAAAAGTGTACGGTATGCTCATTACCATTAACATGAAAAGTGACATTGCCTTTAGTGCAATTAATAACAGCCCTTGCAGTATTCAAAAAGGGTCTTCCATGAATAATAGACATACTATCGTCCTCGGGAATATCAAGAATAACAAAGTCCGTTAAAATAGTAACATTTGCAACTACAACAGGCACATCCTCACAAATACCGACAGGTATAGCAGTTGATTTATCAGCCATTTGTAAAGATATTTCAGTAGGTGTCAACTTATTCAAATCAAGTCTACGATATAAAGAGAGAGCCATAACACTAACACCGACTCCAAGATCACATAAAGCAGTTTTAACATAGTTTCTTTTAATGGAGCATGGTATAGTGGGTACTCCTGGATTTCCAAGTTTCTTTGGTATTCCACCCTTAAAAGTATAATTATCAAGCATGGTGGAAATTTCAGCTTCCGGTATCTTTCTTTTATTTTTAATAATATCTTTCATGTACTTAGCATAAGGATTAGTTTTGAGCATATCAGTTAGTCGCATACGCAAAAAGATAGGTCTAATCATTTCAGCGAAGCACTCAAAATCCTCATCATCCTTTTTCTTGGATGGTTTGGGAGGAAAAGGCATGGGTTTCTGAACCCAAGGCTCTCTTTCTTTACCATGTTTCCTAGCAACAAAGTCTTTCTTATTATAACGTTGATTCTTTGATTGTGGGTTATCAAGATCAACATCAGGTTCAATTTCTATGTCATTATCATTACTAGGTTGAGCATCATCATGAACATTATCATTAACATTATCACTAGTTTCAGTTTCATTCCCAGGTTGTGTTTCAGCATCAGAAATAGAAATATCATTTGGATTCTCAGGTGTTTCAACAATAGGATCACTAGAAGCATGCAAAGTCCTATCATTTTTCTTTTTCTTCTTTTTAGAAGAACTAGGTGCATCTAAATTATTTCTCTGAGAATCTTGCTCAATTCTCTTAGGATGACCTTCAGGATACAAAGGTTCCTGAGTCATTCTACCACCTCTAGTCATAACTCTAACATCATTATCATTATTTTTATTATTAATTCATTGAGTAAATCATTTTGAGCTTTAAGTACTTGTTCTACTTGAGTGGTAACCATAGAAGCATGTTTACTAAAAGTTTAAGTTCACCTTTGAGATTAGCCATATAATCACCCAAATGTCCAAGCATATTTGAATTGTATTTTAATTGTCTACCAAAATAAGCATTAAAATCTTCTTGCTTAACCATAAATTTATCAAACTCATCTAAGCATGGGCTAGCAATTTTAGTAAATGGGATTATAGCTTTATCATATCTATAGAGAGAATTTACCTTTACTACCTGTGCCGGGTTATCAAGACCATGAGTTTCTTCAATAGGTAAAGGATTTGGATTATATGTTTCTTCAACAGGCGGTAAATTAAGACCATGTATTTCTTCAATAGGAGGTAAATTCTCAACATCTTCAGCTTTAATACCCTTTTCTTTCATAGATTTCTTTGCCTCTTGCATATCTTCAGGACTAAGAAATAGAATACCCCTCTTCTTCGGAGTTGGTTTAGGAATAGGCTCCGGAAGTGTCCAATTATTTTCATTTGTCAACATATTATTCAATAGAGTTTCAGCTTCATCCGGTGTTCTTTCCCAGAAAACAGAACCAACACAACTATCCAGGTAATATCTGGAGGCATCGGTTAGTCCATTATAAAAGATATCAAGTATTTCATTTTTCTTAAGAGGATGATCAGGCAAAGCATTAAGTAATTGGAGAAGCCTCCCCCAAGGTTGTGGGAGACTCTCTTCTTCAATTTGCACAAAATTATATATATCCCTTAAAGCAACTTGTTTCTTATGGGCGGGGAAATATTTAGCGGAGAAGTAATAAATCATATCCTGTGGACTACGCAGACAACCAGGATCAAGAGAATTAAACCATATCTTAGCATCACCCTTTAATGAGAATGGAAATATTTTAAGGATGTAAAACTAGTGAGTTCTCTCATCTTTAGTGAACAGGGTAGCTATATCATTCAATTTAGTAAGATGTGCCACAACAGTTTCAGATTCATAACCATGAAAAGGATCAGATTCAACCGAAGTAATTATATCAGGATCAACAGAGAATTCATAATCCTTATCAGTAACAAAGATAGGCGAAGTAGCAAAAGCAGGGTCAGGTTTCATTCTAGCATTTAGATATTGCTTACTCCATTTAGCTAATAATCTTTTAAGTTCAATTCTATTTCCTTACCTCCCCTCGTAGTTGAGGGATAGATCTTGGTTTTTGGATCTCTCAAGTTCTTCATAATGATAAGCAGATATATATCCCAAGTGACTCAAAGAATAGAGCTATGCTCCCTCGCAATGGCGCCAGAAAATAGTCTTGATAACCCACAAGTATAGGGGATCGCAACAGTTCTCGAGGGTAGAGTATTCAACCCAAATTTATTGATTCGACACAAGGGGAGCCAAAGCATATTCTCAAGTATTAGCAGCTGAGTTGTCAATTCAACCACACCTGGAAACTTAATATCTGCAGCAAAGTGTTTAGTAGCAAAGTAATATGATAGTGGTGATAACGGTAGCAAAAGGTAACAGTAGTAAAAGTAATGTTTTTGGTATTTTGTAGTGATGATAGCAATAGCAACGGAAAAGTAAATAAGCGAAGAACAATATATGGAAAGCTCGTAGGCAATGGATCGGTGATGGATAATTATGCCGGATGCGGTTCATCATGTAACAGTCATAACCTAGGGTGACATAGAAGTAGCTCCAGTTCATTGATATAATGTAGGCATGTATTCCCAATATAGTCATACGTGCTTATGGAAAAGAACTTGCATAACATCTTTTGTCCTACCCTCCCGTGGCAGCGGGGTCCTTATGGAAACTAAGGGATATCAAGGCCTCCTTTTAATAGAGAACCGGAACAAAGCATTAACACATAGTGAATACATGAAATCCTCAAACTACGTCATCACCGGTAAGTATCCCGATTATTGTCACTTCGGGGTTAATGGATCATAACACATAATAGGTGACTATAGACTTTCAAGATAGGATCAAGAACACTCATATATTGATGAAAACATAATAGGTTCAGATCTGAAATCATGGCACTCGGGCCCTAGTGACAAGCATTAAGCATAGCAAAGTCATAGCAACATCAATCTTAGAACATAGTGGACACTAGGGATCAAACCCTAACAAAACTAACCCGATTACATGATAGATCCCATCCAACCCATCACCGTCCAACAAGCCTACGATGGAATTACTCACGCACGGCGGTGAACATCATGGAATTGGTGATGGAGGATGGTTGATGATGGCGACGGATTCCCCTCTCCGGAGCCCCGAACGGTCTCTAGATCAGCCCTCCCAAGAGGTTTTAGGGCTTGGTGGCGGCTCTGTATCGTAAAACGCGATGATTTCTTCTCCCTGATTTTTTCTCCCCGAAACTCAATATATGGAGGTGGAGTTGGAGTCGGAGAGGCAACAGGGGGCCCACGAGGTAGGGGGCGCCCCCTAGGGGGGCAGGCGCACCCCCACCCTCGTGGCAAGGTGGTGGCCCCCCTGGCCTTCATCTTTGGCAGGTATTTTTCTTATTTTCTGAAAAGTGTCTCCATGAAGTTTCAGGTCATTCCGAGAACGTTTTCTCCTGCACATAAATAACACCATGATAATTCTTTTGAAAACAGCGTCAGTCCGGGTTAGTTACATTAAAATCATGCAAGTTAGAGTATAAAACAAGGGCAAAAGTGTTTGGAAAAGTAGATACGTTGGAGACGTATCAAGAGCCGTGTCGCCAGACCACTGGATTTATCCCCGGCCATAGACTCCAAGCCACCTACATCTGTTCCTGTCGAAACCGACGGGGCACCGATCATGGAGTTCACCTCCGCAAATATCTTTCAGCACTCACCTTTCGGAGATGTGCTAAATTCATTAAGGTCTCTCTCCCTTTCCGGAGAACCCTGGCCGAACTATGTCCGGCTAGAATGGGATGCGGACAATGAAGAAATTCGCTGCCCACCCACCACCCACTTAGTAGCCACTGTCGACGACTTAACCGACATGCTCGACTTCAACTCCGAAGACATCAACGGGATGGACGACGATGCAGGAGACGAACAGGAACCACCGCCCACAGGGCGCTGGACCGCTACTTCATCACATGACATATACATGGTGGATACCCCCAAAGAAGCCAACGACGATGAGACAGCGGAGGATGACACCTCCAAGAAGCAACCCAAGCGTCGACGTCAGCGGCGCCGCTCTAAGTCCCGCCATAGCAAGAACAGCGATAATAATAGTCCACGCGACTCTGGAAGAGACGACAACTGCACCACCCCGGTGGCAGAACACGATCAAGACGCAAACTGCAAACATAGTACGGATCCGACGTCCGAACACGATGACGCCAAAGATAAGCCTCATCAATCCCCGTCTAGGGAAGAAAATAGTCTGGACGAAGAGGCACCCATCATCCCGGAAACACACTTGGAGCAAGAGAACCTCCGCAGAAGGCTTATTGCCACAACGAGAAGCCTGAAGAAACAGAAGCAAAGGCTCAAGGTCGCACAAAATACGCTCAACAGCAAGTGGAACAAAGTAACAAAGTATGGTGGAAGTTACCATCCAAATAGCTATCCAAAGCGCAAGCTATTACCGGAATTCGACGATGAGGCCTTAGAGCCCATACAGCCGAAAAGCGATATGGCCAACCGGCCGGACCCACCACCATGTGAACGCGATAGAGCGGATAACAAAGTCACGCATAAGTCAACACACGATCTACGTGAGAACTTGCGTCAAAAATCCGGCGCGACCAGATCTATCTATGGATCTAGAAAGCGCGCTACGGTACACAACCCCCACCGAATACTACAACTGTCCAAACACCATGGCGCATCCTAATATAGGGGTGCCGCACACCCCTTATGTTTCACTGATGAGGTGCTGGATCACAAATTCCCAGAGGGATTCAAACCGGTGAACATAGAGGTGTACGACGGAACCACAGACCCGGGAGTCTGGATAGAGGACTTCATCCTCCACATCCATATGGCTTGTGGAGACAATCTCCATGCCATTAAATACTTGCCCCTCAAGCTTAAAGGGCCAGCTAGGCACTCGCTGAAAAGCCTCCCCGAAAACTCAATTGGAAGTTGGGAGGAGCTCGAGGATGCTTTCCGGGCCAATTTTCAAGGGACTTATGTCCGACCTCTGGATGCAGACGATTTAAGTCATATAATCCAACAGTCCGGAGAGTCCGCCCGAAAGCTTTGGAACAGGTTCCTCACCAAGAAGAACCAAATTGTCGACTGTCCGGACGCTGAAGCCTTAGCAGCTTTCAAGCACAGCGTCTGAGACGAATGGCTCGCCAGACACCTCGGTCAAGAAAAACCAAGAACAATGGCAGCCCTAACAAGCCTCATGACCCACTTTTGTGCGGGTGAGGGCAACTGGTTGGCCCGTAGCAGCACCAGCGACCCAAGCACATCTGAAGTTAGGTATGGCAATGGTAAACCATGACGCAACAAAAATAAGCGTCGAAATAAAGATGGTAGCCCAGATAACACGGCGGTAAACGCCGGATTCAGGGGCTCTCGACCAGGTCAGCGGAAAAAGCCTTTCAAAGGCAGTAGAGAAGGACAATCTGGCCTAAACAAAATTCTTGACAAACTTTGTCAGATTCAAGGCACCCCAGAGAATGTTGGGTCTTCAAGCAGGCCGGTAAGCTAAACGCCGAACACAAAGGGGAAGAGACACCAAGCGAAGACGAGGATGAACCTCGCCAGCAAAGCGCCAGAGGATAGAAAAAGTTCCCACCAGAGGTTAAAACAGTAAACGTGATCCAGGTGACAAAGAGGAGAAGCAATCACGCACTCTGATGCACACGCGCCATAGAGCCCGTCACCCCTAGGCCCAACCCCTGGTCGGCCTGCCCGATCACTTTCGATCGCAGGGATCACGATACACATATCCGGCGCGAAGGACTGACGGCCTTGGTGTTAGACCCAATAATAAATGGGTACCATTTCACAAGGGTCCTCATGGATGGCAGCAATGATCTAAATCTGATATATCAGGACACAGTCCGCAAAATGGGGATAGACCCGAGACAAATAAGCCACAGTAATACTACCTTCAAGGGAGTAATACCAGGCCAAGAGGCCCACTGCACAGGCTCTCTACTACTAGAGGTGGTATTCGGTTCTCCCGATAACTTCTGGAGTGAAACGTTAACTTTTCACATTGCTCCATTCCGGAGTGATTTTCAAGCACTACTCGAAAGGGCGGCTTTCCCTCATTTTAACGCAATGCCGCATTATGCTTTTCTCAAGCTCAAGATGCCCGGTCCACGAGGCGTCATTACAGTTAGCGGAAATACCAACCGTTCTTTACGAATGGAAGAGGACGCGACGGCTCTAACAGCCGCACACTAGACGGCCTCACCAACCAGAAAAATGACAGGTCGTCAAGACCACGGACACGGTTAGACGAGTCCGGCGTTCCATCATACATGGATGAGATTGGTTTTCGAACCCTCATAAAACGATACCAGGGGCTTCCCGCGTGTAATCAGGGCCAGCCCGGCTCAACTAGGCCTCTCTGGAATTTTGATAATTCACTCTTCTTTTTGGCACGGCAAATTTCACCTAAGTTCTTTCCTTTTGCAGGTGACAATCGTGCTACACCCGTCCAGGACACGGCACAACGGAGACACAGGCGCAGACGTGCAGCAGGGACCCGCCCAAAGGTTTCTTTTTAGATTAAGGCCCTGCGTAAACCTTTTTTTACTGTCTCTTGTTGCTCACATCCTTCGGATACTCCACACAACTGAGAAGGATGCCGGTGTTATTGGCATGTGGCCATGCCAAGATTTTGCACATACCTAGACACAAGGGGTTTCTTATAAAGGGCATTGTTTATCCCGGTATATGTTATAAAGACCAAACACCTTAGGGAGTGTTCGGCGTCGCGAGTTTGGCCCTATATGCATCAACTCCGAATCATGTCTTTGGTCAAATGTTGGGTTTGCCCGGCTCCCACGTTTTGGTATCTTATGTTCCGTTATATCGGCTAAGGTAGCACTGGGAGAACTACTGCGATTGTGCCCTGGTTCATCTGGATGAGCACCTCAGTAGAGAAAGCCGAAAACTTACTATCATGATATAGCGAGAGACTGGTCATCCACTCGATGACTAATCAGAATCTTCGGGATTCCTCCGCATTAACGGAGGGCCGTTTCCCGGTCATGTACGTACACGCCCCGTATTTGGACGAGCGCAGAAGTACCAGGGGCTATATAGTAGCCCCACTGTCAAACTCCTATGGCTAAGTGAAAGTGTTAAAGCAATATAGTCCGATTGCCTCATTCGCTATGCTATCACCTCCTTAACGGACCAAGACGTTGGATCAAGTGTGGATATGCATCTTTTGCGAACACCCCCGCATTATATGCGTGGGGGCAGAAGCCGACGACTGCAAACTTTCAGGTTATATACATATATACATAAATGGCCGCATAGGAGGCATCATAGTACTTTCAGGCAAAAGTATAAATTCAACCTCGATTAATTCAGAAAAACATTGTTTGTACAATGGGACTACATGTCACTTGAAAATAATATTCTTCAAGCACTGAGCCTCTATCAAACAAGCGCCTTCAAGGACTTCTTCAAAGTAGTGCTCGGCAGCCACTCGGCCTATGGCCGAACCCTGTGTCGCAACAGTGGTGGCCTCCATCTCCGCCCAGTATGTTTTGACACGGGCAAGGGCCATCCGCGCACCTTCTATGCACGCCAATCTCTTTACAGCATCGATGTGTGGCACATCATCAAGGAATTGTTGCACTAAGCTAAAGTAGCTATTCGGCCTTGGCCCTCCCGGCCACAGGTGATCCACAACAGACCTCATAGCAAGTCCGGACAACCTATGGAGCTTGGCCCAACCGGTCAATCGCTCATTCAGCAGCAACAGACGGACTAGAGCGTGAAACTGTGACCAGAACAACTTTTCCACTTCGGGACCTTTTTGATCCTTGAAGTACTCGGCTGCATCAGCAGCACTTGCAGCCAAATCCATGTACGCATCCGCAGAACTCCATAGCCGGTCCATAGGAGCATACTTCGGATCTCCGAACTTAGTCCGCAACAAGAAGGGCTTCCCAGACACGATATCTGCAGCTTGATTCAGCTCCTCCTTCGATGCTCTAATTTTGGAGCGGGCTTCCTTGGCAGCCACCCGGGCCTTCTCCAGGTCCATCGCCTTCGCCTGGTTTTCTTCTTCAAGAAGCTGGTAATGGTCAGCAACATCATTTAACTCTACAACCATCTTGGCTATTTTTTCCTTGCTCACGCAATGCGCGGCCTATTCGGCCCTTAACTCTTCGGCCGCCTTTAAAGCGGCCGCATTGCTACTCCTTGCTTGCTCCTTGGCTCGGGCAAGCTCCGCTCGAAGGGTCTCCACGGTGGCAGCTCCATCTGCAGTCACAACATATTAAAGATACTGGCATCATGCTGCTCTTATTATGTGACGATCACCAGAAAAATCACTCACCCTGTGCCTCGTCAAGCCGCTTGTTGACAAGCACGATGTCGGCATCTGCCGCATCTAGTTGCCGCTTTAGTTCGGCAAACCCATCAGTCCGGCTAGCCACCAGAACTTCAACCACCTGCACATAAAGGCGGTCTGGTTATTACCTGGGACTATGATCCTCTGTTTGCCGCCGTTTTTGACGACAACCAGAGTCTCAGGGGCTACTATCTGCATGGGCATACCTAACGTATGCAGTACTGTTAAAAGCATACATTATTTCACGTACGTCGAAGCCTTTCAGCAGACTCATAAAAGCTTCATGCAACCCGCTTACAGCGGATGAAATCCTTTCAATTACCGTACCCATTAGCGTACGATGCGCTTTCGAGACGGCAGCTTGCCTCAGAAGATCCTTCAGCGCGTCCGACCGCACACTGTACGGACCCTTGCTGTCGCTCTCCTTGGGAGCCGGATACTGGGGATTCCGGGCAGCCAAAGGGTTATCCTCTGGCCCTAGTGGATCCGGAGATATCCTCGGGCGGGCAGCCTATGCAAAATTTCGGCGGTTAGGTATCTGGCCTCCCTCAACTTCTTGATGTCCTCCTCCATGACGGAGGAAGTCATCCATCGGCCTTGAAGGCTGGATCCGGACATGATTGAAGGTCCGAAGCACATGACCCGAGCTTTGGGTGTTAGAGCTCGAGGCGGGGGAAGGATTCGATTGAGCGCGGGAGGGAAAAAAGAAAAAGCCTTGTCCCCTTTATAAAGAGGGTGAATATCAGGCGTCCTCCTCATGGCCGTTTGAGACTTACCTAAGATCTAGGAGTCATACCAACAGGCGCGGTTGTGTTACCCACGTTTGTATTGATGAGAATCCCGTGATAAGGGGAACACGATCTCTGCTTTGACAAGATGTGTCCAGGAAACCGCCTCGCGCTATGTGCGGGGCTGGTTAAAGAAAAACGGTTCAAATAATTACCGGGCCGTGGCGTGATGTCATGCTGCCAAAACGTGTCAGCAAATTAGTTTTGTGGAAATATTATTCTCTCTATGGTGGTATGTGGAACTTATTTTGCAGGGTCGGACACTATCCTTGTATTCAAACTCTTCCATGGTGTATTTGGAGGAGGAACCCGCCTTGCAATGCTGAAGACAACACTGCGCGCCGGACTCATCGTCATTGAAGCCTGGTTTAGGGGCTACTGAGGGAGTCCTGGATTAGGGGGTCGCCGGACAGCCGGACTGAAGGAAATATGCCCTAGAGGCAATAATAAAGTTATTGTTTATTTCCTTATATCATGATAAATGTTTATTATTCATGCTAGAATTGTATTAACCGGAAACATAATACATGTGCGAATACATAGACAAACAGAGTGTCACTAGTATGCCTCTACTAGACTAGCTCGTTAATCGAAGATGGTTATGTTTCGTAACGATGAACAAAAGAGTTGTTATTTGATTAACGGGATCACATCATTAGAAGAATGATGTGATTGACTTGACCCATTCCGTTAGCTTAGCACTCGATCGTTTAGTATGTTGCTATTGCTTTCTTCATGACTATACATGTTCCTATGACTATGAGATTATGCAACTCCCGTTTATCGGAGGAACACTTTGTGTGCTACCAAACGTCACAACGTAACTTGGTGATTATAAAAGAGCTCTACAGGTGTCTCCAAAGGTGAATGTTGGGTTGGCGTATTTCGAGATTAGGATTTGTCACTCCGATTGTCGGAGAGGTATCTCTGGGCCCTCTCGGTAATGCACATCACATAAGCCTTGCAAGCATTACAACTAATAAGTTAGTTGCAAGATGATGTATTATGAAACGAGTAAAGAGACTTGCCGATAATTAGATTGAACTAGGTATTAAGATACCGACGATCGAATCTCGGGCAAGTAACATACCAATGACAAAGGGAACAACGTACGTTGTTATGCGGTCTGACCAATAAAGATCTTCGTAGAATATGTGGGAGCCAATATGAGCATCCAGGTTCCGCTATTGGTTATTGACCGGAGACGTGTCTCGGTCATGTCTACATTGTTCTTGAACCCGTAGGGTCCGCACGCTTAAGGTTTCGATGACAGTTATATTATGAGTTTATGAGTTTTGATGTACCGAAGGAGTTCGGAGTCCCGGATGAGATCGGGGACATGACGAGGAGTCTCGAAATGGTCGAGACGTAAAAATCGATATATTGGATGACTATATTCGGACATCGGAAAGGTTCCGAGTGATTCGGGTATTTTCGGAGGTACCGGGGAGTTACGGGAATACGAGGAAGAAGCAATGGGCCTTAATGGGCCTTAGTGGAAAGGACCAGGAGGTGGCGTGCGCCCCTCCCAAGCCCAGTCCGAATTGGACAAGGGGTTTGGGGCGCGGCCCTCTCTCCCTTCCTTCCCCTCTTCCCCCCTTTCCCCCCTTCCCCTAGTTGGACTAGGAAAGGAGGAAACCTACTCCAACTAGGAGTAGGAATCCTACTCCCTGGCGCGCCCCTCCTAGGGCCGGCCTCCTCCCCTTGATCCTTTATATACGGGGGCAGGGGGCACCCGTAGACACACAAGTTGATCCACGTGATCATATTCTTAGCCGTGTGCGGTGCCCCCTTCCACCATAATCCTCGATAATATTGTAGCGGTGCTTAGGCGAAGCCCTGCGACGGTAGAGCATTAAGACCGTCACCACGCCGTCGTGCTGACGGAACTCTTCCCCGACACTTTGCTGGATTGGAGTCCGGGGATCGTCATTGAGCTGAACGTGTGCTAAAACTCGGAGGTGCCGTAGTTTCGGTGCTTGATCGGTCGGGCCGTGAAGACGTACGACTACATCAACCGCGTTGTGCTAACGCTTCCGCTGTCGGTCTACAAGGGTACGTAGATCACACTCTTCCCTCTCGTTGCTATGCATCACCATGATCTTGCGTGTGCGTAGGATTTTTTTTTTGAAATTACTACGTTCCCCAACAGTGGCATCCGAGCCTAGGTTTTATGTGTTGATGTTATATGCACGAGTAGAACACAAGTGAGTTGTGGGCGATATAAGTCATACTGCTTACCAGCATGTCATACTTTGGTTCGGCGATATTGTTGGACGAAGCGGCCCGGACCGACATTACGCGTACGCTTACGCGAGACCGGTTCTCTGGACGTGCTTTGCACAAAGGTGGCTAGCGGGTGACAGTTTCTCCAACTTTAGTTGAACCGAGTGTGGCTACGCCCGGTCCTTGCGAAGGTTAAAACAACACCAACTTGACAAACTATCATTGTGGTTTTGATGCGTAGGTAAGATTGGTTCTTGCTTAAGCCCGTAGCAGCCACGTAAAACTTGCAACAACAAAGTAGATGACGTCTAACTTGTTTTTGCAGGGCATGTTGTGATGTGATATGGTCAAGACATGATGCTAAATTTTACTGTATGAGATGATCATGTTTTGTAACCAAGTTATCGGCAACTGGCAGGAGGCATATGGTTGTCGCTTTATTGTATGCAATGCAATTGCGCTATAATGCTTTACTTTATCACTAAGCGGTAGCGATAGTCCTGGAAGCATAATATTGGCGAGACGACAACGATGCTACGATGGTGATCAAGGTGTCGCGCCGGTGACGATGGTGATCACGATGGTGCTTCAAAGATGGAGATCACAAGCACAAGATGATGATGGCCATATCATATCACTTATATTGATTGCATGTGATGTTTATCTTTTATGCATCTTATCTTGCTTTGATTGTCGGTAGCATTTTAAGATGATCTCTCACTAATTATCAAGAAGTGTTCTCCCTGAGTATGCACCATTGCGAAAGTTCTTCGTGCTGAGACACCACGTGATGATCAGGTGTGATAGGCTCTACGTTCAAATACAACGGGTGCAAAACAGTTGCACACGCGGAATACTTAGGTTATACCTGACGAGCCAAGCATATACAGATATGGCCTCGGAACACGGAGACCGAAAGGTCGAGCGTGAATCATATAGTAGATATGATCAACATAGTGATGTTCACCATTGAAACTACTCCATCTCACGTGATGATCGGACATGGTTTAGTTGATTTGGATCACGTGATCACTTAGAAGATTAGAGGGATGTCTTTCTAAGTGGGAGTTCTTAAGTAATATGATTAATTGAACTTTAAATTTATCATGAACTTAGTCCTGGTAGTATTTTGAAAATTATGTTGTAGATCAATAGCTCGCGTTGTTGCTTCCCCTGTGTTTATTTTGATATGTTCCTAGAGAAAATTGTGTTGAAAGATGTTAGTAGCAATGATGAGGATTGGATCCGTGATCTGAGGTTTATCCTCATTGCTACACAGAAGAATTATGTCCTTGATGCACCGCTAGGTGACAGACCTATTGCAGGAGCAGATGCAGACGTTATGAACGTTTGGCTAGCTCAATATGATGACTACTTGATAGTTTAGTGCACCATGCTTAATGGCTTAGAATCGGGACTTCAAAGACGTTTTGAACGTCATGGACCATATGAGATGTTCCAGGAGTTGAAGTTAATATTTCAAGCAAATACCCGAGTTGAGAGATATGAAGTCTCCAACAAGTTCTATAGCTAAAAGATGGAGGAGAATCGCTCAACTAGTGAGCATGTGCTCAGATTGTCTGGGTACTACAATCGCTTGAATCAAGTGGGAGTTAATCTTCCAGATAAGATAGTGATTGACAGAATTCTCTAGTCACCATCACCAAGTTAGTAGAACTTCGTGATGAACTATAATATGCAAGGGATAACGGAAACGATTCCCAAGCTCTTCGTAATGCTGAAATTGACGAAGGTAGAAATCGAGAAAAACATCAAGTGTTGATGGTAGACAAGACCACTAGTTTCAAGAAAAGGGCAGAGGGAAGAAGGGGAACTTCAAGAAGAACAGCAAGCAAGTTGCTGCTCAAGTGAAGAAGCCCAAGTCTGGTCCTAAGCCTGAGACTAAGTGCTTCTACTGCAAAGGAACTGGTCACTGGAAGCGGAACTACCCCAAGTTATTAGCGGATAAGAAGGATGGCAAAGTGAACATAAGTATATTTGATATACATGTTATTGATGTGTACTTTACTAGTGTTTATAGCAACCCCTCAGTATTTGATACTAGTTCAGTTGCTAAGATTAGTAACTCGAAACGGGAGTTGGAGAATAAACAGAGACTAGTTAAGGGTGAAGTGATGATGTGTGTTGGGAGTGGTTCCAAGATTGATATGATCATCATCGCACACTCCCTATAATTTCGGGATTAGTGTTGAACCTAAATAAGTGTTATTTGGTGTTTGCGTTGAACATGAATATGATTTGATCATGTTTATATGGTTATTCATTTAAGTAAGAGAATAAATTGTTGTTCTGTTTACATGAATAAAACCTTATATGGTTACACACCCAATGAAAATAGTTCATTGGATCTCGATCGTAGTGATACACATAATCATAATATTGAAACCAAAAGATGCAAAATTAATAATGATAGTGCAACTTATTTGTGGCACTGCCGTTTAGGTCATATTGGTGTAAAGCGCATGAAGAAACTCCATGCTGATGGGCTTTTGGAATCACTTGATTATGAATCAATTGATGCTTGCGAACCATGCCTCATGGGCAAGATGACTAAGACTCTGTTCTTCGGAACAATGGAGCGAGCAACAGATTTGTTGGAAATCATACATACTGATGTATGTGGTCCGATGAATATTGAGGCTTGCGACAGGTATCATTATTTTCTGATCTTCACAGATGATTTGAGAAGATATGAGTATATCTACTTGATGAAACATAAGTCTGAAACATTTGAAAAGTTCAAATAATTCCAGGGTGAAGTGGAAAAATCATCGTGACAAGAAAAAAGAAGTTTCTACGATCTGACCGCGGAGACAAATATTTGAGTTACGAGTTTGGTCTTCAATTAAAACATTGTGGAATAGTTTCACAAACTCATGCCACCTGGAACACCACAACATAATGGTGTGTTCGATCGTCATAACCGTACTTTATTGGATATAGTGCAATCTATGATGTCTCTTACCAATCTACCACTATCGTTTTGGGGTTATGCATTAGAGACAACTGCATTCACGTTAAAAAGGGCACCATCTAAATCTGTTGAGACGACACAATCTGAATTATGGTTTGGCAAGAAACCAAAGTTGTCGTTTCTTAAAATTTTGGGTTGTGATGCTTATGTGAAAAAGTTTCATCCTGATAAGCTCAAACCCAAGTCGGAGAAATATGTCTTCATAGGATACCCAAAGAAGACTGTTGGGTACACCTTCTATCACAGATCCGAAGGCAAGACATTCGTTGCTAAGAATGGATCCTTTCTAGAGAAGGAGTTTCTCTTGAAAGAAGTGAGTGGGAGGAAAGTAGAAAACTTGATAAGGTAATTGTACCTTCTCCCTTATTGGAAAGTAGTTCATCACAGAAATCTGTTCTTGTGACTACTACACCAATTAGTGAGGAAGCTAATGATAATGATCATGTAACTTCAGATCAAGTTACTACCGAATCTCGTAGGTAAACCAGAGTGAGATCCGCACCAGAGTGGTACGGTAATCCTGTTCTGGAAGTCATGTTACTAGACCATGACGAACTTGCGAACTATGAGGAAGCGATGATGAGCCCAGATTCTGCGAAATGGTTTGAGGCCATGAAATCTGAGATATGATCCATGTATGAGAACAAAGTATGGACTTTGATGGATTTGCCCGATGATCGGCAAGCCATAGAAAATAAATGGATCTTCAAGAGGAAGACGGACGCTGATAGTAGTGTTACTATCTACAAAGCTAGACTTGTCAAAAAGGTTTTTTGACAAAGTTCAAGGTGTTGACTACGATGAAATTTTCTCACTTGTAGCGATGCTTAAGTCTGTCCAAATCATGTTAGCAATTGCCATATTTTTATGAAATCTGGCAAATGGATAAACAAAACTGCATTCCTTAATGGATTTATTAAAGAAGAGTTGTATATGATACAACCAGAAGGTTTTATCAATCCTAAAGGTGCTAACAAAATGTGCAAGCTTCAGCGATCCATCTATGGACTGGTGCAAGCATCTCGGAGTTGGAATATGCACTTTGATGAGATGATCAAAGCATATAGTTTTATACAGACTTGCGGTGAAGCCTGTATTTACAAGAAAGTGAGTGGGAGCACTACAACATTTCTAATAAGTATATGTGAATGACATATTGTTGATCGGAAATAATGTAGAATTATTCTGCAAAGCATAAAGGAGTGTTTTGAAAGAAGTTTTTCAAAGAAAGACCTCGGTGAAGCTGCTTACATATTAAGCATCAAGATCTATAGAGATAGATCAAGATGCTTGATAAGTTTTTTTTTCAATGAGTACATACCTTGACAATATTTTGAAGTAGTTCAAAAATTGGAACAGTCAAAGAAAGAGTTCTTGGTTGTGTTACAAGGTGTGAAATTGAGTAAGACTCAAAGCCCGACCACGGCAGAAGATAGAAAGAGAATGAAAGTCATTCCCTATGCCTCAGCCATAGGTTCTATAAAGTATGCCATGCTGTGTACCAGATCTATTGTATACCCTACACTGTGTTAAGGAGTACAATAGTGATCTAAGAGTAGATCACTGGACAGCGGTCAAAATTATCCTTAGTGGAATAAGGAAATATTTCTCAATTATGGAGGTGACAAAAAGGTTCGTCGTAAAAAGTTACGTCGATGCAAGTTTTGACACAGATCTGGATGACTCTAAGTCTCGATCTAGATGCATATTGAAAGTGGGAGCAATTAGCTAGAGTAGCTCCGTGCAGAGCATTGTAGACATAGAATTCACAAAATACTTATGGATCTGTATGTGACAGACCCGTTGACTAAAATTATCTCACAAGCAAAACATGATCACACCTTAGTACTCTTTGGGTGTTAATCACATAAACAATGTGAACTAGATTACTGACTCTAGTAAACCCTTTGGGTATAGGTCACATGACAATGTGAACTATGGGTGTTAATCACATGGTGATGTGAACTATTAGTGTTGAATCACATGGCGATGTGAACTAGATTATTGACTCTAGTGCAAGTGGGAGACTGAAGGAAATATGCCCTAGAGGCAATAATAAAGTTATTATTTATTTCCTTATATCATGATAAATGTTTATTATTCATACTAGAATTGTATTTACCGGAAACATAATACATGTGTGAATACATAGACAAACAGAGTGTCACTAGTATGCCTCTACTAGACTAGCTCGTTAATCGAAGATGGTTATGTTTCGTAACCATGAACAAAAGAGTTGTTATTTGATTAATGGGATCACATCATTAGAAGAATGATGTGATTGACTTGACCCATTCCGTTAGCTTAGCACTCGATCGTTTAGTATGTTGCTATTGCTTTCTTCATGACTTATACATGTTCCTATGACTATGAGATTATGCAACTCCCGTTTATCGGAGGAACACTTTGTGTGCTACCAAACGTCACAACATAACTGGGTGATTATAAAGGAGCTCTACAGGTGTCTCCAAAGGTGAATGTTGGGTTGGCGTATTTCGAGATTAGGATTTGTCACTCCGATTGTCGGAGAGGTATCTCTGGGCCCTCTCGGTAATGCACAACACATAAGCCTTGCAAGCATTACAACTAATAAGTTAGTTGCAAGATGATGTATTGTGAAACGAGTAAAGAGACTTGCCGATAACGAGATTGAACTAGGTATTAAGATACCGATGATCGAATCTCGGGCAAGTAACATACCGATGACAAAGGGAACAACTATGTTGTTATGCGGTCTGACCGATAAAGATCTTCGTAGAATATGTGGGAGCCAATATGAGCATCCAGGTTCCGCTATTGGTTATTGACCGGAGACGTGTCTCGGTCATGTCTACATTGTTCTCGAACCCATAGGGTCCGCACGCTTAAGGTTTCGATGACAGTTATATTATGAGTTTATGAGTTTTGATGTACCGAAGGAGTTCGGAGTCCCGGATGAGATCGGGGACATGACGAGGAGTCTCGAAATGGTCGAGACGTAAAAATCGATATATTGGACGACTATATTCGGACATCGGAAAGGTTCCGAGTGATTCGAGTATTTTCAGAGGTACCGGGGAGTTACGGGAATACGAGGAAGAAGCAATGGGCCTTAATGGGCCTTAGTGGAAAGGACTAGGAGGTGGCGCGCGCCCCTCCCAAGCCCAGTACAAATTGGACAAGGGGTTTGGGGCGCGGCCCTCTCTCCCTTCCTTCCCCTCTTCCTCCCTTTCCCTCCTTCTCCTAGTTGGACTAGGAAAGGAGGAAACCTACTCCAACTAGGAGTAGGAATCCTACTCCCTGGCGCGTCCCTCCTAGGGCCGGCCTCCTCCCCTTGATCCTTTATATACGGGGGCAGGGGGCACCCCTAGACACACAAGTTGATCCACGTGATCATACTCTTAGCCGTGTGCGGTGCCCCCTTCCACCATAATCCTCGATAATATTGTAGCGGTGCTTAGGCGAAGCCCTGCGACGGTAGAACATCAAGATCGTCACCACGCCGTCGTGCTGACGGAACTCTTCCCCGAAACTTTGCTGGATTGGAGTCCGAGGATCGTCATTGAGCTGAACGTGTGCTAAAACTCGGAGGTGCCGTAGTTTCGGTGCTTGATCGGTCGGGCTGTGAAGACGTACGACTACATCAACCGCGTTGTGCTAACGCTTCCGCTGTCGGTCTACAAGGGTACGTAGATCACACTCTCCCCTCTCGTTGCTATGCATCACCATGATCTTGCGTGTGCGTAGGAATTTTTTTGAAATTACTACGTTCCCCAACACGGACTATATCCTTTGGCCGGACTGTTGCACTATTAAGATACAAGATTGAAGACTTCGTCCCATGTCCGGATGGGACTCTACTTGGCGTGGAAGGCAAGCTAGGCAATACGGATATGTATATCTCCTCCTTTGTAACCGACCTTGTGTAACCCTAGCCCCCTCTGGTGTCTATATAAACCGGAGGGTTTTAGTCCGTAGGACAACATACAATCATACCATAGGCTAGCTTCTAGGGTTTAGCCTCTCTGATCTCGTGGTAGATCAACTCTTCTAATACTCATATCATCAAGAATAATCAAGCAGGACGTAGGGTTTTACCTCCATCAAGAGGGCCCGAACCTGGGTAAACATCATGTCCCCTGCCTCCTGTTACCATCCGCCTTAGACGCACAGTTCCAGACCCCCTACCCGAGATCCGCCGGTTTTGACACCAACAGTGGGGGCGCCCCCCCAAGCCCAATCCGAATTGGGAGGGGGCCCGGCCCCCCTTTCCTTCTCTCCCTCTCCCTCTTCCTTCTTCTCCTACTCCAACTAGGGAAGGGGGAAACCTACTCCTACTGGGAGTAGGACTCACCCCCTTGGGCGCACCATGAGAGGGCCGGCCCTCCCCTCCTCCACTCCTTTATATACGGGGGAGGGGGGCACCCCATAGACGCACAAGTTGATTGTTTAGCCGTGTGCGGTGCCCCCCTCCATAGAATTCCACCTTGGTCATATCGTTGTAGTGCTTAGGCGAAGCCCTGCGTCAGTAACTTCATCGTCACCGTCATCATGCCGTCGTGCTGACAAAACTCCCCCTCGGCCTCAACTGGATCAAGAGTACGAGGGACGTCACTGAGCTGAACATGTGCAGATCGTGGAGGTTTTGTGCGTTCGGTACTTGATTGGTTGGATCGTGAAGACGTTCGACTACATCAACCGCGTTTCATAACGCTTCCGCTTTCGGTCTACGAGGGTACATAGACATACTCTTCCCCTCTCGTTGATATGCATCTCCTAGATAGATCTTGCGTGATCGTAGGGAATTTTTTGAAATACTGCGTTCTCCAACAAGGCATTCCTCCAGAGTCCGGGAGTTGCAAGATCTCATGGTCGAAGAAACATGTATTAGACATTAAGGAAGTAGGAGCAATAAAGTGAACGATCATATGCTATGCTAACAGTGGGGTCTTGTCCATCACATCATTCTCCTAATGATGTGATCATGTTATGAAATGATAGCTCATGTCTATGGTTAGGAAACCTTAACCATCTTTGATCAATGAGCTAGTCTAGTAGAGGCTCACTAGGGACACGATGTTTGTTTATGTATCCACACATGTATTTAAGTTCCCGGTCAATATAGTTCTACCATGAATAATAAACCTTTCTCATGATTAAGGAAATATAATAAAAACCATTTTATTACTGCCTCTAGGGCATCTAGCTCATGGGATCCGTCATCTGATCGCAACAATCGGGTATGGGAAAGGGGGGGGGGGACTGCAGAATGCCAGATGAGAAGGGGAAAACCTGGCCTATCGAAGACTAGCATCTTCAAGCATCTTGCAACATCATAAGAGATAAGAGTATATCATATTATAATAGTAGTAAGTATGTTGTAACAATGCCCAGAGATCACTTTCTCGACTCCCTGAAAGAAAGCAATCCCAGAGCCATCATATCCATTTATCACGCCTCACCATCCAGTTCTAGTTGTATTGATCGGGACACAACTCTGAGCATCTATTATCGCGAACATGACTATTCGAATAGATATACTTCCCTGTAGGGGTGCACCAACTTACCCAACATGCTTGATCAACTCCGGCCGGACACACCATCAGGTCATGACCGGCCTCGGCCGATCAACACACCCTAGTCCTACCTAGGCTCAAGAGAGAGGACATCACGTCGGTCTACATCCTAAATGCGAAGGGGTCATGGGTCAATCGTCCTTCGCAATCCTACGTGTTGCGAGGACGGCCAGGATCAGTCCTGGCTACCTCCTTCTCTAGAAAGAAGCCATTCTTAGCAACAAAGATCTTACCTTCAGATCTGTGGTAGACGGTATACCCAATAGTTTCTTTAGGGTACCCTATGAAGACACACTTCTCTGCTTTGGGTTCGAGCTTATCAGGCTAAAGACTTTTGACATAAGTGTCACATCCCCAAACTTGAAGAAATGACAGCTTAGGTTTCTTGCCAAACCATAGTTCATACGGTGTCACCTCAACAGATTTAGATGGTGCCCTATTTAAGGTGAATGCAGCTGTCTCTAATGCATAACCCCAAAAGGGCACATCAGTAAGAGACATCATAGAACACACCATATCTAATAAGGTACAGTTATGACGTTCGGCCACACCATTATGCTATGGTGTTCCAGGTGGCGTGAGTTGTAAAACAATTCCACATTGTTTTAAATGAAGGCCAAACTCGTAACTCAAATATTCATCTCCGTGATCAGATCGTAGAAACTTTATTTTCTTGTTACGATGATTCTCCACTTCACTCTCAAATTCTCTGAACTTTTCAAATGCTTCAGACTTATATTTCATCAAGTAGATATACCCATACCTACTCAAATCATCTGTGAAGGTTAGAAAATAACAATACCCGCCACGTGCCTCAACACTCATTGGACTGCATACATCAGTATGTATTATTTCCAATAAGTCATTAGTTCGCTCCATTGTTCCGGAGAATGGAGTTTTAGTCATCTTACCCATGAGGCATGGTTCACAAGTATCAACTGATTCATAATCAAGTGATTCCAAAAGTCCATCCCATGGAGTTTCTTCATGTGCTTTACACCAATATGACCTAAACGGCAGTGCCACAAGTATGTTGCACTATCATTATCAACTTTGCATCTTTTGGCATCAATATGATGAATATGTGTATTACTACGATAGATATTCAATAAGAATAGACCATTCATCAAAGGTGCATGACCATAAAACATATTACTCATATAAATAGAACAACCATTATTCTCTGACTTAAATGAATAATTGTCTCGCAATAAACAAAATCTAGATATAATGTTCATGCTCAATGCTGGCAAATTATTGAGATCTAAAACTAATCCCGAAGGTATATGTAGATGTAGCATGCCGATGGCGATCACATCAACCTAGGAACCATTCCCGACGCGCATCAACACCTCGTCGTTAGCCAATCTTTGTTTATTCCGTAGCTCCTGTTTCGAGTTACAGATATGAGTAACTGAACTAGTATCAAATACCCACGCGCTACTACGAGCATTAGTAAGGAACACATTAATAACATTTATATCAAATATACCATTGTTCACTTTGCCATCCTTCTTATCTCCCAAGTATTTGGGGCAGTTTCGCTTGCAATGACTATTTCCTTTGTAGTAGAAGCACTCAGTTTCAGGCTTGGGTCCAGCTCTGGGCTTCTTCACGGGAGCGGAAACTTGCTTGACATTCTTCTTAAAGTTCCCTTTCTTTCCCTTGCCCTTTTTTCTTGGAACTAGTGGCCTCGTTAACCATCAACACTTGACGCTCCTTCTTGATTTCTATCTCCGCTGATTTCAGCATCATGAAGAGCTCAGGAATCATTTTCGTCATCCCTTGCACATTATAGTTCATCATGAAGCCTTTGTAGCTTGGTGGAAGTGACTGAAGAACTCTGTCAATAACACTCTCAACTGGAAGATAATTCCTAGCTGAGTCAAGTGGTTATGATACCCAGACATTTTGAGTATGTGTTCACTGACAAAACTGTTCTCCTCCATCTTACAGCTATAGAACTTGTTGGAGATTTCATATCTCTCAACCCGGGCATTAGCTTGAAGTATCAACTTCATCTCCTGGAACATCTCATATGCTCCGTGGCATTAAAAACGCTTTTGAAGTCCCAGTTCTAAGCCGTAAAAGCTAGCATGGCACATTGAACTATCGAGTAGTCATCAGATCGAGCTTGCCAAACATTTATAACAGCTGCTTCAGCTCCTGCAGTAGGTCTGTCACCTAGTGGTGCATCAAGGACATAATTCTTCTGTGCAACAATGATGATAATCCTCAAGTTACGAACCCAGTGCATTTAGTTGCTACCATCACCTTCCAACTTAGCTTTCTCTAGGAACACATTAGAATTCAAGGGAACGGTAGCACGGGCCATTGATCTACAACATAGATTTGCAAATACTATCAGCACTAAGTTCATGATAAATTAAGTTCAATTAATCAAATTACCAATGAACTCCCACTTAAATTAACATCCCTCAAGTTATCTAAGTGATACATGATCCAAATCAACTAACCCATCTCCGATCATCACGTGAGATGGGGTAATCATTGATAACCCACAAGTATAGGGGATCATTTGTAGCCTCTTTCGATAAGTAAGAGTGTCGAACCCAATGAGGAGCTAAAGGTAGAACAAATATTTCCTCAAGTTCTATCGACCACCGATACAACTCTACACATGCTTAACGTTCGCTTTACCTAGAACAAGTATGAAACTAGAAGTACTTTGTAGGTGTAAAGGGATAGGTTTGCAAGATAATAAAGAGCATGTAAATAAAAACTAGGGCCTGTTTAGATAAAGAAACAACTAAGTTAGTTTTAGTAGAGAGCTTTTTGTCACAAGAAAGTTATTTGTCCCTAGGCAATCGATAACTAGACTGGTAACCATTATTGCAATTTTATATGAGGGAGAGGCATAATCTAACATACTTTCTCTCCTTGGATCATATGCACTTATGATTGGAACTCTAGCACATATCCGTAACTACTAAAGATCATTAAGGTAAAACCCAACCATAGCATTATAAGGTATCAAGTCCTCTTTATTCCCATACGCAAACAACCTACTTACCCGGGTCTGTGCTTCTGTCATTCGCGCCACCCACCATAAGCAAATCATGATCATATTCCAAATCCTGCAGTGGTAATCCCTCACGCCTGTGCGACACAGAGAAACATACAACTCAAACCAATCATGATCATCAATTAACCCATAGGACAAAACAAATCTAGTCAAACATCATAGGATAGCCATACATCATTGGGAAATAATATATAGAGTTAAGCACCATGTTTAAGTAGAGATTACAACAAGGAGAAGAGGTGTTACACCGCTGCATAGAGGGGGAGAGAATTGGTGATGACGGCGGTGACGTTGTTGGTGTAGATCGTCGGCACGATGATGGCCCCGACGGCGTTCCGGCGCCACCGGGAGAGAGGGGGAGAGAGCCCCCCTCCTTTTTTCTTCCTTGTCCTTCCCCCTAGATGGGAGAAGGGTTTCCCCTCTGTTCCATGGCGCCCATGGTGGCGGAGGGGTGGGAGCCCCTCCAAGATTGGATCTCTCTCTCTCTCTCTCTCTCTCTCTCTCTCTCTCTCTCTCTCTCTCTCTCTCTCTCTCTCTCTCTATTTCCTTCTGTTTCTGCGCTCCCTGTTTCCGGCCTTTCACCGTTTCTTAAATTTCCGGAGACCCTTAACTCCGATTGGGTTGAAAGTTTGACACGATTTTATTTGGATATTAGCTTTCTTGCGCCAGAAGAAGGGCACCAACCGCCTTACGGGTGACCACAAGGACCCAGGGCGCGCCCTACCTCGTGGGGCGCGCCCCTCACCCTTGTGGTCCCCTCGGGCATCGTCTCACGTTGATTCTTTTTCCCAAAAATCACATATATTCCAAAAAAATCTCCGTAAGTTTTTATCCTATTTGGACTGCGTTTGATATGGATTTTCTACGAAACAAAAAACATGCAACAAAGAGGAATTGGCGCTGCACTGGATCAATATGTTAGTCCAAGAAAATCATATAAATTGTTGCCAAAAGTATGTAAAAGTTGTAGAATATTGACATGGAACAATCAAAAATTATAGATACGACTAAGACGTATCAACATCCCCAAGCTTAATTCCTGCTCGTCCTCGAGTAGGTAAATGATAAAAAAAATATAATTTTTGATGCGGAATGCTACCTAGCATAATCTTGATCATATAATCTAATCATGGCATGAATATTAAGACAGGAGTGATTCAAAGCAATAGTCTATCATTTGACATTAAGATAATAACACTTCAAGCATACTAATAAAGCAATCATGTCTTCTCAAAATAACATGGTCAAAGAAAGTTATCCTTACAAAATCATATAGTCTGGCTATGCTCCATCTTCATCACACAATGTATTTCATCATGCACAACCCTGATGACAAGCCAAGCAATTGTTTCATACTTTTATTGTTCTCGAGACTTTTCAACTTTCACGCAGTACATGAGCGTGAGCCATGGATATAGCACTATATGTGGAATAGAATATGACGGTGGAGGTTGTGTGGAGAAGGCAAAAAGGAAGAAAGTCTCACATCGACGCGACTAATCAACGGGCTATGGAGATGCCCATCAATTGATGTCAATGCAAGGAGTAGGGATTTCCATGCAACAGATGCACTAAGAGCTATAAGTGTATGAAAGTTCAAACTGAAAACTAAGTGGGTGTGCATCCAACTTGCTTGCTCATGAAGACCTCGGGAATTTGAGGAATCCCATCATCGGAATGTACAAGCCAAGTTCTATAATAAAAATTCCCACTAGTATATGAAAGTGATAACTCAAGAGACTCTCTATATGAAGAACATGGTGCCACTCTAAAGCACAAGTGTGGTAAAAGGATAGTAGCATTTGTCCCTTCTCTCTTTTCTCTCATTTTTGGTGGCTTCTTTGGCCTCTTTTTTTGTGCGCTTCTTTGACCTCTTTTATTTTTTTCTAAAGTCCGGAGACTCATCCCAACTTGTGAGGGAATCATAGCTTCCATCATCCTTTCCTCACATGGGACAATTCTATAATAATGATAATCATCACACTTTTATTTACTTACAACTCAATATTACTACTCGATATCTAGAACAACATGACTCTATATGAATGCCTCTAGCAGTGTACCAGGATGTGCAACGATCTAGCGTAGCAAAGATATCAAAAAACGGACAAGCCATGGAAGTATCATGCTACTATCTCATGCAAAGCAATATGACAATGAATGCTCAAGTCATGTATATGATGATGATGGAAGTTGCATGGCAAGATATCTCAGAATGGCTATGGAAATGCCATGATAGTTTTGCTATCATCAAGCACATGCATATTATATCTCTCAAAATCATCATGTGTAGTAGTAAAACGCAACCCATCAATATAATCCTTAATAAGCACAAACTTGTCTGATATAGTATAGTTGGGAGAATTCAAAAATATAATAGGACTATCATGTGTGGGTGCAATAGCAACAATTTCATTCTTGACATAAGGAACTATAGCAAGTTCATCTCCATAAGCATAATTCATATTGGCATCATGGCCACAAGCATATCAAGCATCAATTTCATCAAAAAGGGATATTTCAAATGAATCAATGGGATCATAGCAATTATCATAGCATTCATCCTTCAGTAAGCACGAAGAGAAATTAAACAATGTATCAGTTGAAGAGTTAATATCATTAGAAGGTGGGAACGGGTAGCTAATCCGCTCTTCCTCCTTTTGTTCTTCGCTCTCCTCATCATCTTTTTCATCTAATGACCTCATAGTGTCATCAATTTCTTCTTCCAAAGTTTCCTGCAAAATATTAGTCTCTTCTTGGACAACGGATACGTTCCCAATAAACGCATCAATATCGGCATTATATTCATAATTCTCATAGCAATATTTAAGTATAGCAAAAGTTCTAGGCCTATAAACATCATCATCAAAAGCTTCATACTTTTCAAACAAAGATTCAATTTTATAAGCACCCTTAAAAGCAATGAATTCTTCTATTCGTTCCACATCATAGTAATCATATATACCATTAGCATAAGAAGCCAAGGTTTCATTATCATTAAAACTACAAGAAAAGGTGAAAGTGCATTATATCGACTAGAGGGGGGGGGGTGAATAGGCGATTTTTATGAAAGTCTTCAAAACGTGGAAGTTATGAAGACAAACGATAGAAATAAACCTATTACCATGCAGCGGAAGGTAGACTACACTAAGCAAACCATAGTCAAGTATTCAATGGAGTGAAAGCATAATGACTAATAGCAGCAATGTAGTAAGGATCAGGTAGGAAGATATTATGAAGCCAAACAGAACACGCAGTCACTCAGTGAAGGCAAAAGATAGTGCAATCATACAATGACTTCACAAGGACCAACAGTAAGTAAAGGCAAGGGAAGGATGAAACCAGTGACTCGTTGAAGACAATGATTTGTTGGACCAATTCCAGTTGCTGTGACAACTGTATGTCTGGTTAGGGCGGCTAGGTATTTAAACCTGAGGACACAGTCCCGGACACCCAGTCCTGAACACGCAGCTCAGGACACCCAGTCCTCACCGTATTCCCCTTGAGCTAAGGTCACACAGACCTCGCCCAATCACTCTGGTAAGTCTTCAAGGTAGACTCCCAAACCTTCACAGACTTCGTTCATCGGCAATCCACAATGTCTCTTGGATGCTCAGAACGCGACGCCTAACCGGCTGGAGGATTCACAGTCCTCAAGTGTAATAAGTCTTCAGATCACACAGACAAGAAGACTTAAGTGATGCCTAACACTCTTTGGCTCTGGGTGGTTAGGGCTTTATCCTCGCAAGGAATTCTCTCTCAAAGGCTTCAAGGTGGGTTGCTCTCAAACGACAAAAGCCGTACTCTAACTCTGAGCAGCCAACCGTTTATGGTTGTAGGGGGTGGGCTATTTATAGCCACTAGGCAAACCGACCTGATTTGTCCGAAATGACCCTGGGTCACTAAGGAACTGACACGTGTTCCAACGGTCAGATTTCATACACACACGGCAACTTTACTTGGGCTACAAGCAAAGCTGACTTGTCCGACTCTAGACAAGATTCGCTCTCATAGTCTTCACTCGAAGACATAGGTTTTGGTTAAGCATCACTTCAGTCATTCTGACTGGTTCTCTTGGACCCCACTTAACAGTACGGTGGTTCCTACGACTGAATAAAGAAGAAAAATAACTATGAAAGATCTAAGTCTTTGAGCTCCATAGGCTTCATACGATGTCTTCTCTTGTCATAGTCTTCAATGTGAGTATCTTCACATACCACCTTTGACATCAATGTCTTCATACATTTTTAGGGGTCATCTCTGGTAGGAAAACCGAATCAATGAGGGACTTCTACCTGTGTTATCCTGCAATTCTCACAAACACATTAGTCCCTCAACTAGGTTTGTCGTCAATACTCCAAAAAACCAACTAGGGGTGGCACTAGATGCAGTTACAATCTCCCCCTTTTTGGTGATTGATGACAAACTAGTTGAAGTTTTCAACGGGGAATATAATATGTGAAATTGTAAAGGATAAGGAATTGTCTTCATAAGTTGCAAAGGCTCCCCCTGAAGATGTGCATATAAGTAATTTGCTTTTGGAATGCAAATGTACATGGAAGGTGTACTTGTGGAGATCCTCTTCAACTTATGATGACAATTCATTATGCATGTGAAGGTATGTGAAGATAATGACATGCATAATGGAAAATGGACATCTGCAAAATGATCTAAGTGCGGAATTTATCGTCGCACATGCGGAATTTATCATCGCATCACAAAGTGGCAAATAAGCAGCAGACGACCATTGAGTTTAAGTGTTACAACTCAAAGAACCAAATGTATCAAAACGAGAGTTGTAAACACGAAGCAAAATATAAAGCACCCGCCCATATGGACCCACTTGAAGACTATCAAACTCATATGCTTCTCCCCCTTTTGTCAGTAAGGACCAAAAAGGTTTGAAGACATAGAGCATCTACTCGTTCCCATGAAGAGTAGGTGAAGCAGCAGGGTCGTCAGTGGTGTTCGGCGGTGCAGAAGAACTTGGGGCAGTGTCGAAGCGTGCTGAAGGAGGTGGCGGCGAAGTGGCATCGTCTTCATCCTCGATCACTCTGGCATTCACAGTTGCAGCAGAGGAAGAGAACTCAGAGTCTTCAAGAGATGGAGTGCGTCGCAGCACTGCCCTTCGAGGAGGTGTGGAGTCAAACTTGAAGCATTCAGAGAAGCCATCCTCTTGAAGATCATCTTTAGAGCACATCAGCGTCAGCCCCTTCCATGTGCGTCGAGAGGTTTCATGGGTAATAAAAGCATTCTTGGTGGCAAGATTGCGAATGTGATTGACATCCACCAAGAGGCTTTGCATTTGACGCTTCATCTAGTCATGATGCCTATCTTGTTTCTGATGAAGAGCCACCAGAAGCTCTCGGTCATTAAGAACACGAGTGCGCTTGTTGGGTCATTGGGCAGTTGTGCTGTCAGTGGCTTCAATAAGGGCAGGATGTGGTGCACGTGTAGTTCCAGCCAAAGGATACACACGAGTGACTGCTTCAACTCCTTCAATGTTCTGAGAAAAACTTTGATGCTCCTCATTCTGAAGACTTAGAGGTTCCTTGGTAGGCTCAGGATAGATGGCTTCAATAGACATATCCACATCAGGTAGAAAGATCCGATGATTGCGAGCAGATGGCTGATATGAGATAGCGGAGTGAAGTTTGATCAGCCGCATTACCCATGGGGCGTAGAACTTCAAGCCAAAAAGATCAGAGCCTAATGCAGCAAGTTGGCGAATGAAGAAGTCCTGTGCATTGAAGCATTTGCCATGAAGAATATAGAAGACCAAAGTCTTCATTGCACCTTCCAGCTTGGCATGTGGAGAGTGTCCTTTGATGGGCCAGAGAGTTCGCCTTATGATGTGATAAATAGTCCTTGGCAGATACTCTAGGTCTTCAACAAAGAACACTTTGGGATATGCAGCATCTTGGGGAAATGGCTTCATCATACTGAGCATCTGAATCATGTTAGGTTCAGGCTTCTGAAAGATGCTCTCCACAGCTTCATTGTGAAGTTGACAGCCAGATTCGTAGAGATCGCCAGGAGTGGGTAGACGAGTGAGCTCAATGATGTCAAAGGCTTTGGCTTCGTGATGAACATTTCCTGTCATCCACTCCAGGACCCAAGTCTTTGGATCTCTGTTGTACCCGCGGATGTGAAGTGTCGCAAAGAATTGGAGCAGCAACTCTTCATTCCAATGCTCTTGATCGGTGATGAACGGCAGCAATCCAACCTCTTTGAAGCAATCCAGAGCTTCTTCCAGACAAGGTAGACCAGCTATTGCTTCAATGTCAAGACGCTTGTGTGGGAAGATGCGATCTTGATTGTATAGAATGCAGGAGTAATAGCTTCGCTGCAGATAGCTCCAGAGCCAATCAAATGATATTCTTTCCCTTGAGTAGGGGTTCCTGGAGCTATTGAAGAATGTGTTGTCTGCTCTGAAGCCATTGACATTGAAGGATCCAGGTGCTGATGCAGGACCTGGAAACCTGGGCAATCTTGGGATTGGCTTTTGTACCTGAGGCCTGTGCTCAACATGATAGTCGAACTGAGGACCGGCAGCAGGCGCAGGAACAGAAGCAGTGGGATCAGTGGCTTTGCTAACTTCTGGTGCTTGGGTTGGTGAAGGCTCCACATTAGCTTCAGCCATGACAGCGTCAGTGGCTTCATTGGTGTTGGTGGTGGCAGCCTCAAGATTTTCAACCTCCACTTGACAAGCTGGAGGGTCGGTCACATTCACGTTCTCCTCGAGAACAACTTCTTGGTGGGACAGGGGAGTAGCAGCTTTGGGGCTTCTTCTTCATCAGCTGATGCAGCCGGAATGTCTTCAGCAGCTTTAGCTTCAGACTCAGAGATTGGAGGCCTTGGTCCTTTGCGAAGCCTGCGCAACGCTGGCGACGCCTGTGGAGTTGGAGTTAGCTGGGACTCAAAGTCTTCTTCCTCTTGTGGGCGATCAACCCATGAAGCATCCTGAGCAATTGGTGTCAGAGGACGACCAATGCTGATGAGTTCATTGTGCGTTAGCACAGGCGATGATACATGTTGGTGCTCGAGCTGAGGAAGGACTGCATCATCTTCAACATGGTCATGGTGACCAATGTCTTCAGCAGCGATGGGATCAGCTGCTGGAAAGTCTTCAGCTTCATGAGCCTCTGTGAGAGCAGGCTCATGGACAGTCAGTTGGCGTTCTTGCGGTTCAGCGTCAGGGTGAACCATGGAGATGAGTTCAACAATCAAGGGCTCTGTGGGAGCAGCCCGTTCCTTCTTGGTCTTCCTCTTCTTCTTGGAGGGGGCAGTAGCAGAGGCTTCAGGATGTTTCCTCTTCCTGGCTTCAGCCTCAGCAGTCCTCATCTTCTTCAGCTCTGAAGCGGTTGACCGGGCCTTTGGCTTCAAGCTAGTCATGCTAGTTGGGAAGACAATGGGATCTGCTTCCTGCCTTGGTGCGTTGGGTTCGGCCACAATGGGCTTCTTCTTCTGCTTAGCAGCCATCCTGGGATCAATGCCCGAACGCCTAAGGGCCTTGCGCTTCTCAGCCTCGTTGTAGCCTTGCACACACTTGTCAGCCAGGCTCTTCATGCACTCCCGAGAACCCTGAGCTTCTACGCGTTTCTTGAGAAAGGCTTCTTTGAGCTCGTGCAGCATAATCTTGAAGTTTTTCACCTCTTGCACGCTGAGCTTGGCCATATGCTTCTTGAAATGAGCCTTTTCATAGTCAATCTTTTGCTTCAGTTCGATGATGCGCTGAGCGAGAGCTAGCTCTGAAGCAATGGCGCCATGGAAGGCGACACTGAGGCCAATGGGTAGTTGCAGATCTTCAAAGCTGATGTTGGGTGTGTCAAACCACTCATCAATGAAGTTGTGGATGATT
This sequence comes from Triticum dicoccoides, assembly GCF_002162155.2. Taxonomy (NCBI): domain Eukaryota; kingdom Viridiplantae; phylum Streptophyta; class Magnoliopsida; order Poales; family Poaceae; genus Triticum; species Triticum dicoccoides. The sequence continues at coordinate 410,938,241 of NC_041390.1, read as the reverse complement.
GTCACGTCAAAGAGAGGCAGATCATTGAAGATTTCTGCTTCTTCTTTGCTCTTGATGAGTTGCTGAAGAGCGTCATCTGCAAGATCTTCATCACTGGACAGATCAATGGCATCATTGCGTAGAATGGCAGCAGTTGTTAGCTCTTGGCCGGTGTGTGGCAGAGGCATCTTGACCTTCTGGGGCTTGGAGATGCGTGACAAATCTTCAGACTGCACACTGTCTTCAGGAGGTGCAGTTGCCAATGGCTTCGCTCGTGAGATTTTTGGTGCAGAGGCAGGCTTGGAAGCTTTTGGCTGCTTCAGTTTCTTTGGCTTCGGCACTGCAGGCGCTTCATCTGAGTCAGCGTCATCTGCAGGCTCATTTACGGCAGTCCCTTGAACCACTATAAGGGTGATGAGACCTTCAAGGTTGTAGAAGGGCCCAAGAAGATTGGGTTCAGCTTCGCGAGTTCCATCGGCACGGGGAGCAGAGGGACCAGGGTTGAAGTCTAATCCCAAAGACTTCTTGTTCTGCTTCGCTGAGTTCTTGGCAAACTGGAAGTTGCACTTGAACAGATTGTTGTCACGGCACCATAGTAGCGACGATGGGTGTGCATCTGCAGGCTGTGGCCCGCGGACCATGCAGGGATAGAAGCCTTGTTCAATGGCTTCTTCTCTGGACCTGGGTTGAAGATTCTTGTATAGGATGTCTCCCCATGGTCGCTTGATGGCATTTTTCTTAGCATATTCTTGGGTCACAAACCGGTATTTGAACCATTGTTCTGCCCAATATCTTCGAATCCACTGGATTCGGGTCTTGCGCTGATTATAATCCTCTTCAGGATCTGTCTTGTAAAGTTCTGAGAGGTCATCAGGCAGATCTCTTGATGTTCCACCACGATGCTGTCTGCCTCCCTTCCTTGCAGCTTTCTCTGAAGCCATGAATTTTAACCTGAAAGGCTTCAATACGTTCAAAGGCTTCAAGGGCTTTCGTTTGCTAGACAAACAGGAACTGGCTTCGGGAGAATTTATATGATGCTGTAAGAATTCTGCAAATGAATGCAGACTATGAGAACCAAGGGATTCTCCCACGGACATGTACCTGTGACAACATTAAGGTGCGAGGGAAGGGGAAGAGGTCATATGCATTCTCAGAAGATTTTGAAGATAAATCAGTTTAGAAGACATTGATCTCATCGTGCGAAGACATTCACTCATAGATAAGGAGTTGGTTCCAGATTTGTACGAATCCATGGATCATTACAAGTGAGGAATCTAACTACTTTGTGAAGTACAAGTGAATATACTAGGCATATTATGATATGCAGTATGTAAGAGATCCAACTTGTGTGAACAGAAAGTGCTTGTGGTAGAAAGTGACGAAGCTATAGGATCAAAGGGGCTGTAAAAAGAAAGTTTTATTTACCACATGAAGAACTGCTAGACGGAGTGGAAGAGGAGGCCGAGCAGTTCGATCGTCCGTGCCCTAACTTGGCGACGGAGGACACCTACGGCGACGACGGAGAGGACGATGTCCGCGGTCGGCGTGAGGACGGCGTCGGAGAGGTTGCGGCAGCGAAGCGCTTCGTCGCCGGCGTCGTCGAGAGTTAGCGGTGGCGCTAGGGTTCGTGCGAGAGTGGAAGAAGAGATAATGACTGCGGTGAGGCGTGTATTTATAGGGACAGGGGCGGCTCAGTGTTATTACACAGGTGCCCCTGGCGATTCACATCTGAGGAACACGTGGCCCTCATGCAGCATGTCGGAGGTTGTTCCACGTCCCACGCACGCCTGGATTGTCGGGTGGTCGTTCCCACTTCTCCGGGTTTCAGGTGAAGGAATGAGCATTGAAAACGGACTTAATGTTTGTCTCTGTATCTTCTGCTGACAAGGACGGAGAGAAGACATTCGATAGTTTCAATAGAATGCATATGACTTGGAGAGATGGAGTTTGAGATAGAAAACATAGAGAGGTTAGGGTCCGATCACATTCACTTAGTTCAAAAGACTCAACATGAAGACATAGCTATAAGTGAATGCTGTAGAGGACAGAACACTAGTATATATATATTCAACATAGTGAAGATAATCATGAAGACATGTTGAAATTTAAGCCAAACCAAATGTGAAGACATAGCAAATGTAACACCATGAGTGAAACACTTCGAACAGAACCTTTGTTGGTGGCGTTACCCACCGTATAGGAAGTATTAGACCCAGACACGGCGCACAATTATCGTGGCGTTCCGAAGTCAAATTCCACATTAATGTATTCACACTTAGAATGTATGTCTTCATTGATTGAAGATATACTTTACTTCGTGTGTTGCACATCTAAGTCATCAATATGCATAAGTGTTAGGATGTGTGCCTGATCACAGGACATTTGAGGATTCCAGGATATTTAGCTCACACCGTAACTTGCAAAATCTCTTCTCATCCAAGGGCTTGGTGAAGATATCTGCCAATTGCTCTTCAGTGTTGACGTGTATGATATCAATATCTTCCTTCACAACATGATCTCTGAGAAAGTGATGACGAATTTCAATGTGCTTTGTCTTCGAGTGCTGAACTGGGTTGTTGGCAATGTTGATGGTGCTTTCGTTGTTGCAGTAGAGTGGCACTTGCTTCAGATGAATGCCATAGTCCTTGAGTGTTTGCTTCATCCACAGAAGCTGAGCGCAGCAAGATCCAGTAGCAATGTATTCAGATTCAGCAGTGGAGAGAGATACATAGTTCTGCTTCTTTGAAGACCAACATACAAGTGATCGTCCTAGAAAGTGACATGTGCCTGATGTTGACTTGCGATCCACCTTGTCACCAGCATAATCAGCATATGAGAATCCAACCAGATCAAACTCTGAGCCCTTTGGATACCATAATCCTAGAGTTGGGGTGTGAGCCAAATATCGAAGAATTCACTTCACAGCTAAGTGATGCGACTCCTTTAGTGCCGCTTGGAATCAAGCACACATGCAAACACTAAGCATAATATCTGGCCTAGATGCACATACATAAAGTAAAGAACCAGTCATGGAGCGGTATACCTTTTGATCGAACTCTTTACCATTGTCGTCGGGACCCAGATGATGTTTGGCTGGCATTAGCATCGTGAAGCCTTTGCAGTCTTGCATACCAAACTTCTTCAGGCAATCTTTGAGATACTTCTCTTGAGATATGAAGATGCCGTTGCGTTGCTGTCGTATTTGAAGACCAAGGAAGAACTTCAGCTCTCCCATCATGGACATCTGACATTGCTCTTGCATCATATATCCAAACTCTTCACTGTACTTCTGATTGGTGCAGCCGAAGATGATGTCATCCACATATATTTGGCACACAAACAGTTCACCATCATATGTCTTCGTGAAGAGAGTGGGGTCGAGGGAACCAGGTATGAAGCCTTTGCTCTTCAGGAAGTATTTGAGTGTGTCATACCAAGCCCGAGGGCCTTGTTTGAGGCCATACAGTGCCTTGTTGAGCTTGTATACCATGTCAGGATGTTTTGGATCTTCAAAGCCAGGCGGTTGTGCAACATACACTTCTTCTTCAATCTTGCCATTGAGAAAGGTGCTCTTCACATCCATTTGATATAAAAGTATGTTATGATGATTTGCATAGGCTAGCAGTATGCGTATGGCTTCCAGTCTAGCCACAGGAGCAAATGTTTCATCGAAGTCAATGCCTTCCACTTGAGTATATCCTTAAGCAACGAGACGAGCATTGTTTCTGACAACTTGACCATGCTCATCTTGCTTGTTGCGGTATATCCATTTGGTGCCTATTATGTTGTGCTTCCGAGGATCATGACGCTTAACCAGTTCCCATACATTATTTGGCTCAAATTGTTGAAGCTCTTCTTGCATAGCTTGAATCCATTCAGGTTCCATGAAGGCTTCTTCAACTTTCTTGGGTTCTGTTATTGAAATGAATGCGAAGTGCCCACAGAAATTTTCTAGCTAAGTTGCCCTTGAACGAGTGAGCGGACTAGGGGCATTGATGCTATCAATTATTCTCTCAATCTGCACTTCATTGGCAACACGAGGATGTACAGGGCGAAGGTTTTGCTCTTGCTGATCATTGTCATTATTAGTGGGATTGTCTTCAGGCTGAGCATTGTCTTCAGGTTGATCAGGTGCGGAGATGATAAGTTCCTCTTCAGGTTGAGCTTCAGAGGGTATGATTTCTCCAGTTCCCATTAGCTTGATTGATTCGCTGGATGGAACTTCATCTAGCACATTTGGGAGGTGCTCTCTTTGTGAACCGTTAGTCTCATCAAGCCGCACATCCACTGTTTCAACCACTTTATAATGAAAGAGATTGAAGACTCTGCAGGAGTGCGAATCCTTTCCATATCCAAGCATAAAACCCTCATGTGCTTTTGGTGCAAATTTTGAAGTGTGATGTGGATCCTTGATCCAGCACCTGGCACCAAATACTCTGAAGTAACTGACATTTGGCTTCTTGCCAGTAAGGAGCTCATAAGATGTCTTGTTCAGAAGCTTGTGAAGATAAACACGATTGATTGTATGGCATGTAGTATCAATGGCTTCAGGCCAGAATTTTCTTGGAGTCTTATATTCATCTAGCATCGTTCGGGCCATCTCAATGAGTGTTCTATTCTTGCGTTCGACGACGCCATTCTGCTGTGGCGTGTACGGAGCTGAGAATTCATGTGTGATGCCCAAAGTATCAAGATATGTATCAAGGCCAGTGTTCTTGAATTCAGTGCCATTGTCACTTCTGATGTGCTTTATCTTGGCGCCACAGCTGTTCATTGCTCGATTGGCGAAGCGTCTGAAGACATCCTGCACTTCAGTCTTGTAGAGGATTATGTGCACCCAAGTATATCTAGAATAATCATCAACAATGACAAAGCCATAGAGACAAGCAGTAGTAGTAAGAGTTGAGTAATGAGTGGGACCGAAAAGATCCATGTGGAGCAGTTCGAAGGGTCGAGTGGTTGTCAAGATTGTCTTCGAGGGATGTTTGGCCCTCGTCATCTTTCCTGCTTCACAGGCACCGCATAAGTGATCTTTCTTGAACTTGACGCCCTCGATGCCTATGAGATGCTTCTTCTTTGAAAGGGTGTGGAGGTTCCTCATGCCAGCATGCCCTAGCCTCCGATGCCAGAGCCAGCATTCTGAAGCTTTTGCTAGAAGACATACGGCAAGCTGTGGTCCTGCTGAGAAATCTACCACGTACAAATCATCTTTCCGATACCCTTCAAACACTAGAGACTTGTCAGATTCCACTAGAACAAGGCAGCGATATTTTCCAAACATTACGATCATGTTCAAATCGCAAAGCATTGAGACAGACATTAAGTTGAAGCCAAGGGATTCAACAAGCATGACTTTATCCATGTGTTGATCCTTTGAGATTGCAACTCTACCTAGACCCAGTACCTTACTTTTACCAGTGTTAGTAAATGTGATGTGACTCTTGTCGGATGGACGTAAGGTTGAGTCCATAAGAAGGCTTCTTTTGCCAGTCATGTGATTGGTACACCCACTATCAATAATCCATTCTGAAGACACTGGTGTCGTACCCTACAGTCCAGTTAGGGGGATAGGCTTCACGAAGAGAATTGTGAAGAAAAAACATTTGACGAACTAGTGGGTTATGAAAGCTTAGATCCAGATTAGGACTAATAGGGAGAGTAGCAAGCGATTCAGGAACGAAGTACATAGTAAGACCATTCGGGCATTTGATCTTGCGCCCTACAAGATGTTTAAGGTCCCCAGCAATAGCATCAGACAATTTTGGTTTTCTGCTGGAGACCTTTCCCTGCAAAAGAGAGTTAAGCTTTCTTAGCCACCCACATCTTCAAGGGTGGCTTAGAAGCAATAAGTCTAAGTGCAGCATCTGAGAACTTTGGCTTTGGAGCCCTAGCAAACAGTCTTGTAGGCGGACAATAGTACTCATAATAATAAGTAGAATAGTTCTTGGTCTTATGAACATGGCGGTTTGATGAACCGTGCTCATATTCATAGGCCTGAGTATGGTTTCCCTGCAAAACATTTGCGTTAGTGCGACTCAGGTGAGTCCTCTGTCTGTATAAAGCCTTTGGACCGTATGAAGCCTGTGGTCTGGGGTTTGTCTTCTTCACGTGTGGTGTCATGATGACATTCACAGGAAGATTCTCCAGACAATTTTTCAGAACCCAGATCTTCTTCATAGGCGGTCCATTCCTGCAGTTAGTACCAATGTACCTGGTAAGCACTTCACCATTCTGATTCTTAAACAGTTTATAGTTTGCATCAAAGGATTCATCAATGACAATGGGGTTTGCACAAGTGAAGCCAGATAGAGTGGATGGATCTGCTGAAGATTCCTTTGCAGCAACCCATGTGGTTTTGGGGTACTGCTCAGGTTTCCAGTAAGAGCCATCAGCATTCATTTTCCTTACGAACCCAACACCCTCTTTCCTCGGGTTTCGGTTCAAGATCTGCTTTTTGAGGACATCACATAGTGTCTGATGCCCTTTAAGACTTTTGTACATCCCTGTTTCAAGCAATGTCTTCAACCTAGCATTCTCATCAGCAATAGCAGTGGTATCCTCAGCAGAGGGGTTAGTTTCCACATCAACAGTTGAAGATATTGCAACAGTAGTAGCAGTAGAACATTCAGCAACAGAAGTAGTATTATCATGCTCAATGCATTTAAGACATGGTGGTTCAAATCCTTCTTGAGTGGAACTGATCTGTTTGGCGCGAAGTGACTCATTTTCCTTTTGAAGATCTTCATGAGCCGCTCTCAATTTCTCAAGATCGTGCTTCCTTTGAAGATAATCATAGGAAAGCGTTTCATGAGTTGTTGAGAGCGCTTCATGACGACTTTCAAGTTCCTCGTACTTAATGTGAAGATTTTTTATGTCTTTAATTAAGGACTCATATCGAGTCATTTCAGCGCCTAACAGATCATCGCTTTTGTCTAACAGTTTTTGAATATGTTCCATGGCTTTCTGTTGTTCAGTTGCAATTTTAGCAAGTGTTTTGTAGCTGGGTTTTGAACCACAATCAGAGTCATCGTCACTAGATGTTTGATAGTGAGTAGTGCGTGTGTTTACCTTGGCACCGCGTGCCATGAAGCAGTAGGTAGGAGCGGAGTAGTCCTTGTCATTTGCATCGGTGTCGGTGATGAAGTCATTGTCTTCAGTGTTGAAGATGGACTTGGAAACGTATGCTGTAGCCAGACTTGCGACGCCAGAATCGGACTCCTCCTCAGACTCCACCTCCGCCTCCTCAGAAGCGGACTCCTCCTCTGAATCCATTTCCTTGCCAACAAACGCACGTGCCTTGCCATATGAGCTCTTCTTGTGTGATGAAGACTTTGAGGAAGACTTGGAAGAAGACTTTGAGTATTTCTTCTTCTTCTTGTCGTCTGAGTCATATTCCTTGCTCTTCTTCTTCTTTTTGTTCTCATTGTCCCACTGCGGACACTCAGAGATGAAGTGGCCAGGTTTCTTGCACTTGTGACATGTTTTCTTCTTGTAGTCATGAGCAAAAGCTTCATCATTCCTTGAGCTTGATCGGGAAGACTTTCTGAAACCTTTCTTCTTGGTGAATCTTTGGAACTTCTTCACAAGCATAGCAAGTTCCCTTCCAATGTCTTCAGGATCATCAGAGCTGCTGTCAGATTCTTCTTCAGATGAGGAGACAACTTTTGCCTTCAAGGCACGAGTTCGCCCATAGTTTGGACCGTAGATATCTCTTTTCTCAGAAAGCTGAAACTCATGTGTGTTGAGCCTCTCAAGTATGTCAGACGGATCGAGTGTCTTGAAATCAGGACGTTCTTGAATCATCAGGGCTAGGGTGTCAAACAAACTGTCAAGTGATCTCAGTAGTGTCTTGACGACTTCATGCTTGGTGATCTCAGTAGTGCCAAGGGCTTGAAGCTCATTCGTGATGTCAGTGAGTCGATCAAACGTGAGCTGGACATTCTCATTGTCATTTCTCTTGAAGCGGTTGAAGAGGTTGCGAAGGACACTGATTCTCTGATCTCTCTGGGTTGAGACGCCTTCGTTGACCTTGGAGAGCCAGTCCCAGACTAGCTTAGATGTTTCCAAAGCACTCACGCGGCCATACTGTCCTTTGGTCAGATGACCACAGATGATATTCTTGGCAGTAGAGTCTAGTTGAACGAACTTCTTGACGTCAGCAGCAGTGACACCTTCTCCAGCCTTGGGAACGCCGTTCTTGACGACATACCATAGGTCGACGTCAATGGCTTCAAGATGCATGCACATCTTATTCTTCCAATAGGGATATTCAGTTCCATCGAAGACGGGGCACGCAACGGAGACTTTGATTATCCCTGCAGTCGACATAGCTAAAACTCTAGGTGATTAAACCGAATCACACAGAACAAGGGAGTACCTCGCTCTGATACCAATTGAAAG